>NC_091470.1:127376012-127679043 GCF_036971445.1 Narcine bancroftii
TGCAGGGAATCAGATGCGGGGAATCAGAGGCGGGGAATCAGAGCTGGAGTATCAGAGGAGGGGAATCAAAGTTGGGGAATCAGAGGCGGGGACTTAGATATGGGGAATCAGATATGGGGAAACAGGGGCGGGGAATCAGAGGCGGGGAAACAGAGGCGGGGAATCAGATATGGGCAATCAGAGGTGTGGAATCAGAGGTTGGGAATCAGAGGCAGGGAATCAGAGGCGGGGAAACAGAGGCGGGGAATCAGATATGGGGAATCAGAGGTGGCGAATCAAAGGCGGTGAAGCAGAGATGGGGAATCAGGGCAGGGAATCAGAGGCAGGGAATCAAACACGGGGAATCAGAGCTGGGGAATCAGAGGCGGGGAATTAGAGTTGTGGAATCAGAGGAGGGGAATCAGAGGCGGGGAAACAGAGGCGGGGAATCAGATATGGGGAATCAGAGGTGGGGAATCAGAGGTTGGGAATCAGAGGCATGGAATCAGAGGCGGGGAATCAGAGGCCGGGAATCAGATATGGGGAAACAGAGGCGGGGAATCAGAGGCCGGGTATCAGAGGCGGGGAATCAGAGGCCGGGAATCAGATATGGGGAAACAGAGGCGGGGAATCAGAGGTGGGGAAACAGAGGCGGGGAATCAGATATGGGGAATGAGAGGTGGGGAATCAGAGGTTGGGAATCAGAGGCAGGGAATCAGAGGCTTGGAATCAGATGCAGGGAATCAGATGCGGGGAATCAGAGGCGGGGAATCAGAGCTGGGGAATCAGAGGTGGGGAATCAGATTTGGGGAATCAGAGGCGGGGACTTAGATATTGGGAAACAGAGGCGGGGAATCAGAGGCGGGGAAACAGAGGCGGGGAATCAGATATGGGGATTCAGAGGTGGCGAATCAAAGGCGGTGAATCAGAGATGGGGAATCAGAGGCCGGGAATCAGAGGCAGGGAATCAAACACGTGGAATCAGAGGCGGGGAATCAGAGCTGGGGAATCAGAGGCGGGGAATCAGAGTTGGAGAATCAGAGGCGGGGAATCAGACGCAGGGAATCAATATGGGAAATCAGAGGTGGGGAATCAGAGGTTGGGAATCAGAAGAAGGGAATCAGAGGCGAGGAATCAGAGCTGGGGAATCAGAGGCGGGGAATCAGAATTGGGGAATCAGAGATGGGGAATCAGAGATGGGGAATCAGAGGCGGGGAATCAGACGCGGGGAATCAGAGGTGGTGAATCAGAGATGTGGAATCAGAGGCGGGGAATCGGAGGAAGGGAATCAGACGCGGGGAATCAGAGGCGGGGAATCATAGCTGGCGAATCAGAGGCGGGGAGTCAGAGGTGGGGAATCAGAGGCGGGGAATCAGATATTGGGAATCAGAGGTGGGGAATCAGAGGCGGGGTAACAGAGGCGGGGAATCAGATATGTGGAATCAGAGGTGGGGAATCAGAGGTTGTAAATCAGAGATGGGGAATCAGAGGCGGGGAATCAGAGGCCGGTAATCAGACGCGGGGAATCAGAGGCGGGGATTCAGAGCTGGGGAATCAGAGGCGGGGAATCAGAGTTGGGGAATCAGAGGCGGGGAATCAGATATGGGGAATCAGAGGCGGGGAGTCAGAGGCGGGGAAACAGAGGCGAGAAATCAGATATGGGGAATCAGAGGTGGGGAATCAGGGGCGCAGTATCAGTGGCAGGGAATCAGAGGCGGGAAATCAGAGGCCGGGAATCAGAGGCGGTGAATCAGAGGCGGGGAATCAGAGGCAGGGAATCGGATGTGCGGAATCAGAGATGGGGAATCAGAGGTGGGGAATCAGAGGCGGTGAATCAGACATGGGTAATCAGAGGCGGGGAATCAGAGGCAGGAAATCAGACACGGGAAATCAGAGGCGGGGAATCAGAGCTGGGGAATTAGATGCAGGGAATTAGAGTCGGGGATTCAGAGGCGGTGAATCAGATCTGGGGAAACAGAGGTGGGGAATCAGAGGCGGGCAAGTAGAGGTGGGGAATCAGATATGGGGAAACAGTGGCGGGGAATCAGAGGCGGGGAAACAGAGGCGGGGAATCAGATATGGGGAATCAGAGGTGGGGAATCAGAGCTGGGGAATCAGAGGTGGGGAATCAGAGTTGGGGAATCAGAGGCGGGGTGTTAGATATGTGGAAACAGAGGCGGGGAATCAGAGTCGGGGAAACAGAGGCGGGGAATCAGATATGGGGAATCAGAGGTGGGGAATCAGAGGCAGGGAATCAGATGTGCGGAATCAGTGATGGGGAATCAGAGGCAGGGAATCAGAATCAGAAGCAGGGAATAAGACGCGGGGAATCAGAGGTGGGGAATCAGAGGTGGGCAAATAGAGGCGGGGAATCAGATATGGGGAAACAGAGGCGGGGAATCAGAGGCGGGGAAACAGACATGGGTAATCAGAGGCGGGGAATCAGAGGCAGAAATTCAGACACGGGGAATCAGAGGCGGGGAATCAGAGCTGGGAAATTAGAGGCAGGGAATCAGAGTTGGGGATTCAGAGGCGGGGAATCAGATATGGGGAAACAGAGGCGGGGAATCAGAGGCGGGCAAATAGAGGCGGGGAATCAGATATGGGGAAACAGAGGCGGGGAATCAGAGGCGGGGAAACAGAGGCGGGGAATTAGATATGGGGAATCAGAGGTGGGGAATCAGAGGTTGGGAATCAGAGGCAGGGAATCAGAGGCTGGGAATCAGATGCAGGGAATCAGATGCGGTGAATCAGAGCTGGGGAATTAGAGGTGGGGAATCAAAGTTGGGGAATCAGAGGCGGGGACTTAGATATGGGGAATCAGAGGCTGGGAATCAGATATGGGGAAACAGGGGCGGGGAATCGGAGGCGGGGAAACAGAGGCGGGGAATCAGATATGGGGAATCAGAGGTGTGGAATCAGAGGTTGGGAATCAGAGGCAGGGAATCAGAGGCGGGGAAACAGAGGCGGGGAATCAGATATGGGGAATCAGAGGTGGCGAATCAAAGGCGGTAAAACAGAGATGGGGAATCAGGGCAGGGAATCAGAGGCAGGGAATCAAACACGGGGAATCAGAGCTGGGGAATCAGAGGCGGGGAATTAGAGTTGGGGAATCAGAGGAGGGGAATCAGAGGCGGGGAAACAGAGGCGGGGAATCAGAGGTGGGGAATCAGAGGTGGGGAATCAGAGGCCGGGAATCAGATATGGGGAAACAGAGGCGGGGAATCAGAGGCAGGGAAACAGAGGCGGGGAATCAGATATGGGGAATCAGAGGTGGGGAATCAGAGTTTGGGAATCAGAGGCAGGGAATCAGAGGCTTGGAATCAGATGCAGGGAATCAGATGCGGGGAATCAGAGGCGGGGAATCAAAGCTGGGGAATCAGAGGTGGGGAATCAGAGTTGGGGAATCAGAGGCGGGGACTTAGATATTGGGAAACAGAGGCGGGGAATCAGAGGCGGGGAAACAGAGGCGGGGAATCAGATATGGGGAATCAGAAGTGGGGAATCAGAGGCAGGGAATCAGATGTACGGAATCAGAGATGGGGAATCAGAGACAGGGAATCAGAATCAGAAGCAGGGAATAAGACGCGGGGAATCAGAGGTGGGGAATCAGAGCTGGGGAAGCAGAGGCAGTGAATATGAGGCGGGGAATCAGAGGCAGGGAATCGGATGTGCAGAATCAGAGGCGGGGAATCAGAGGCAGGCAAATAGAGGCGGGGAATCAGATATGGGGAAACAGAGGCGGGGAATCGGAGGCGGGGAAACAGACATGGGTAATCAGAGGCGGGGAATCAGAGGCAGAAATTCAGACACGGGGAATCAGAGGCGGGGAATCAGAGCTGGGAAATTAGAGGCAGGGAATCAGAGTTGGGGATTCAGAGGCGGGGAATCAGACATGGGGAAACAGAGGCGGGGAATCAGAGGCGGGGAATCAGATATGGGGAAACAGAGGCAGGGAATCAGAGGCGGGGAATCAGAGGCGGGGAATCACAGGCGGGGAATCAGAGGCAGGGAATAGAACGCGGGGAATCAGAGGCAGGGAATCAGAGCTGGGGAATCAGAGGCGGGGAATCATAGTGGGAATCAGAGGCGGGGAATCAGATATGGGGAAACAGAGGCGGGGAATCAGAGGCGGGGAAACAGAGGCGGGGAATCAGATATGGGGAATAGGATGCGGGGAATCAGAGGCGGGGAATCAGAGCTGGGGAATCAGAGGCGGGGAATCAGAGTTGGTGCATCAGAGGTGGGGAATTAGATATGGGGAAACAGAGGCGGGGAATCAGAGGCGGGGAAACAGAGGCGGGGAATCAGATATGGGGAATCAGAGGTGGGGAATCAGAGGCAGGGAATCAGATGTGCGGAATCAGAGATGGGGAATCAGAGGCAGGGAATCAGAATCAGAAGCGGGGAATCAGAGGCCTGGAATCAGATGCTGGGAATAAGAGGCCGGGAATCAGAGGTGGGGAATCAGAGTCCGGGAATCAGAGATTGGGATTAAAAGGCGGGGAATGAGATATGGAGAATCAGAGGCGGGGAATCAGAGGCGGGGAAACAGAGGTGGGGAATCAGATATGGGGAATCAGTGGTGGCGAATCAAAGGCGGTGAATCAGAGATGGGGAATCAGAGGCGGGGAATCAGAGGCAGGGAATCAAACACGGGGAATCAGAGGCGGGGAATCAGAGCTGGGGAATCAGAGGCGGGGAATCAGAGTTGGGGAATCAGAGGCGGGGAATCAGATATGGGGAAACAGGGTCGGGGAATCAGAGGCGGGGAAACAGAGGCGGGGAATCAGATATGGGGAATCAGAGGTGTGGAATCAGAGGTTGGGAATCAGAGGCAGGGAATCAGAGGCGGGGAAACAGAGGCAGGGAATCAGATCTGGGGAATCAGTGGCGGGGAAGTAGAGTTGGGGAATCAGAGGCGGGGAATCAGAGGCAGGGAAACAGAGGCGGGGAATCAAACACGGGGAATCAGAGGTGGGGAATCAGAGGTTGGGAATCAGAGGCAGGGAATCAGAGGCGGGGAATCAGAGGCGGGGAATCAGAGGCAGGGAATCAGATGTGCGGAATCGGAGATGGGGAATCAGATGCAAGAAATCAGAGGCGGGGAATCAGAGGCGGGGAATCAGAGGCCGGGAATCAGATATGGTGAAACAGAGGCGGGGAATCAGAGGCGGGGAAACAGAGGCGGGGAATCAGATATGGGGAATCAGAGGTGGGGAATCAGAGTTTGGGAATCAGAGGCATGGAATCAGAGGCTTGGAATCAGATGCAGGGAATCAGATGCGGGGAATCAGAGGCGGGGAATCAGAGCTGTGGAATCAGAGGTGGTGAATCAGAGTTGGGGAATCAGAGGCGGGGACTTAGATATTGGGAAACAGAGGCGGGGAATCAGAGGCGAGGAAACAGAGGCGGGGAATCAGAAATGGGGAATCAGAGGTTGGGAATCAGAGGCAGGGGATCAGATGTGCGGAATCAGAGATGGGGAATCAAAGGCAGGGAATCAGAATCAGAAGCAGGGAATCAGAGGCCGGGAATCAGAGGCCGGAATCAGATGCCGGGAATAAGAGGCCGGGAATCAGAGGTGGGGAATCAGAGTCCGGGAATCAGAGATGGGGATTCAGAGGCGGGGAATGAGATATGGGGAATCAGAGGCGGGGAATCAGAGGCGAGGAAACAGAGGCGGGGAATCAGATATGGGGAATCAAAGGTAGGGAATCAGGGGCGGGGTATCAGTGGCAGGGAATCAGAGGCGGGAAATCAGAGGCCGGGAATCAGAGGCGGTGAATCAGAGGCGGTGAATCAGAGGCAGGGAATCGGATGTGCGGAATCAGAGATGGGGAATCAGAGGTGGGGAATCAGAGGCGGTGAATCAGACATGGGTAATCAGAGGCGGGGAATCAGAGGCAGGAAATCAGACACGGGGAATCAGAGGCGGGGAATTAGAGCTGGGGAATTAGATGCAGGGAATCAGAGTTCGGGATTCAGAGGCGGGGAATCAGATATGGGGAAATAGAGGTGGGGAACCAGAGTTGGGCAAATAGAGGCGGGGAATCCGATATGGGGAAACAGAGGCGGGGATTCAGAGGCGTGGAAACAGAGGCGGGGAATCAGATATGGGGAATCAGAGGTGGGGAATCAGAGGTTGGGAATCAGAGGCAGGGAATCAGAGGCTGGGAATCAGATGCAGGGAATCAGATGTGCGGAATCAGAGATGGGGAATCAGAGGCAGGGAATCAGAATCAGAAGCGGGGAATCAGAGGCCTGGAATCAGATGCTGGGAATAAGAGGCCGGGAATCAGAGGTGGGGAATCAGAGTCCGGGAATCAGAGATTGGGATTAAAAGGCGGGGAATGAGATATGGAGAATCAGAGGCGGGGAATCAGAGGCGGGGAAACAGAGGTGGGGAAACAGATAATGGGAATCAGTGGTGGCGAATCAAAGGCGGTGAATCAGAGATGGGGAATCAGAGGCGGGGAATCAGAGGCAGGGAATCAAACACGGGGAATCAGAGGCGGGGAATCAGAGCTGGGGAATCAGAGTCGGGGAATCAGAGTTGGGGAATCAGAGGCGGGGAATCAGATATGGGGAAACAGGGGCGGGGAATCAGAGGCGGGGAAACAGAGGCGGGGAATCAGATATGGGGAATCAGAGGTGTGGAATCAGAGGTTGGGAATCAGAGGCAGGGAATCAGAGGCGGGGAAACAGAGGCAGGGAATCAGATCTGGGGAATCAGTGGCGGGGAAGTAGAGTTGGGGAATCAGAGGTGGGGAATCAGAGGCGGGGAAACAGAGGCGGGGAATCAAACACGGGGAATCAGAGGCGGGGAATTAGAGCTGGGGAATTAGATGCAGGGAATCAGAGTTGGGGATTCAGAGGCGGGGAATCAGATATGGGGAAATAGAGGTGGGGAACCAGAGTTGCGCAAATAGAGGCGGGGAATCCGATATGGGGAAACAGAGGCGGGGATTCAGAGGCGTGGAAACAGAGGCGGGGAATCAGATATGGGGAATCAGAGGTGGGGAATCAGAGGTTGGGAATCAGAGGCAGGGAATCAGAGGCTGGGAATCAGATGCAGGGAATCAGATGTGCGGAATCAGAGATGGGGAATCAGAGGCAGGGAATCAGAATCAGAAGCGGGGAATCAGAGGCCTGGAATCAGATGCTGGGAATAAGAGGCCGGGAATCAGAGGTGGGGAATCAGAGTCCGGGAATCAGAGATTGGGATTAAAAGGCGGGGAATGAGATATGGAGAATCAGAGGCGGGGAATCAGAGGCGGGGAAACAGAGGTGGGGAAACAGATATGGGGAATCAGTGGTGGCGAATCAAAGGCGGTGAATCAGAGATGGGGAATCAGAGGCGGGGAATCAGAGGCAGGGAATCAAACACGGGGAATCAGAGGCGGGGAATCAGAGCTGGGGAATCAGAGGCGGGGAATCAGAGTTGGGGAGTCAGAGGCGGGGAATCAGATATGGGGAAACAGGGGCGGGGAATCAGAGGCGGGGAAACAGAGGCGGGGAATCAGATATGGGGAATCAGAGGTGTGGAATCAGAGGTTGGGAATCAGAGGCAGGGAATCAGAGGCGGGGAAACAGAGGCAGGGAATCAGATCTGGGGAATCAGTGGCGGGGAAGTAGAGTTGGGGAATCAGAGGCGGGGAATCAGAGGCGGGGAAACAGAGGCGGGGAATCAAACACGGGGAATCAGAGGCGGGGAATTAGAGCTGGGGAATTAGATGCAGGGAATCAGAGTTGGGGATTCAGAGGCGGGGAATCAGATATGGGGAAATAGAGGTGGGGAACCAGAGTTGGGTAAATAGAGGCGGGGAATCCGATATGGGGAAACAGAGGCGGGGATTAAGAGGCGTGGAAACAGAGGCGGGGAATCAGATATGGGGAATCAGAGGTGGGGAATCAGAGGTTGGGAATCAGAGGCAGGGAATCAGAGGCTGGGAATCAGATGCAGGGAATCAGATGTGCGGAATCAGAGATGGGGAATCAGAGGCAGGGAATCAGAATCAGAAGCGGGGAATCAGAGGCCTGGAATCAGATGCTGGGAATAAGAGGCCGGGAATCAGAGGTGGGGAATCAGAGTCCGGGAATCAGAGATTGGGATTAAAAGGCGGGGAATGAGATATGGAGAATCAGAGGCGGGGAATCAGAGGCGGGGAAACAGAGGTGGGGAAACAGATATGGGGAATCAGTGGTGGCGAATCAAAGGCGGTGAATCAGAGATGGGGAATCAGAGGCGGGGAATCAGAGGCAGGGAATCAAACACGGGGAATCAGAGGCGGGGAATCAGAGCTGGGGAATCAGAGGCGGGGAATCAGAGTTGGGGAATCAGAGGCGGGGAATCAGATATGGGGAAACAGGGGCGGGGAATCAGAGGCGGGGAAACAGAGGCGGGGAATCAGATATGGGGAATCAGAGGTGTGGAATCAGAGGTTGGGAATCAGAGGCAGGGAATCAGAGGCGGGGAAACAGAGGCAGGGAATCAGATCTGGGGAATCAGTGGCGGGGAAGTAGAGTTGGGGAATCAGAGGCGGGGAATCAGAGGCGGGGAAACAGAGGCGGGGAATCAAACACGGGGAATCAGAGGTGGGGAATCAGAGGTTGGGAATCAGAGGCAGGGAATCAGAGGCGGGGAATCAGAGGCGGGGAATCAGAGGCAGGGAATCAGATGTGCGGAATCGGAGATGGGGAATCAGATGCAAAAAATCAGAGGCGGGGAATCAGAGGCGGGGAATCAGAGGCCGGGAATCAGATATGGTGAAACAGAGGCGGGGAATCAGAGGCGGGGAAACAGAGGCGGGGAATCAGATATGGGGAATCAGAGGCGGGGAATCAGATATGGGGAAACAGGGGCGGGGAATCAGAGGCGGGGAAACAGAGGCGGGGAATCAGATATGGGGAATCAGAGGTGTGGAATCAGAGGTTGGGAATCAGAGGCAGGGAATCAGAGGCGGGGAAACAGAGGCAGGGAATCAGATCTGGGGAATCAGTGGCGGGGAAGTAGAGTTGGGGAATCAGAGGCGGGGAATCAGAGGCGGGGAAACAGAGGCGGGGAATCAAACACGGGGAATCAGAGGCGGGGAATTAGAGCTGGGGAATTAGATGCAGGGAATCAGAGTTGGGGATTCAGAGGCGGGGAATCAGATATGGGGAAATAGAGGTGGGGAACCAGAGTTGGGCAAATAGAGGCGGGGAATCCGATATGGGGAAACAGAGGCGGGGATTCAGAGGCGTGGAAACAGAGGCGGGGAATCAGATATGGGGAATCAGAGGTGGGGAATCAGAGGTTGGGAATCAGAGGCAGGGAATCAGAGGCTGGGAATCAGATGCAGGGAATCAGATGTGCGGAATCAGAGATGGGGAATCAGAGGCAGGGAATCAGAATCAGAAGCGGGGAATCAGAGGCCTGGAATCAGATGCTGGGAATAAGAGGCCGGGAATCAGAGGTGGGGAATCAGAGTCCGGGAATCAGAGATTGGGATTAAAAGGCGGGGAATGAGATATGGAGAATCAGAGGCCGGGAATCAGAGGCGGGGAAACAGAGGTGGGGAAACAGATATGGGGAATCAGTGGTGGCGAATCAAAGGCGGTGAATCAGAGATGGGGAATCAGAGGCGGGGAATCAGAGGCAGGGAATCAAACACGGGGAATCAGAGGCGGGGAATCAGAGCTGGGGAATCAGAGGCGGGGAATCAGAGTTGGGGAATCAGAGGCGGGGAATCAGATATGGGGAAACAGGGGCGGGGAATCAGAGGCGGGGAAACAGAGGCGGGGAATCAGATATGGGGAATCAGAGGTGTGGAATCAGAGGTTGGGAATCAGAGGCAGGGAATCAGAGGCGGGGAAACAGAGGCAGGGAATCAGATCTGGGGAATCAGTGGCGGGGAAGTAGAGTTGGGGAATCAGAGGCGGGGAATCAGAGGCGGGGAAACAGAGGAGGGGAATCAAACACGGGGAATCAGAGGTGGGGAATCAGAGGTTGGGAATCAGAGGCAGGGAATCAGAGGCGGGGAATCAGAGGCGGGGAATCAGAGGCAGGGATTCAGATGTGCGGAATCGGAGATGGGGAATCAGATGCAAGAAATCAGAGGCGGGGAATCAGAGGCGGGGAATCAGAGGCCGGGAATCAGATATGGTGAAACAGAGGCGGGGAATCAGAGGCGGGGAAACAGAGGCGGGGAATCAGATATGGGGAATCAGAGGTGGGGAATCAGAGTTTGGGAATCAGAGGCATGGAATCAGAGGCTTGGAATCAGATGCAGGGAATCAGATGCGGGGAATCAGAGGCGGGAATCAGAGCTGTGGAATCAGAGGTGGTGAATCAGAGTTGGGGAATCAGAGGCGGGGACTTAGATATTGGGAAACAGAGGCGGGGAATCAGAGGCGAGGAAACAGAGGCGGGGAATCAGAAATGGGGAATCAGAGGTTGGGAATCAGAGGCAGGGGATCAGATGTGCAGAATCAGAGATGGGGAATCAAAGGCAGGGAATCAGAATCAGAAGCAGGGAATCAGAGGCCGGGAATCAGAGGCCGGAATCAGATGCCGGGAATAAGAGGCCGGGAATCAGAGGTGGGGAATCAGAGTCCGGGAATCAGAGATGGGGATTCAGAGGCGGGGAATGAGATATGGGGAATCAGAGGCGGGGAATCAGAGGCGGGGAATCAGAGGCGGGGAATCAGATATGGGGAATCAAAGGTAGGGAATCAGGGGCGGGGTATCAGTGGCAGGGAATCAGAGGCGGGAAATCAGAGGCCGGGAATCAGAGGCGGTGAATCAGAGGCGGTGAATCAGAGGCAGGGAATCGGATGTGCGGAATCAGAGATGGGGAATCAGAGGTGGGGAATCAGAGGCGGTGAATCAGACATGGGTAATCAGAGGCGGGGAATCAGAGGCAGGAAATCAGACACGGGGAATCAGAGGCGGGGAATTAGAGCTGGGGAATCAGAGGTTGGGAATCAAACACGGGGAATCAGAGGTGGGGAATCAGAGGTTGGGAATCAGAGGCAGGGAATCAGAGGCGGGGAATCAGAGGCGGGGAATCAGAGGCAGGGAATCAGATGTGCGGAATCGGAGATGGGGAATCAGATGCAAGAAATCAGAGGCGGGGAATCAGAGGCGGGGAATCAGAGGCCGGGAATCAGATATGGTGAAACAGAGGCGGGGAATCAGAGGCGGGGAAACAGAGGCGGGGAATCAGATATGGGGAATCAGAGGCGGGGAATCAGATATGGGGAAACAGGGGCGGGGAATCAGAGGCGGGGAAACAGAGGCGGGGAATCAGATATGGGGAATCAGAGGTGTGGAATCAGAGGTTGGGAATCAGAGGCAGGGAATCAGAGGCGGGGAAACAGAGGCAGGGAATCAGATCTGGGGAATCAGTGGCGGGGAAGTAGAGTTGGGGAATCAGAGGCGGGGAATCAGAGGCGGGGAAACAGAGGCGGGGAATCAAACACGGGGAATCAGAGGCGGGGAATTAGAGCTGGGGAATTAGATGCAGGGAATCAGAGTTGGGGATTCAGAGGCGGGGAATCAGATATGGGGAAATAGAGGTGGGGAACCAGAGTTGGGCAAATAGAGGCGGGGAATCCGATATGGGGAAACAGAGGCGGGGATTCAGAGGCGTGGAAACAGAGGCGGGGAATCAGATATGGGGAATCAGAGGTGGGGAATCAGAGGTTGGGAATCAGAGGCAGGGAATCAGAGGCTGGGAATCAGATGCAGGGAATCAGATGTGCGGAATCAGAGATGGGGATCAGAGGCAGGGAATCAGAATCAGAAGCGGGGAATCAGAGGCCTGGAATCAGATGCTGGGAATAAGAGGCGGGGAATCAGAGGTGGGGAATCAGAGTCCGGGAATCAGAGATTGGGATTAAAAGGCGGGGAATGAGATATGGAGAATCAGAGGCGGGGAATCAGAGGCGGGGAAACAGAGGTGGGGAAACAGATATGGGGAATCAGTGGTGGCGAATCAAAGGCGGTGAATCAGAGATGGGGAATCAGAGGCGGGGAATCAGAGGCAGGGAATCAAACACGGGGAATCAGAGGCGGGGAATCAGAGCTGGGGAATCAGAGGCGGGGAATCAGAGTTGGGGAATCAGAGGCGGGGAATCAGATATGGGGAAACAGGGGCGGGGAATCAGAGGCGGGGAAACAGAGGCGGGGAATCAGATATGGGGAATCAGAGGTGTGGAATCAGAGGTTGGGAATCAGAGGCAGGGAATCAGAGGCGGGGAAACAGAGGCAGGGAATCAGATCTGGGGAATCAGTGGCGGGGAAGTAGAGTTGGGGAATCAGAGGCGGGGAATCAGAGGCGGGGAAACAGAGGAGGGGAATCAAACACGGGGAATCAGAGGTGGGGAATCAGAGGTTGGGAATCAGAGGCAGGGAATCAGAGGCGGGGAATCAGAGGCGGGGAATCAGAGGCAGGGAATCAGATGTGCGGAATCGGAGATGGGGAATCAGATGCAAGAAATCAGAGGCGGGGAATCAGAGGCGGGGAATCAGAGGCCGGGAATCAGATATGGTGAAACAGAGGCGGGGCATCAGAGGCGGGGAAACAGAGGCGGGGAATCAGATATGGGGAATCAGAGGTGGGGAATCAGAGTTTGGGAATCAGAGGCATGGAATCAGAGGCTTGGAATCAGATGCAGGGAATCAGATGCGGGGAATCAGAGGCGGGGAATCAGAGCTGTGGAATCAGAGGTGGTGAATCAGAGTTGGGGAATCAGAGGCGGGGACTTAGATATTGGGAAACAGAGGCGGGGAATCAGAGGCGAGGAAACAGAGGCGGGGAATCAGAAATGGGGAATCAGAGGTTGGGAATCAGAGGCAGGGGATCAGATGTGCGGAATCAGAGATGGGGAATCAAAGGCAGGGAATCAGAATCAGAAGCAGGGAATCAGAGGCCGGGAATCAGAGGCCGGAATCAGATGCCGGGAATAAGAGGCCGGGAATCAGAGGTGGGGAATCAGAGTCCGGGAATCAGAGATGGGGATTCAGAGGCGGGGAATGAGATATGGGGAATCAGAGGCGGGGAATCAGAGGCGGGGAATCAGAGGCGGGGAATCAGATATGGGGAATCAAAGGTAGGGAATCAGGGGCGGGGTTTCAGTGGCAGGGAATCAGAGGCGGGAAATCAGAGGCCGGGAATCAGAGGCGGTGAATCAGAGGCGGTGAATCAGAGGCAGGGAATCGGATGTGCAGAATCAGAGATGGGGAATCAGAGGTGGGGAATCAGAGGCGGTGAATCAGACATGGGTAATCAGAGGCGGGGAATCAGAGGCAGGAAATCAGACACGGGGAATCAGAGGCGGGGAATTAGAGCTGGGGAATTAGATGCAGGGAATCAGAGTTGGGGATTCAGAGGCGGGGAATCAGATATGGGGAAATAGAGGTGGGGAACCAGAGTTGGGCAAATAGAGGCGGGGAATCCGATATCGGGAAACAGAGGCGGGGATTCAGAGGCGTGGAAACATAGGCGGGGAATCAGATATGGGGAATCAGAGGTGGGGAATCAGAGGTTGGGAATCAGAGGCAGGGAATCAGAGGCTGGGAATCAGATGCAGGGAATCAGATGCGGGGATCAGAGGCGGGGAATCAGAGCTGGGGAATCTGAGGTGGGGAATCAGAGTTGGGGAATCAGAGGCTGGACTTAGATATGGGGAAACAGAGGCGGGGAATAGAGGCGGGAAACAGAGGCGGGGAATCAGATATTGTGAATCAGAGGTGGGGAATCAGAGGCAGGGAATCAGATGTGCGGAATCAGAGATGGGGAATCAGAGGCAGGGAATCAGAATCAGAAGCAGGGAATAAGACGCGGGGAATCAGAGGCGGGGAATCAGAGCTGGGGAAGCAGAGGCAGTGAATCAGAGGCAGGGAATCAGAGACTGGGAATCAGATGCAGGGAATCAGATGCGGGGATCAGAGGCGGGGAATCAGAGCTGGGGAATCAGAGGTGGGGAATCAGAGTTGGGGAATCAGAGGCGGGGACTTAGATATGGGGAAACAGAGGCGGGGAATCAGAGGCGGGAAACAGAGGCGGGGAATCAGATATTGTGAATCAGAGGTGGGGAATCAGAGGCAGGGAATCAGATGTGCGGAATCAGAGATGGGGAATCAGAAGCAGGGAATCAGAATCAGAAGCAGGGAATAAGACGCGGGGAATCAGAGGCGGGGAATCAGAGCTGGGGAAGCAGAGGCAGTGAATCAGAGGCTGGGATTCAGAGGCAGGGAATCGGATGTGCGGAATCAGAGATGGGGAATCAGAGGTGGGGAATCAGAGGCGGTGAATCAGACATGGGTAATCAGAGGCGGGGAATCAGAGGCAGGAAATCAGACACGGGGAATCAGAGGCGGGGAATCAGAGCTGGGAAATTAGAGGCAGGGAATCAGAGTTGGGGATTCAGAGGCGGGGAATCAGATATGGGGAAACAGAGGCGGGGAATCAGAGGCGGGGACTTAGATATGGGGAATCAGAGGCGGGGAATCAGATATGGGGAAACAGGGGCGGGGAATCAGAGGCGGGGAAACAGAGGCGGGGAATCAGATATGGGGAATCAGAGGTGTGGAATCAGATGTTGGGAATCAGAGGCAGGGAAACAGAGGCGGGGAAACAGAGGCGGGGAATCAGATATGGGGAATCAGAGGTGGCGAATCAAAGGCGGTGAAACAGAGATGGGGAATCAGGGCAGGGAATCAGAGGCAGGGAATCAAACACGGGGAATCATAGCTGGGGAATCAGAGGCGGGGAATTAGAGTTGGGGAATCAGAGGAGGGGAATCAGAGGCGGGGAAACGGAGGCGGGGAATCAGATATGGGGAATCAGAGGTGGGGAATCAGAGGTTGGGAATCAGAGGCAGGGAATCAGAGGCGGGGAATCAGAGGCAGGGAATCAGAGGCAGGGAATCAGATGTGCGGAATCGGAGATGGGGAATCAGAGGCAGGGAATCAGAGGCGGGGAATCAGAGGTGGGGAATCAGAGGCCGGGAATCAGATATGGGGAAACAGAGGCGGGGAATCAGAGGCGGGGAAACAGAGGCGGGGAATCAGATATGGGGAATCAGAGGTGGGGAATCAGAGGTTGGGAATCAGAGGCAGGTAATCAGAGGCTTGGAATCAGATGCAGGGAATCAGATGCGGGGAATCAGAGGCGGGGAATCAGAGCTGGGGAATCAGAGCTGGGGAATCAGAGTTGGGGAATCAGAGGCGGGGACTTAGATATTGAGAAACAGAGGCGGGGAATCAGAGGCGGGGAAACAGAGGCGGGGAATCAGATATGGGGAATCAGAGGTGGGGAATCAGAGGCAGGGAATCAGATGTACGGAATCAGAGATGGGGAATCAGAGGCAGGGAATCAGAATCAGAAGCAGGGAATCAGAGGCCGGGAATCAGAGGCCGGAATCAGATGCCGGGAATAAGAGGCCGGGAATCAGAGGTGGGGAATCAGAGTCCGGGAATCAGAGATGGGGATTCAGAGGCGGGGAATGAGATATGGGGAATCAGAGGCGGGGAATCAGAGGCGGGGAAACAGAGGCGGGGAATCAGATATGGGGAATCAGAGGTGGGGAATCTGGGGCGGGGTATCAGTGGCAGGGAATCAGAGGCGGGAATTCAGAGGCCGGGAATCAGAGGCGGTGAATCAGAGGCGGGGAATCAGAGGCAGGGAATCGGATGTGCGGATTCAGAGATGGGGAATCAGAGGTGGGGAATCAGAGGCGGTGAATCAGACATGGGTAATCAGAGGCGGGGAATCAGAGGACGGAAATCAGACACTGGGAATCAGAGGCGGGGAATCAGAGCTGGGGAATTAGATGCAGGGAATCAGAGTTGGGGATTCAGAGGCGGGGAATCAGATATGGGGAAACAGAGGTGGGGAATCAGAGGTGGGCAAATAGACGCGGGGAATCTGATATGGGGAAACAGAGGCGGGGAATCAGAGGCGTGGAAACAGAGGCGGGGAATCAGATATGGGGAATCAGAGGTGGGGAATCAGAGGTTGGGAATCAGAGGCAGGGAATCAGAGGCTGGGAATCAGATGCAGGGAATCAGATGCGGGTATCAGAGGCGGGGAATCAGAGCTGGGGAATCAGAGGTGGGGAATCAGAGTTGGGGAATCAGAGGCGGGGACTTAGATATGAGGAAACAGAGGCGGGGAATCAGAGGCGGGGAAACAGAGGCAGGGAATCAGATATGGGGAATCAGAGGTGGGGAATCAGAGGCAGGGAATCAGATGTGCGGAATCAGAGATGGGGAATCAGAGGCAGGGAATCAGAATCAGAAGCAGGGAATAAGACGCGGGGAATCAGAGGCGGGGAATCAGAGCTGGGGAAGCAGAGGCAGTGAATCAGAGGCGGGGAATCAGAGGCAGGGAATTGGATGTGCGGAATCAGAGATGGGGAATCAGAGGTGGGGAATCAGAGGCGGTGAATCAGACATGGGTAATCAGGGGCGGGGAATCAGAGGCAGGAAATCAGACACGGGGAATCAGAGGCGGGAAATCAGAGCTGGGAAATTAGAGGCAGGGAATCAGAGTTGGGGATTCAGAGGCGGGGAATCAGATATGGGGAAACAGAGGCGGGGAATCAGAGGCGGGAAAATAGAGGCGGGGAATCAGATATGGGGAAACAGAGGCGGGGAATCAGAGGCGGGGAAACAGAGGCGGGGAATCAGATATGGGGAATCAGAGGTGGGGAATCAGAGGTTGGGAATCAGAGGAAGGGAATCAGAGGCTGGGAATCAGATGCAGGGAATCAGATGCGGGGAATCAGAGGCGGGGAATCAGAGCTGGAGTATCAGAGGTGGGGAATCAAAGTTGGGGAATCAGAGGCGGGGACTTAGATATGGGGAATCAGATATGGGGAAACAGGGGCGGGGAATCAGAGGCGGGGAAACAGAGGCGGGGAATCAGATATGGGCAATCAGAGGTGTGGAATCAGAGGTTGGGAATCAGAGGCAGGGAATCAGAGGCGGGGAAACAGAGGCGGGGAATCAGATATGGGGAATCAGAGGTGGCGAATCAAAGGCGGTGAAGCAGAGATGGGGAATCAGGGCAGGGAATCAGAGGCAGGGAATCAAACACGGGGAATCAGAGCTGGGGAATCAGAGGCGGGGAATTAGAGGCTGGGTATCAGAGGCGGGGAATCAGAGGCCGGGAATCAGATATGGGGAATCAAAGGTAGGGAATCAGGGGCGGGGTATCAGTGGCAGGGAATCAGAGGCGGGAAATCAGAGGCCGGGAATCAGAGGCGGTGAATCAGAGGCGGTGAATCAGAGGCAGGGAATCGGATGTGCGGAATCAGAGATGGGGAATCAGAGGTGGGGAATCAGAGGCGGTGAATCAGACATGGGTAATCAGAGGCGGGGAATCAGAGGCAGGAAATCAGACACGGGGAATCAGAGGCGGGGAATTAGAGCTGGGGAATTAGATGCAGGGAATCAGAGTTGGGGATTCAGAGGCGGGGAATCAGATATGGGGAAATAGAGGTGGGGAACCAGAGTTGGGCAAATAGAGGCGGGGAATCCGATATGGGGAAACAGAGGCGGGGATTCAGAGGCGTGGAAACAGAGGCGGGGAATCAGATATGGGGAATCAGAGGTGGGGAATCAGAGGTTGGGAATCAGAGGCAGGGAATCAGAGGCTGGGAATCAGATGCAGGGAATCAGATGTGCGGAATCAGAGATGGGGAATCAGAGGCAGGGAATCAGAATCAGAAGCGGGGAATCAGAGGCCTGGAATCAGATGCTGGGAATAAGAGGCCGGGAATCAGAGGTGGGGAATCAGAGTCCGGGAATCAGAGATTGGGATTAAAAGGCGGGGAATGAGATATGGAGAATCAGAGGCGGGGAATCAGAGGCGGGGAAACAGAGGTGGGGAAACAGATATGGGGAATCAGTGGTGGCGAATCAAAGGCGGTGAATCAGAGATGGGGAATCAGAGGCGGGGAATCAGAGGCAGGGAATCAAACACGGGGAATCAGAGGCGGGGAATCAGAGCTGGGGAATCAGAGGCGGGGAATCAGAGTTGGGGAATCAGAGGCGGGGAATCAGATATGGGGAAACAGGGGCGGGGAATCAGAGGCGGGGAAACAGAGGCGGGGAATCAGATATGGGGAATCAGAGGTGTGGAATCAGAGGTTGGGAATCAGAGGCAGGGAATCAGAGGCGGGGAAACAGAGGCAGGGAATCAGATCTGGGGAATCAGTGGCGGGGAAGTAGAGTTGGGGAATCAGAGGCGGGGAATCAGAGGCGGGGAAACAGAGGCGGGGAATCAAACACGGGGAATCAGAGGCGGGGAATTAGAGCTGGGGAATTAGATGCAGGGAATCAGAGTTGGGGATTCAGAGGCGGGGAATCAGATATGGGGAAATAGAGGTGGGGAACCAGAGTTGCGCAAATAGAGGCGGGGAATCCGATATGGGGAAACAGAGGCGGGGATTCAGAGGCGTGGAAACAGAGGCGGGGAATCAGATATGGGGAATCAGAGGTGGGGAATCAGAGGTTGGGAATCAGAGGCAGGGAATCAGAGGCTGGGAATCAGATGCAGGGAATCAGATGTGCGGAATCAGAGATGGGGAATCAGAGGCAGGGAATCAGAATCAGAAGCGGGGAATCAGAGGCCTGGAATCAGATGCTGGGAATAAGAGGCCGGGAATCAGAGGTGGGGAATCAGAGTCCGGGAATCAGAGATTGGGATTAAAAGGCGGGGAATGAGATATGGAGAATCAGAGGCGGGGAATCAGAGGCGGGGAAACAGAGGTGGGGAAACAGATATGGGGAATCAGTGGTGGCGAATCAAAGGCGGTGAATCAGAGATGGGGAATCAGAGGCGGGGAATCAGAGGCAGGGAATCAAACACGGGGAATCAGAGGCGGGGAATCAGAGCTGGGGAATCAGAGGCGGGGAATCAGAGTTGGGGAATCAGAGGCGGGGAATCAGATATGGGGAAACAGGGGCGGGGAATCAGAGGCGGGGAAACAGAGGCGGGGAATCAGATATGGGGAATCAGAGGTGTGGAATCAGAGGTTGGGAATCAGAGGCAGGGAATCAGAGGCGGGGAAACAGAGGCAGGGAATCAGATCTGGGGAATCAGTGGCGGGGAAGTAGAGTTGGGGAATCAGAGGCGGGGAATCAGAGGCGGGGAAACAGAGGCGGGGAATCAAACACGGGGAATCAGAGGCGGGGAATTAGAGCTGGGGAATTAGATGCAGGGAATCAGAGTTGGGGATTCAGAGGCGGGGAATCAGATATGGGGAAATAGAGGTGGGGAACCAGAGTTGCGCAAATAGAGGCGGGGAATCCGATATGGGGAAACAGAGGCGGGGATTCAGAGGCGTGGAAACAGAGGCGGGGAATCAGATATGGGGAATCAGAGGTGGGGAATCAGAGGTTGGGAATCAGAGGCAGGGAATCAGAGGCTGGGAATCAGATGCAGGGAATCAGATGTGCGGAATCAGAGATGGGGAATCAGAGGCAGGGAATCAGAATCAGAAGCGGGGAATCAGAGGCCTGGAATCAGATGCTGGGAATAAGAGGCCGGGAATCAGAGGTGGGGAATCAGAGTCCGGGAATCAGAGATTGGGATTAAAAGGCGGGGAATGAGATATGGAGAATCAGAGGCGGGGAATCAGAGGCGGGGAAACAGAGGTGGGGAAACAGATATGGGGAATCAGTGGTGGCGAATCAAAGGCGGTGAATCAGAGATGGGGAATCAGAGGCGGGGAATCAGAGGCAGGGAATCAAACACGGGGAATCAGAGGCGGGGAATCAGAGCTGGGGAATCAGAGGCGGGGAATCAGAGTTGGGGAATCAGAGGCGGGGAATCAGATATGGGGAAACAGGGGCGGGGAATCAGAGGCGGGGAAACAGAGGCGGGGAATCAGATATGGGGAATCAGAGGTGTGGAATCAGAGGTTGGGAATCAGAGGCAGGGAATCAGAGGCGGGGAAACAGAGGCAGGGAATCAGATCTGGGGAATCAGTGGCGGGGAAGTAGAGTTGGGGAATCAGAGGCGGGGAATCAGAGGCGGGGAAACAGAGGCGGGGAATCAAACACGGGGAATCAGAGGTGGGGAATCAGAGGTTGGGAATCAGAGGCAGGGAATCAGAGGCGGGGAATCAGAGGCGGGGAATCAGAGGCAGGGAATCAGATGTGCGGAATCGGAGATGGGGAATCAGATGCAAAAAATCAGAGGCGGGGAATCAGAGGCGGGGAATCAGAGGCCGGGAATCAGATATGGTGAAACAGAGGCGGGGAATCAGAGGCGGGGAAACAGAGGCGGGGAATCAGATATGGGGAATCAGAGGCGGGGAATCAGATATGGGGAAACAGGGGCGGGGAATCAGAGGCGGGGAAACAGAGGCGGGGAATCAGATATGGGGAATCAGAGGTGTGGAATCAGAGGTTGGGAATCAGAGGCAGGGAATCAGAGGCGGGGAAACAGAGGCAGGGAATCAGATCTGGGGAATCAGTGGCGGGGAAGTAGAGTTGGGGAATCAGAGGCGGGGAATCAGAGGCGGGGAAACAGAGGCGGGGAATCAAACACGGGGAATCAGAGGCGGGGAATTAGAGCTGGGGAATTAGATGCAGGGAATCAGAGTTGGGGATTCAGAGGCGGGGAATCAGATATGGGGAAATAGAGGTGGGGAACCAGAGTTGGGCAAATAGAGGCGGGGAATCCGATATGGGGAAACAGAGGCGGGGATTCAGAGGCGTGGAAACAGAGGCGGGGAATCAGATATGGGGAATCAGAGGTGGGGAATCAGAGGTTGGGAATCAGAGGCAGGGAATCAGAGGCTGGGAATCAGATGCAGGGAATCAGATGTGCGGAATCAGAGATGGGGAATCAGAGGCAGGGAATCAGAATCAGAAGCGGGGAATCAGAGGCCTGGAATCAGATGCTGGGAATAAGAGGCCGGGAATCAGAGGTGGGGAATCAGAGTCCGGGAATCAGAGATTGGGATTAAAAGGCGGGGAATGAGATATGGAGAATCAGAGGCGGGGAATCAGAGGCGGGGAAACAGAGGTGGGGAAACAGATATGGGGAATCAGTGGTGGCGAATCAAAGGCGGTGAATCAGAGATGGGGAATCAGAGGCGGGGAATCAGAGGCAGGGAATCAAACACGGGGAATCAGAGGCGGGGAATCAGAGCTGGGGAATCAGAGGCGGGGAATCAGAGTTGGGGAATCAGAGGCGGGGAATCAGATATGGGGAAACAGGGGCGGGGAATCAGAGGCGGGGAAACAGAGGCGGGGAATCAGATATGGGGAATCAGAGGTGTGGAATCAGAGGTTGGGAATCAGAGGCAGGGAATCAGAGGCGGGGAAACAGAGGCAGGGAATCAGATCTGGGGAATCAGTGGCGGGGAAGTAGAGTTGGGGAATCAGAGGCGGGGAATCAGAGGCGGGGAAACAGAGGAGGGGAATCAAACACGGGGAATCAGAGGTGGGGAATCAGAGGTTGGGAATCAGAGGCAGGGAATCAGAGGCGGGGAATCAGAGGCGGGGAATCAGAGGCAGGGATTCAGATGTGCGGAATCGGAGATGGGGAATCAGATGCAAGAAATCAGAGGCGGGGAATCAGAGGCGGGGAATCAGAGGCCGGGAATCAGATATGGTGAAACAGAGGCGGGGAATCAGAGGCGGGGAAACAGAGGCGGGGAATCAGATATGGGGAATCAGAGGTGGGGAATCAGAGTTTGGGAATCAGAGGCATGGAATCAGAGGCTTGGAATCAGATGCAGGGAATCAGATGCGGGGAATCAGAGGCGGGAATCAGAGCTGTGGAATCAGAGGTGGTGAATCAGAGTTGGGGAATCAGAGGCGGGGACTTAGATATTGGGAAACAGAGGCGGGGAATCAGAGGCGAGGAAACAGAGGCGGGGAATCAGAAATGGGGAATCAGAGGTTGGGAATCAGAGGCAGGGGATCAGATGTGCGGAATCAGAGATGGGGAATCAAAGGCAGGGAATCAGAATCAGAAGCAGGGAATCAGAGGCCGGGAATCAGAGGCCGGAATCAGATGCCGGGAATAAGAGGCCGGGAATCAGAGGTGGGGAATCAGAGTCCGGGAATCAGAGATGGGGATTCAGAGGCGGGGAATGAGATATGGGGAATCAGAGGCGGGGAATCAGAGGCGGGGAATCAGAGGCGGGGAATCAGATATGGGGAATCAAAGGTAGGGAATCAGGGGCGGGGTATCAGTGGCAGGGAATCAGAGGCGGGAAATCAGAGGCCGGGAATCAGAGGCGGTGAATCAGAGGCGGTGAATCAGAGGCAGGGAATCGGATGTGCGGAATCAAAGATGGGGAATCAGAGGTGGGGAATCAGAGGCGGTGAATCAGACATGGGTAATCAGAGGCGGGGAATCAGAGGCAGGAAATCAGACACGGGGAATCAGAGGCGGGGAATTAGAGCTGGGGAATCAGAGGTTGGGAATCAAACACGGGGAATCAGAGGTGGGGAATCAGAGGTTGGGAATCAGAGGCAGGGAATCAGAGGCGGGGAATCAGAGGCGGGGAATCAGAGGCGGGGAATCAGAGGCAGGGAATCAAACACGGGGAATCAGAGGCGGGGAATCAGAGCTGGGGAATCAGAGGCGGGGAATCAGAGTTGGGGAATCAGAGGCGGGGAATCAGATATGGGGAAACAGGGGCGGGGAATCAGAGGCGGGGAAACAGAGGCGGGGAATCAGATATGGGGAATCAGAGGTGTGGAATCAGAGGTTGGGAATCAGAGGCAGGGAATCAGAGGCGGGGAAACAGAGGCAGGGAATCAGATCTGGGGAATCAGTGGCGGGGAAGTAGAGTTGGGGAATCAGAGGCGGGGAATCAGAGGCGGGGAAACAGAGGCGGGGAATCAAACACGGGGAATCAGAGGTGGGGAATCAGAGGTTGGGAATCAGAGGCAGGGAATCAGAGGCGGGGAATCAGAGGCGGGGAATCAGAGGCAGGGAATCAGATGTGCGGAATCGGAGATGGGGAATCAGATGCAAAAAATCAGAGGCGGGGAATCAGAGGCGGGGAATCAGAGGCCGGGAATCAGATATGGTGAAACAGAGGCGGGGAATCAGAGGCGGGGAAACAGAGGCGGGGAATCAGATATGGGGAATCAGAGGCGGGGAATCAGATATGGGGAAACAGGGGCGGGGAATCAGAGGCGGGGAAACAGAGGCGGGGAATCAGATATGGGGAATCAGAGGTGTGGAATCAGAGGTTGGGAATCAGAGGCAGGGAATCAGAGGCGGGGAAACAGAGGCAGGGAATCAGATCTGGGGAATCAGTGGCGGGGAAGTAGAGTTGGGGAATCAGAGGCGGGGAATCAGAGGCGGGGAAACAGAGGCGGGGAATCAAACACGGGGAATCAGAGGCGGGGAATTAGAGCTGGGGAATTAGATGCAGGGAATCAGAGTTGGGGATTCAGAGGCGGGGAATCAGATATGGGGAAATAGAGGTGGGGAACCAGAGTTGGGCAAATAGAGGCGGGGAATCCGATATGGGGAAACAGAGGCGGGGATTCAGAGGCGTGGAAACAGAGGCGGGGAATCAGATATGGGGAATCAGAGGTGGGGAATCAGAGGTTGGGAATCAGAGGCAGGGAATCAGAGGCTGGGAATCAGATGCAGGGAATCAGATGTGCGGAATCAGAGATGGGGAATCAGAGGCAGGGAATCAGAATCAGAAGCGGGGAATCAGAGGCCTGGAATCAGATGCTGGGAATAAGAGGCCGGGAATCAGAGGTGGGGAATCAGAGTCCGGGAATCAGAGATTGGGATTAAAAGGCGGGGAATGAGATATGGAGAATCAGAGGCGGGGAATCAGAGGCGGGGAAACAGAGGTGGGGAAACAGATATGGGGAATCAGTGGTGGCGAATCAAAGGCGGTGAATCAGAGATGGGGAATCAGAGGCGGGGAATCAGAGGCAGGGAATCAAACACGGGGAATCAGAGGCGGGGAATCAGAGCTGGGGAATCAGAGGCGGGGAATCAGAGTTGGGGAATCAGAGGCGGGGAATCAGATATGGGGAAACAGGGGCGGGGAATCAGAGGCGGGGAAACAGAGGCGGGGAATCAGATATGGGGAATCAGAGGTGTGGAATCAGAGGTTGGGAATCAGAGGCAGGGAATCAGAGGCGGGGAAACAGAGGCAGGGAATCAGATCTGGGGAATCAGTGGCGGGGAAGTAGAGTTGGGGAATCAGAGGCGGGGAATCAGAGGCGGGGAAACAGAGGAGGGGAATCAAACACGGGGAATCAGAGGTGGGGAATCAGAGGTTGGGAATCAGAGGCAGGGAATCAGAGGCGGGGAATCAGAGGCGGGGAATCAGAGGCAGGGATTCAGATGTGCGGAATCGGAGATGGGGAATCAGATGCAAGAAATCAGAGGCGGGGAATCAGAGGCGGGGAATCAGAGGCCGGGAATCAGATATGGTGAAACAGAGGCGGGGAATCAGAGGCGGGGAAACAGAGGCGGGGAATCAGATATGGGGAATCAGAGGTGGGGAATCAGAGTTTGGGAATCAGAGGCATGGAATCAGAGGCTTGGAATCAGATGCAGGGAATCAGATGCGGGGAATCAGAGGCGGGAATCAGAGCTGTGGAATCAGAGGTGGTGAATCAGAGTTGGGGAATCAGAGGCGGGGACTTAGATATTGGGAAACAGAGGCGGGGAATCAGAGGCGAGGAAACAGAGGCGGGGAATCAGAAATGGGGAATCAGAGGTTGGGAATCAGAGGCAGGGGATCAGATGTGCGGAATCAGAGATGGGGAATCAAAGGCAGGGAATCAGAATCAGAAGCAGGGAATCAGAGGCCGGGAATCAGAGGCCGGAATCAGATGCCGGGAATAAGAGGCCGGGAATCAGAGGTGGGGAATCAGAGTCCGGGAATCAGAGATGGGGATTCAGAGGCGGGGAATGAGATATGGGGAATCAGAGGCGGGGAATCAGAGGCGGGGAATCAGAGGCGGGGAATCAGATATGGGGAATCAAAGGTAGGGAATCAGGGGCGGGGTATCAGTGGCAGGGAATCAGAGGCGGGAAATCAGAGGCCGGGAATCAGAGGCGGTGAATCAGAGGCGGTGAATCAGAGGCAGGGAATCGGATGTGCGGAATCAAAGATGGGGAATCAGAGGTGGGGAATCAGAGGCGGTGAATCAGACATGGGTAATCAGAGGCGGGGAATCAGAGGCAGGAAATCAGACACGGGGAATCAGAGGCGGGGAATTAGAGCTGGGGAATCAGAGGTTGGGAATCAAACACGGGGAATCAGAGGTGGGGAATCAGAGGTTGGGAATCAGAGGCAGGGAATCAGAGGCGGGGAATCAGAGGCGGGGAATCAGAGGCAGGGAATCAGATGTGCGGAATCGGAGATGGGGAATCAGATGCAAGAAATCAGAGGCGGGGAATCAGAGGCGGGGAATCAGAGGCCGGGAATCAGATATGGTGAAACAGAGGCGGGGAATCAGAGGCGGGGAAACAGAGGCGGGGAATCAGATATGGGGAATCAGAGGCGGGGAATCAGATATGGGGAAACAGGGGCGGGGAATCAGAGGCGGGGAAACAGAGGCGGGGAATCAGATATGGGGAATCAGAGGTGTGGAATCAGAGGTTGGGAATCAGAGGCAGGAATCAGAGGCGGGGAAACAGAGGCAGGGAATCAGATCTGGGGAATCAGTGGCGGGGAAGTAGAGTTGGGGAATCAGAGGCGGGGAATCAGAGGCGGGGAAACAGAGGCGGGGAATCAAACACGGGGAATCAGAGGCGGGGAATTAGAGCTGGGGAATTAGATGCAGGGAATCAGAGTTGGGGATTCAGAGGCGGGGAATCAGATATGGGGAAATAGAGGTGGGGAACCAGAGTTGGGCAAATAGAGGCGGGGAATCCGATATGGGGAAACAGAGGCGGGGATTCAGAGGCGTGGAAACAGAGGCGGGGAATCAGATATGGGGAATCAGAGGTGGGGAATCAGAGGTTGGGAATCAGAGGCAGGGAATCAGAGGCTGGGAATCAGATGCAGGGAATCAGATGTGCGGAATCAGAGATGGGGAATCAGAGGCAGGGAATCAGAATCAGAAGCGGGGAATCAGAGGCCTGGAATCAGATGCTGGGAATAAGAGGCGGGGAATCAGAGGTGGGGAATCAGAGTCCGGGAATCAGAGATTGGGATTAAAAGGCGGGGAATGAGATATGGAGAATCAGAGGCGGGGAATCAGAGGCGGGGAAACAGAGGTGGGGAAACAGATATGGGGAATCAGTGGTGGCGAATCAAAGGCGGTGAATCAGAGATGGGGAATCAGAGGCGGGGAATCAGAGGCAGGGAATCAAACACGGGGAATCAGAGGCGGGGAATCAGAGCTGGGGAATCAGAGGCGGGGAATCAGAGTTGGGGAATCAGAGGCGGGGAATCAGATATGGGGAAACAGGGGCGGGGAATCAGAGGCGGGGAAACAGAGGCGGGGAATCAGATATGGGGAATCAGAGGTGTGGAATCAGAGGTTGGGAATCAGAGGCAGGGAATCAGAGGCGGGGAAACAGAGGCAGGGAATCAGATCTGGGGAATCAGTGGCGGGGAAGTAGAGTTGGGGAATCAGAGGCGGGGAATCAGAGGCGGGGAAACAGAGGAGGGGAATCAAACACGGGGAATCAGAGGTGGGGAATCAGAGGTTGGGAATCAGAGGCAGGGAATCAGAGGCGGGGAATCAGAGGCGGGGAATCAGAGGCAGGGAATCAGATGTGCGGAATCGGAGATGGGGAATCAGATGCAAGAAATCAGAGGCGGGGAATCAGAGGCGGGGAATCAGAGGCCGGGAATCAGATATGGTGAAACAGAGGCGGGGAATCAGAGGCGGGGAAACAGAGGCGGGGAATCAGATATGGGGAATCAGAGGTGGGGAATCAGAGTTTGGGAATCAGAGGCATGGAATCAGAGGCTTGGAATCAGATGCAGGGAATCAGATGCGGGGAATCAGAGGCGGGGAATCAGAGCTGTGGAATCAGAGGTGGTGAATCAGAGTTGGGGAATCAGAGGCGGGGACTTAGATATTGGGAAACAGAGGCGGGGAATCAGAGGCGAGGAAACAGAGGCGGGGAATCAGAAATGGGGAATCAGAGGTTGGGAATCAGAGGCAGGGGATCAGATGTGCGGAATCAGAGATGGGGAATCAAAGGCAGGGAATCAGAATCAGAAGCAGGGAATCAGAGGCCGGGAATCAGAGGCCGGAATCAGATGCCGGGAATAAGAGGCCGGGAATCAGAGGTGGGGAATCAGAGTCCGGGAATCAGAGATGGGGATTCAGAGGCGGGGAATGAGATATGGGGAATCAGAGGCGGGGAATCAGAGGCGGGGAATCAGAGGCGGGGAATCAGATATGGGGAATCAAAGGTAGGGAATCAGGGGCGGGGTTTCAGTGGCAGGGAATCAGAGGCGGGAAATCAGAGGCCGGGAATCAGAGGCGGTGAATCAGAGGCGGTGAATCAGAGGCAGGGAATCGGATGTGCAGAATCAGAGATGGGGAATCAGAGGTGGGGAATCAGAGGCGGTGAATCAGACATGGGTAATCAGAGGCGGGGAATCAGAGGCAGGAAATCAGACACGGGGAATCAGAGGCGGGGAATTAGAGCTGGGGAATTAGATGCAGGGAATCAGAGTTGGGGATTCAGAGGCGGGGAATCAGATATGGGGAAATAGAGGTGGGGAACCAGAGTTGGGCAAATAGAGGCGGGGAATCCGATATCGGGAAACAGAGGCGGGGATTCAGAGGCGTGGAAACAGAGGCGGGGAATCAGATATGGGGAATCAGAGGTGGGGAATCAGAGGTTGGGAATCAGAGGCAGGGAATCAGAGGCTGGGAATCAGATGCAGGGAATCAGATGCGGGGATCAGAGGCGGGGAATCAGAGCTGGGGAATCAGAGGTGGGGAATCAGAGTTGGGGAATCAGAGGCGGGGACTTAGATATGGGGAAACAGAGGCGGGGAATAGAGGCGGGAAACAGAGGCGGGGAATCAGATATTGTGAATCAGAGGTGGGGAATCAGAGGCAGGGAATCAGATGTGCGGAATCAGAGATGGGGAATCAGAGGCAGGGAATCAGAATCAGAAGCAGGGAATAAGACGCGGGGAATCAGAGGCGGGGAATCAGAGCTGGGGAAGCAGAGGCAGTGAATCAGAGGCAGGAAATCAGAGGCTGGGAATCAGATGCAGGGAATCAGATGCGGGGATCAGAGGCGGGGAATCAGAGCTGGGGAATCAGAGGTGGGGAATCAGAGTTGGGGAATCAGAGGCGGGGACTTAGATATGGGGAATCAGAGGCGGGGAATCAGAGGCGGGAAACAGAGGCGGGGAATCAGATATTGTGAATCAGAGGTGGGGAATCAGAGGCA
The DNA here is from genome assembly GCF_036971445.1 of Narcine bancroftii. Lineage (NCBI taxonomy): Eukaryota > Metazoa > Chordata > Chondrichthyes > Torpediniformes > Narcinidae > Narcine > Narcine bancroftii. The sequence continues at coordinate 127,404,374 of NC_091470.1, forward strand.
GGGAATCAGATGTGCGGAATCAGAGATGGGGAATCAGAAGCAGGGAATCAGAATCAGAAGCAGGGAATAAGACGCGGGGAATCAGAGGCGGGGAATCAGAGCTGGGGAAGCAGAGGCAGTGAATCAGAGGCTGGGATTCAGAGGCAGGGAATCGGATGTGCGGAATCAGAGATGGGGAATCAGAGGTGGGGAATCAGAGGCGGTGAATCAGACATGGGTAATCAGAGGCGGGGAATCAGAGGCAGGAAATCAGACACGGGGAATCAGAGGCGGGGAATCAGAGCTGGGAAATTAGAGGCAGGGAATCAGAGTTGGGGATTCAGAGGCGGGGAATCAGATATGGGGAAACAGAGGCGGGGAATCAGAGGCGGGGACTTAGATATGGGGAATCAGAGGCGGGGAATCAGATATGGGGAAACAGGGGCGGGGAATCAGAGGCGGGGAAACAGAGGCGGGGAATCAGATATGGGGAATCAGAGGTGTGGAATCAGATGTTGGGAATCAGAGGCAGGGAAACAGAGGCGGGGAAACAGAGGCGGGGAATCAGATATGGGGAATCAGAGGTGGCGAATCAAAGGCGGTGAAACAGAGATGGGGAATCAGGGCAGGGAATCAGAGGCAGGGAATCAAACACGGGGAATCATAGCTGGGGAATCAGAGGCGGGGAATTAGAGTTGGGGAATCAGAGGAGGGGAATCAGAGGCGGGGAAACGGAGGTGGGGAATCAGATATGGGGAATCAGAGGTGGGGAATCAGAGGTTGGGAATCAGAGGCAGGGAATCAGAGGCGGGGAATCAGAGGCAGGGAATCAGAGGCAGGGAATCAGATGTGCGGAATCGGAGATGGGGAATCAGAGGCAGGGAATCAGAGGCAGGGAATCAGAGGTGGGGAATCAGAGGCCGGGAATCAGATATGGGGAAACAGAGGCGGGGAATCAGAGGCGGGGAAACAGAGGCGGGGAATCAGATATGGGGAATCAGAGGTGGGGAATCAGAGGTTGGGAATCAGAGGCAGGTAATCAGAGGCTTGGAATCAGATGCAGGGAATCAGATGCGGGGAATCAGAGGCGGGGAATCAGAGCTGGGGAATCAGAGCTGGGGAATCAGAGTTGGGGAATCAGAGGCGGGGACTTAGATATTGAGAAACAGAGGCGGGGAATCAGAGGCGGGGAAACAGAGGCGGGGAATCAGATATGGGGAATCAGAGGTGGGGAATCAGAGGCAGGGAATCAGATGTACGGAATCAGAGATGGGGAATCAGAGGCAGGGAATCAGAATCAGAAGCAGGGAATCAGAGGCCGGGAATCAGAGGCCGGAATCAGATGCCGGGAATAAGAGGCCGGGAATCAGAGGTGGGGAATCAGAGTCCGGGAATCAGAGATGGGGATTCAGAGGCGGGGAATGAGATATGGGGAATCAGAGGCGGGGAATCAGAGGCGGGGAAACAGAGGCGGGGAATCAGATATGGGGAATCAGAGGTGGGGAATCTGGGGCGGGGTATCAGTGGCAGGGAATCAGAGGCGGGAATTCAGAGGCCGGGAATCAGAGGCGGTGAATCAGAGGCGGGGAATCAGAGGCAGGGAATCGGATGTGCGGATTCAGAGATGGGGAATCAGAGGTGGGGAATCAGAGGCGGTGAATCAGACATGGGTAATCAGAGGCGGGGAATCAGAGGACGGAAATCAGACACTGGGAATCAGAGGCGGGGAATCAGAGCTGGGGAATTAGATGCAGGGAATCAGAGTTGGGGATTCAGAGGCGGGGAATCAGATATGGGGAAACAGAGGTGGGGAATCAGAGGTGGGCAAATAGACGCGGGGAATCTGATATGGGGAAACAGAGGCGGGGAATCAGAGGCGTGGAAACAGAGGCGGGGAATCAGATATGGGGAATCAGAGGTGGGGAATCAGAGGTTGGGAATCAGAGGCAGGGAATCAGAGGCTGGGAATCAGATGCAGGGAATCAGATGCGGGTATCAGAGGCGGGGAATCAGAGCTGGGGAATCAGAGGTGGGGAATCAGAGTTGGGGAATCAGAGGCGGGGACTTAGATATGAGGAAACAGAGGCGGGGAATCAGAGGCGGGGAAACAGAGGCAGGGAATCAGATATGGGGAATCAGAGGTGGGGAATCAGAGGCAGGGAATCAGATGTGCGGAATCAGAGATGGGGAATCAGAGGCAGGGAATCAGAATCAGAAGCAGGGAATAAGACGCGGGGAATCAGAGGCGGGGAATCAGAGCTGGGGAAGCAGAGGCAGTGAATCAGAGGCGGGGAATCAGAGGCAGGGAATCGGATGTGCGGAATCAGAGATGGGGAATCAGAGGTGGGGAATCAGAGGCGGTGAATCAGACATGGGTAATCAGGGGCGGGGAATCAGAGGCAGGAAATCAGACACGGGGAATCAGAGGCGGGAAATCAGAGCTGGGAAATTAGAGGCAGGGAATCAGAGTTGGGGATTCAGAGGCGGGGAATCAGATATGGGGAAACAGAGGCGGGGAATCAGAGGCGGGAAAATAGAGGCGGGGAATCAGATATGGGGAAACAGAGGCGGGGAATCAGAGGCGGGGAAACAGAGGCGGGGAATCAGATATGGGGAATCAGAGGTGGGGAATCAGAGGTTGGGAATCAGAGGAAGGGAATCAGAGGCTGGGAATCAGATGCAGGGAATCAGATGCGGGGAATCAGAGGCGGGGAATCAGAGCTGGAGTATCAGAGGTGGGGAATCAAAGTTGGGGAATCAGAGGCGGGGACTTAGATATGGGGAATCAGATATGGGGAAACAGGGGCGGGGAATCAGAGGCGGGGAAACAGAGGCGGGGAATCAGATATGGGCAATCAGAGGTGTGGAATCAGAGGTTGGGAATCAGAGGCAGGGAATCAGAGGCGGGGAAACAGAGGCGGGGAATCAGATATGGGGAATCAGAGGTGGCGAATCAAAGGCGGTGAAGCAGAGATGGGGAATCAGGGCAGGGAATCAGAGGCAGGGAATCAAACACGGGGAATCAGAGCTGGGGAATCAGAGGCGGGGAATTAGAGGCTGGGTATCAGAGGCGGGGAATCAGAGGCCGGGAATCAGATATGGGGAAACAGAGGCGGGGAATCAGAGGTGGGGAAACAGAGGCGGGGAATCAGATCTGGGGAATCAGAGGTGGGGAATCAGAGGTTGGGAATCAGAGGCAGGGAATCAGAGGCTTGGAATCAGATGCAGGGAATCAGATGCGGGGAATCAGAGGCGGGGAATCAGAGCTGGGGAATCAGAGGTGGGGAATCAGATTTGGGGAATCAGAGGCGGGGACTTAGATATTGGGAAACAGAGGCGGGGAATCAGAGGCGGGGAAACAGAGGCGGGGAATCAGATATGGGGATTCAGAGGTGGCGAATCAGAGGTTGGGAATCAGAAGAAGGGAATCAGAGGCGAGGAATCAGAGCTGGGGAATCAGAGGCGGGGAATCAGAATTGGGGAATCAGAGATGGGGAATCAGAGATGGGGAATCAGAGGCGGGGAATCAGACGCGGTGAATCAGAGGTGGTGAATCAGAGATGTGGAATCAGAGGCGGGGAATCGGAGGCAGGGAATCAGACGCGGGGAATCAGAGGCGGGGAATCATAGCTGGCGAATCAGAGGCGGGGAATCAGAGGTGGGGAATCAGAGGCGGGGAATCAGATATTGGGAATCAGAGGTGGGGAATCAGAGGCGGGGAAACAGAGGCGGGGAATCAGATATGTGGAATCAGAGGTGGGGAATCAGAGGTTGTAAATCAGAGATGGGGAATCAGAGGCGGGGAATCAGAGGCCGGTAATCAGACGCGGGGAATCAGAGGCGGGGATTCAGAGCTGGGGAATCAGAGGCGGGGAATCAGAGTTGGGGAATCAGAGGCGGGGAATCAGATATGGGGAATCAGAGGCGGGGAGTCAGAGGCGGGGAAACAGAGGCGAGAAATCAGATATGGGGAATCAGAGGTGGGGAATCAGGGGCGGAGTATCAGTGGCAGGGAATCAGAGGCGGGAAATCAGAGGCCGGGAATCAGAGGCGGTGAATCAGAGGCGGGGAATCAGAGGCAGGGAATCGGATGTGCGGAATCAGAGATGGGGAATCAGAGGTGGGGAATCAGAGGCGGTGAATCAGACATGGGTAATCAGAGGCGGGGAATCAGAGGCAGGAAATCAGACACGGGAAATCAGAGGCGGGGAATCAGAGCTGGGGAATTAGATGCAGGGAATTAGAGTTGGGGATTCAGAGGCGGTGAATCAGATCTGGGGAAACAGAGGTGGGGAATCAGAGGCGGGCAAATAGAGGTGGGGAATCAGATATGGGGAAACAGTGGCGTGGAATCAGAGGCGGGGAAACAGAGGCGGGGAATCAGATATGGGGAATCAGAGGTGGGGAATCAGAGCTGGGGAATCAGAGGTGGGGAATCAGAGTTGGGGAATCAGAGGCGGGGTGTTAGATATGTGGAAACAGAGGCGGGGAATCAGAGTCGGGGAAACAGAGGCGGGGAATCAGATATGGGGAATCAGAGGTGGGGAATCAGAGGCAGGGAATCAGATGTGCGGAATCAGAGATGGGGAATCAGAGGCAGGGAATCAGAATCAGAAGCAGGGAATAAGACGCGGGGAATCAGAGGTGGTGAATCAGAGGCGGGCAAATAGAGGCGGGGAATCAGATATGGGGAAACAGAGGCGGGGAATCAGAGGCGGGGAAACAGACATGGGTAATCAGAGGCGGGGAATCAGAGGCAGAAATTCAGACACGGGGAATCAGAGGCGGGGAATCAGAGCTGGGAAATTAGAGGCAGGGAATCAGAGTTGGGGATTCAGAGGCGGGGAATCAGATATGGGGAAACAGAGGCGGGGAATCAGAGGCGGGCAAATAGAGGCGGGGAATCAGATATGGGGAAACAGAGGCGGGGAATCAGAGGCGGGGAAACAGAGGCGGGGAATTAGATATGGGGAATCAGAGGTGGGGAATCAGAGGTTGGGAATCAGAGGCAGGGAATCAGAGGCTGGGAATCAGATGCAGGGAATCAGATGCGGTGAATCAGAGCTGGGGAATTAGAGGTGGGGAATCAAAGTTGGGGAATCAGAGGCGGGGACTTAGATATGGGGAATCAGAGGCTGGGAATCAGATATGGGGAAACAGGGGCGGGGAATCAGAGGCGGGGAAACAGAGGCGGGGAATCAGATATGGGGAATCAGAGGTGTGGAATCAGAGGTTGGGAATCAGAGGCAGGGAATCAGAGGCGGGGAAACAGAGGCGGGGAATCAGATATGGGGAATCAGAGGTGGCGAATCAAAGGCGGTAAAACAGAGATGGGGAATCAGGGCAGGGAATCAGAGGCAGGGAATCAAACACGGGGAATCAGAGCTGGGGAATCAGAGGCGGGGAATTAGAGTTGGGGAATCAGAGGAGGGGAATCAGAGGCGGGGAAACAGAGGCGGGGAATCAGATATGGGGAATCAGAGGCGGGGAATCAGAGGTTGGGAATCAGAGGCAGGGAATCAGAGGCAGGGAATCAGATGTGCGGAATGGGAGATGGGGAATCAGAGGCAGGGAATCAGAGGCGGGGAATCAGAGGTGGGGAATCAGAGGCCGGGAATCAGATATGGGGAAACAGAGGCGGGGAATCAGAGGCAGGGAAACAGAGGCGGGGAATCAGATATGGGGAATCAGAGGTGGGGAATCAGAGTTTGGGAATCAGAGGCAGGGAATCAGAGGCTTGGAATCAGATGCAGGGAATCAGATGCGGGGAATCAGAGGCGGGGAATCAAAGCTGGGGAATCAGAGGTGGGGAATCGGATGTGCGGATTCAGAGATGGGGAATCAGAGGTGGGGAATCAGAGGCGGTGAATCAGACATGGGTAATCAGAGGCGGGGAATCAGAGGACGGAAATCAGACACTGGGAATCAGAGGCGGGGAATCAGAGCTGGGGAATTAGATGCAGGGAATCAGAGTTGGGGATTCAGAGGCGGGGAATCAGATATGGGGAAACAGAGGTGGGGAATCAGAGGTGGGCAAATAGACGCGGGGAATCTGATATGGGGAAACAGAGGCGGGGAATCAGAGGCGTGGAAACAGAGGCGGGGAATCAGATATGGGGAATCAGAGGTGGGGAATCAGAGGTTGGGAATCAGAGGCAGGGAATCAGAGGCTGGGAATCAGATGCAGGGAATCAGATGCGGGTATCAGAGGCGGGGAATCAGAGCTGGGGAATCAGAGGTGGGGAATCAGAGTTGGGGAATCAGAGGCGGGGACTTAGATATGAGGAAACAGAGGCGGGGAATCAGAGGCGGGGAAACAGAGGCAGGGAATCAGATATGGGGAATCAGAGGTGGGGAATCAGAGGCAGGGAATCAGATGTGCGGAATCAGAGATGGGGAATCAGAGGCAGGGAATCAGAATCAGAAGCAGGGAATAAGACGCGGGGAATCAGAGGCGGGGAATCAGAGCTGGGGAAGCAGAGGCAGTGAATCAGAGGCGGGGAATCAGAGGCAGGGAATCGGATGTGCGGAATCAGAGATGGGGAATCAGAGGTGGGGAATCAGAGGCGGTGAATCAGACATGGGTAATCAGGGGCGGGGAATCAGAGGCAGGAAATCAGACACGGGGAATTAGAGGCGGGAAATCAGAGCTGGGAAATTAGAGGCAGGGAATCAGAGTTGGGGATTCAGAGGCGGGGAATCAGATATGGGGAAACAGAGGCGGGGAATCAGAGGCGGGAAAATAGAGGCGGGGAATCAGATATGGGGAAACAGAGTCGGGGAATCAGAGGCGGGGAAACAGAGGCGGGGAATCAGATATGGGGAATCAGAGGTGGGGAATCAGAGGTTGGGAATCAGAGGAAGGGAATCAGAGGCTGGGAATCAGATGCAGGGAATCAGATGCGGGGAATCAGAGGCGGGGAATCAGAGCTGGAGTATCAGAGGTGGGGAATCAAAGTTGGGGAATCAGAGGCGGGGACTTAGATATGGGGAATCAGATATGGGGAAACAGGGGCGGGGAATCAGAGGCGGGGAAACAGAGGCGGGGAATCAGATATGGGCAATCAGAGGTGTGGAATCAGAGGTTGGGAATCAGAGGCGGGGACTTAGATATGAGGAATCAGAGGCAGGGAATCAGAGGCGGGGAAACAGAGGCGGGGAATCAGATATGGGGAATAAGAGGTGGCGAATCAAAGGCGGTGAAGCAGAGATGGGGAATCAGGGCAGGGAATCAGAGGCAGGGAATCAAACACGGGGAATCAGAGCTGGGGAATCAGAGGCGGGGAATTACAGTTGTGGAATCAGAGGAGGGGAATCAGAGGCGGGGAAACAGAGGCGGGGAATCAGATATGGGGAATCAGAGGTGGGGAATCAGAGGTTGGGAATCAGAGGCATGGAATCAGAGGCGGGGAATCAGAGGCCGGGAATCAGATATGGGGAAACAGAGGCGGGGAATCAGAGGCTGGGTATCAGAGGCGGGGAATCAGAGGCCGGGAATCAGATATGGGGAAACAGAGGCGGGGAATCAGAGGTGGGGAAACAGAGGCGGGGAATCAGAGGCTTGGAATCAGATGCAGGGAATCAGATGCGGGGAATCAGAGGCGGGGAATCAGAGCTGGGGAATCAGAGGTGGGGAATCAGAGGTTGGGAATCAGAGGCAGGGAATCAGAGGCTTGGAATCAGATGCAGGGAATCAGATGCGGGGAATCAGAGGCGGGGAATCAGAGCTGGGGAATCAGAGGTGGGGAATCAGATTTGGGGAATCAGAGGCGGGGACTTAGATATTGGGAAACAGAGGCGGGGAATCAGAGGCGGGGAAACAGAGGCGGGGAATCAGATATGGGGATTCAGAGGTGGCGAATCAAAGGCGGTGAATCAGAGATGGGGAATCAGAGGCCGGGAATCAGAGGCAGGGAATCAAACACGTGGAATCAGAGGCGGGGAATCAGAGCTGGGGAATCAGAGGCGGGGAATCAGAGTTGGAGAATCAGAGGCGGGGAATCAGACGCAGGGAATCAATATGGGAAATCAGAGGTGGGGAATCAGAGGTTGGGAATCAGAAGAAGGGAATCAGAGGCGAGGAATCAGAGCTGGGGAATCAGAGGCGGGGAATCAGAATTGGGGAATCAGAGATGGGGAATCAGAGATGGGGAATCAGAGGCGGGGAATCAGACGCGGGGAATCAGAGGTGGTGAATCAGAGATGTGGAATCAGAGGCGTGGAATCGGAGGCAGGGAATCAGACGCGGGGAATCAGAGGCGGGGAATCATAGCTGGCGAATCAGAGGCGGGGAATCAGAGGTGGGGAATCAGAGGCGGGGAATCAGATATTGGGAATCAGAGGTGGGGAATCAGAGGCGGGGAAACAGAGGCGGGGAATCAGATATGTGGAATCAGAGGTGGGGAATCAGAGGTTGTAAATCAGAGATGGGGAATCAGAGGTGGGGAATCAGAGGCCGGTAATCAGACGCGGGGAATCAGAGGCGGGGATTCAGAGCTGGGGAATCAGAGGCGGGGAATCAGAGTTGGGGAATCAGAGGCGGGGAATCAGATATGGGGAATCAGAGGCGGGGAGTCAGAGGCGGGGAAACAGAGGCGAGAAATCAGATATGGGGAATCAGAGGTGGGGAATCAGGGGCGGAGTATCAGTGGCAGGGAATCAGAGGCGGGAAATCAGAGGCCGGGAATCAGAGGCGGTGAATCAGAGGCGGGGAATCAGAGGCAGGGAATCGGATGTGCGGAATCAGAGATGGGGAATCAGAGGTGGGGAATCAGAGGCGGTGAATCAGACATGGGTAATCAGAGGCGGGGAATCAGAGGCAGGAAATCAGACACGGGAAATCAGAGGCGGGGAATCAGAGCTGGGGAATTAGATGCAGGGAATTAGAGTTGGGGATTCAGAGGCGGTGAATCAGATCTGGGGAAACAGAGGTGGGGAATCAGAGGCGGGCAAATAGAGGTGGGGAATCAGATATGGGGAAACAGTGGCGGGGAATCAGAGGCGGGGAAACAGAGGCGGGGAATCAGATATGGGGAATCAGAGGTGGGGAATCAGAGCTGGGGAATCAGAGGTGGGGAATCAGAGTTGGGGAATCAGAGGCGGGGTGTTAGATATGTGGAAACAGAGGCGGGGAATCAGAGTCGGGGAAACAGAGGCGGGGAATCAGATATGGGGAATCAGAGGTGGGGAATCAGAGGCAGGGAATAAGACGCGGGGAATCAGAGGTGGGGAATCAGAGGCGGGCAAATAGAGGCGGGGAATCAGATATGGGGAAACAGAGGCGGGGAATCAGAGGCGGGGAAACAGACATGGGTAATCAGAGGCGGGGAATCAGAGGCAGAAATTCAGACACGGGGAATCAGAGGCGGGGAATCAGAGCTGGGAAATTAGAGGCAGGGAATCAGAGTTGGGGATTCAGAGGCGGGGAATCAGATATGGGGAAACAGAGGCGGGGAATCAGAGGCGGGCAAATAGAGGCGGGGAATCAGATATGGGGAAACAGAGGCGGGGAATCAGAGGCGGGGAAACAGAGGCGGGGAATTAGATATGGGGAATCAGAGGTGGGGAATCAGAGGTTGGGAATCAGAGGCAGGGAATCAGAGGCTGGGAATCAGATGCAGGGAATCAGATGCGGTGAATCAGAGCTGGGGAATTAGAGGTGGGGAATCAAAGTTGGGGAATCAGAGGCGGGGACTTAGATATGGGGAATCAGAGGCTGGGAATCAGATATGGGGAAACAGGGGCGGGGAATCAGAGGCGGGGAAACAGAGGCGGGGAATCAGATATGGGGAATCAGAGGTGTGGAATCAGAGGTTGGGAATCAGAGGCAGGGAATCAGAGGCGGGGAAACAGAGGCGGGGAATCAGATATGGGGAATCAGAGGTGGCGAATCAAAGGCGGTAAAACAGAGATGGGGAATCAGGGCAGGGAATCAGAGGCAGGGAATCAAACACGGGGAATCAGAGCTGGGGAATCAGAGGCGGGGAATTAGAGTTGGGGAATCAGAGGAGGGGAATCAGAGGCGGGGAAACAGAGGCGGGGAATCAGATATGGGGAATCAGAGGCGGGGAATCAGAGGTTGGGAATCAGAGGCAGGGAATCAGAGGCGGGGAATCAGAGGCGGGGAATCAGAGGCAGGGAATCAGATGTGCGGAATGGGAGATGGGGAATCAGAGGCAGGGAATCAGAGGCGGGGAATCAGAGGTGGGGAATCAGAGGCCGGGAATCAGATATGGGGAAACAGAGGCGGGGAATCAGAGGCAGGGAAACAGAGGCGGGGAATCAGATATGGGGAATCAGAGGTGGGGAATCAGAGTTTGGGATTCAGAGGCAGGGAATCAGAGGCTTGGAATCAGATGCAGGGAATCAGATGCGGGGAATCAGAGGCGGGGAATCAAAGCTGGGGAATCAGAGGTGGGGAATCAGAGTTGGGGAATCAGAGGCGGGGACTTAGATATTGGGAAACAGAGGCGGGGAATCAGAGGCGGGGAAACAGAGGCGGGGAATCAGATATGGGGAATCAGAAGTGGGGAATCAGAGGCAGGGAATCAGATGTACGGAATCAGAGATGGGGAATCAGAGGCAGGGAATCAGAATCAGAAGCAGGGAATAAGACGCGGGGAATCAGAGGTGGGGAATCAGAGCTGGGGAAGCAGAGGCAGTGAATATGAGGCGGGGAATCAGAGGCAGGGAATCGGATGTGCGGAATCAGAGGCGGGGAATCAGAGGCGGGCAAATAGAGGCGGGGAATCAGATATGCGAAACAGAGGCGGGGAATCAGAGGCTTGGAAACAGACATGGGTAATCAGAGGCGGGGAATCAGAGGCAGAAATTCAGACACGGGGAATCAGAGGCGGGGAATCAGAGCTGGGAAATTAGAGGCAGGGAATCAGAGTTGGGGATTCAGAGGCGGGGAATCAGATATGGGGAAACAGAGGCGGGGAATCAGAGGCGGGGAATCAGATATGGGGAAACAGAGGCAGGGAATCAGAGGCGGGGAATGAGAGGCGGGGAATCACAGGCGGGGAATCAGAGGCAGGGAATAGAACGCGGGGAATCAGAGGCAGGGAATCAGAGCTGGGGAATCAGAGGCGGGGAATCATAGTGGGAATCAGAGGCGGGGAATCAGATATGGGGAAACAGAGGCGGGGAATCAGAGGCGGGGAAACAGAGGCGGGGAATCAGATATGGGGAATAGGATGCGGGGAATCAGAGGCGGGGAATCAGAGCTGGGGAATCAGAGGCGGGGAATCAGAGTTGGTGCATCAGAGGTGGGGAATTAGATATGGGGAAACAGAGGCGGGGAATCAGAGGCGGGGAAACAGAGGCGGGGAATCAGATATGGGGAATTAGAGGTGGGGAATCAGAGGCAGGGAATCAGATGTGCGGAATCAGAGATGGGGAATCAGAGGCAGGGAATCAGAATCAGAAGCGGGGAATCAGAGGCCTGGAATCAGATGCTGGGAATAAGAGGCCGGGAATCAGAGGTGGGGAATCAGAGTCCGGGAATCAGAGATTGGGATTAAAAGGCGGGGAATGAGATATGGAGAATCAGAGGCGGGGAATCAGAGGCGGGGAAACAGAGGTGGGGATTCAGATATGGGGAATCAGTGGTGGCGAATCAAAGGCGGTGAATCAGAGATGGGGAATCAGAGGCGGGGAATCAGAGGCAGGGAATCAAACACGGGGAATCAGAGGCGGGGAATCAGAGCTGGGGAATCAGAGGCGGGGAATCAGAGTTGGGGAATCAGAGGCGGGGAATCAGATATGGGGAAACAGGGTCGGGGAATCAGAGGCGGGGAAACAGAGGCGGGGAATCAGATATGGGGAATCAGAGGTGTGGAATCAGAGGTTGGGAATCAGAGGCAGGGAATCAGAGGCGGGGAAACAGAGGCAGGGAATCAGATCTGGGGAATCAGTGGCGGGGAAGTAGAGTTGGGGAATCAGAGGCGGGGAATCCGAGGCAGGGAAACAGAGGCGGGGAATCAAACACGGGGAATCAGAGGTGGGGAATCAGAGGTTGGGAATCAGAGGCAGGGAATCAGAGGCGGGGAATCGGAGGCGGGGAATCAGAGGCAGGGAATCAGATGTGCGGAATCGGAGATGGGGAATCAGATGCAAGAAATCAGAGGCGGGGAATCAGAGGCGGGGAATCAGATATGGTGAAACAGAGGCGGGGAATCAGAGGCGGGGAAACAGAGGCGGGGAATCAGATATGGGGAATCAGAGGTGGGGAATCAGAGTTTGGGAATCAGAGGCATGGAATCAGAGGCTTGGAATCAGATGCAGGGAATCAGATGCGGGGAATCAGAGGCGGGGAATCAGAGCTGTGGAATCAGAGGTGGTGAATCAGAGTTGGGGAATCAGAGGCGGGGACTTAGATATTGGGAAACAGAGGCGGGGAATCAGAGGCGAGGAAACAGAGGCGGGGAATCAGAAATGGGGAATCAGAGGTTGGGAATCAGAGGCAGGGGATCAGATGTGCGGAATCAGAGATGGGGAATCAAAGGCAGGGAATCAGAATAAGAAGCAGGGAATCAGAGGCCGGGAATCAGAGGCCGGAATCAGATGCCGGGAATAAGAGGCCGGGAATCAGAGGTGGGGAATCAGAGTCCGGGAATCAGAGATGGGGAATCAGATATGGGGAAACAGAGGCAGGGAATCAGAGGCGGGGAATGAGAGGCGGGGAATCAGATATGGGGAAACAGAGGCGGGGAATCAGAGGCGGGGAATCAGATATGGGGAAACAGAGGCAGGGAATCAGAGGCGGGGAATGAGAGGCGGGGAATCACAGGCGGGGCATCAGAGGCAGGGAATAGAACGCGGGGAATCAGAGGCAGGGAATCAGAGCTGGGGAATCAGAGGCGGGGAATCATAGTGGGAATCAGAGGCGGGGAATCAGATATGGGGAAACAGAGGCGGGGAATCAGAGGCGGGGAAACAGAGGCGGGGAATCAGATATGGGGAATAGGATGCGGGGAATCAGAGGCGGGGAATCAGAGCTGGGGAATCAGAGGCGGGGAATCAGAGTTGGTGCATCAGAGGTGGGGAATTAGATATGGGGAAACAGAGGCGGGGAATCAGAGGCGGGGAAACAGAGGCGGGGAATCAGATATGGGGAATCAGAGGTGGGGAATCAGAGGCAGGGAATCAGATGTGCGGAATCAGAGATGGGGAATCAGAGGCAGGGAATCAGAATCAGAAGCGGGGAATCAGAGGCCTGGAATCAGATGCTGGGAATAAGAGGCCGGGAATCAGAGGTGGGGAAACAGAGGTGGGGAATCAGATATGGGGAATCAGTGGTGGCGAATCAAAGGCGGTGAATCAGAGATGGGGAATCAGAGGCGGGGAATCAGAGGCAGGGAATCAAACACGGGGAATCAGAGGCGGGGAATCAGAGCTGGGGAATCAGAGGCGGGGAATCAGAGTTGGGGAATCAGAGGCGGGGAATCAGATATGGGGAAACAGGGTCGGGGAATCAGAGGCGGGGAAACAGAGGCGGGGAATCAGATATGGGGAATCAGAGGTGTGGAATCAGAGGTTGGGAATCAGAGGCAGGGAATCAGAGGCGGGGAAACAGAGGCAGGGAATCAGATCTGGGGAATCAGTGGCGGGGAAGTAGAGTTGGGGAATCAGAGGCGGGGAATCAGAGGCAGGGAAACAGAGGCGGGGAATCAAACACGGGGAATCAGAGGTGGGGAATCAGAGGTTGGGAATCAGAGGCAGGGAATCAGAGGCAGGGAATCAGAGGCGGGGAATCAGAGGCAGGGAATCAGATGTGCGGAATCGGAGCTGGGGAATCAGATGCAAGAAATCAGAGGCGGGGAATCAGAGGCGGGGAATCAGAGGCCGGGAATCAGATATGGTGAAACAGAGGCGGGGAATCAGAGGCGGGGAAACAGAGGCGGGGAATCAGATATGGGGAATCAGAGGCGGGGAATCAGAGTTTGGGAATCAGAGGCATGGAATCAGAGGCTTGGAATCAGATGCAGGGAATCAGATGCGGGGAATCAGAGGCGGGGAATCAGAGCTGTGGAATCAGAGGTGGTGAATCAGAGTTGGGGAATCAGAGGCGGGGACTTAGTTATTGGGAAACAGAGGCGGGGAATCAGAGGCGAGGAAACAGAGGCGGGGAATCAGAAATGGGGAATCAGAGGTTGGGAATCAGAGGCAGGGGATCAGATGTGCGGAATCAGAGATGGGGAATCAAAGGCAGGGAATCAGAATCAGAAGCAGGGAATCAGAGGCCAGGAATCAGAGGCCGGAATCAGATGCCGGGAATAAGAGGCCGGGAATCAGAGGTGGGGAATCAGAGTCCGGGAATCAGAGATGGGGATTCAGAGGCGGGGAATGAGATATGGGGAATCAGAGGCGGGGAATCAGAGGCGGGGAAACAGAGGCGGGGAATCAGATATGGGGAATCAAAGGTAGGGAATCAGGGGCGGGGTATCAGTGGCAGGGAATCAGAGGCGGGAAATCAGAGGCCGGGAATCAGAGGCGGTGAATCAGAGGCGGTGAATCAGAGGCAGGGAATCGGATGTGCGGAATCAGAGATGGGGAATCAGAGGTGGGGAATCAGAGGCGGTGAATCAGACATGGGTAATCAGAGGCGGGGAATGAGAGGCAGGAAATCAGACACGGGGAATCAGAGGCGGGGAATTAGAGCTAGGGAATTAGATGCAGGGAATCAGAGTTGGGGATTCAGAGGCGGGGAATCAGATATGGGGAAATAGAGGTGGGGAACCAGAGTTGGGCAAATAGAGGCGGGGAATCCGATATGGGGAAACAGAGGCGGGGATTCAGAGGCGTGGAAACAGAGGCGGGGAATCAGATATGGGGAATCAGAGGTGGGGAATCAGAGGTTGGGAATCAGAGGCAGGGAATCAGAGGCTGGGAATCAGATGCAGGGAATCAGATGTGCGGAATCAGAGATGGGGAATCAGAGGCAGGGAATCAGAATCAGAAGCGGGGAATCAGAGGCCTGGAATCAGATGCTGGGAATAAGAGGCCGGGAATCAGAGGTGGGGAATCAGAGTCCGGGAATCAGAGATTGGGATTAAAAGGCGGGGAATGAGATATGGAGAATCAGAGGCGGGGAATCAGAGGCGGGGAAACAGAGGTAGGGAAACAGATATGGGGAATCAGTGGTGGCGAATCAAAGGCAGTGAATCAGAGATGGGGAATCAGAGGCGGGGAATCAGAGGCAGGGAATCAAACACGGGGAATCAGAGGCGGGGAATCAGAGCTGGGGAATCAGAGGCGGGGAATCAGAGTTGGGGAATCAGAGGCGGGGAATCAGATATGGGGAAACAGGGGCGGGGAATCAGAGGCGGGAAAACAGAGGCGGGGAATCAGATATGGGGAATCAGAGGTGTGGAATCAGAGGTTGGGAATCAGAGGCAGGGAATCAGAGGCGGGGAAACAGAGGCAGGGAATCAGATCTGGGGAATCAGTGGCGGGGAAGTAGAGTTGGGGAATCAGAGGCGGGGAATCAGAGGCGGGGAAACAGAGGCGGGGAATCAAACACGGGGAATCAGAGGTGGGGAATCAGAGGTTGGGAATCAGAGGCAGGGAATCAGAGGCGGGGAATCAGAGGCGGGGAATCAGAGGCAGGGAATCAGATGTGCGGAATCGGAGATGGGGAATCAGATGCAAGAAATCAGAGGCGGGGAATCAGAGGCGGGGAATCAGAGGCCGGGAATCAGATATGGTGAAACAGAGGCGGGGAATCAGAGGCGGGGAAACAGAGGCGGGGAATCAGATATGGGGAATCAGAGGTGGGGAATCAGAGTTTGGGAATCAGAGGCATGGAATCAGAGGCTTGGAATCAGATGCAGGGAATCAGATGCGGGGAATCAGAGGCGGGGAATCAGAGCTGTGGAATCAGAGGTGGTGAATCAGAGTTGGGGAATCAGAGGCGGGGACTTAGATATTGGGAAACAGAGGCGGGGAATCAGAGGCGAGGAAACAGAGGCGGGGAATCAGAAATGGGGAATCAGAGGTTGGGAATCAGAGGCAGGGGATCAGATGTGCGGAATCAGAGATGGGGAATCAAAGGCAGGGAATCAGAATCAGAAGCAGGGAATCAGAGGCCGGGAATCAAGGCCGGAATCAGATGCCGGGAATAAGAGGCCGGGAATCAGAGGTGGGGAATCAGAGTCCGGGAATCAGAGATGGGGATTCAGAGGCGGGGAATGAGATATGGGGAATCAGAGGCGGGGAATCAGAGGCGGGGAATCAGAGGCGGGGAATCAGATATGGGGAATCAAAGGTAGGGAATCAGGGGCGGGGTATCAGTGGCAGGGAATCAGAGGCGGGAAATCAGAGGCCGGGAATCAGAGGCGGTGAATCAGAGGCGGTGAATCAGAGGCAGGGAATCGGATGTGCGGAATCAGAGATGGGGAATCAGAGGTGGGGAATCAGAGGCGGTGAATCAGACATGGGTAATCAGAGGCGGGGAATCAGAGGCAGGAAATCAGACACGGGGAATCAGAGGCGGGGAATTAGAGCTGGGGAATTAGATGCAGGGAATCAGAGTTGGGGATTCAGAGGCGGGGAATCAGATATGGGGAAATAGAGGTGGGGAACCAGAGTTGGGCAAATAGAGGCGGGGAATCCGATATGGGGAAACAGAGGCGGGGATTCAGAGGCGTGGAAACAGAGGCGGGGAATCAGATATGGGGAATCAGAGGTGGGGAATCAGAGGTTGGGAATCAGAGGCAGGGAATCAGAGGCTGGGAATCAGATGCAGGGAATCAGATGCGGGGATCAGAGGCGGGGAATCCGAGCTGGGGAATCAGAGGTGGGGAATCAGAGTTGGGGAATCAGAGGCGGGGACTTAGATATGGGGAAACAGAGGCGGGGAATAGAGGCGGGAAACAGAGGCGGGGAATCAGATATTGTGAATCAGAGGTGGGGAATCAGAGGCAGGGAGTCAGATGTGCGGAATCAGAGATGGGGAATCAGAGGCAGGGAATCAGAATCAGAAGCAGGGAATGAGATGCGGGGAATCAGAGGCGGGGAATCAGAGCTGGGGAAGCAGAGGCAGTGAATCAGAGGCAGGGAATCAGAGGCTGGGAATCAGATGCAGGGAATCAGATGCGGGGATCAGAGGCGGGGAATCAGAGCTGGGGAATCAGAGGTGGGGAATCAGAGTTGGGGAATCAGAGGCGGGGACTTAGATATGGGGAAACAGAGGCGGGGAATCAGAGGCGGGAAACAGAGGCGGGGAATCAGATATTGTGAATCAGAGGTGGGGAATCAGAGGCAGGGAATCAGATGTGCGGAATCAGAGATGGGGAATCAGAGGCAGGGAATCAGAATCAGAAGCAGGGAATAAGACGCGGGGAATCAGAGGCGGGGAATCAGAGCTGGGGAAGCAGAGGCAGTGAATCAGAGGCTGGGATTCAGAGGCAGGGAATCGGATGTGCGGAATCAGAAATGGGGAATCAGAGGTGGGGAATCAGAGGCGGTGAATCAGACATGGGTAATCAGAGGCGGGGAATCAGAGGCAGGAAATCAGACACGGGGAATCAGAGGCGGGGAATCAGAGCTGGGAAATTAGAGGCAGGGAATCAGAGTTGGGGATTCAGAGGCGGGGAATCAGATATGGGGAAACAGAGCCGGGGAATCAGAGGCGGGGACTTAGATATGGGGAATCAGAGGCGGGGAATCAGATATGGGGAAACAGGGGCGGGGAATCAAAGGCGGGGAAACAGAGGCGGGGAATCAGATATGGGGAATCAGAGGTGTGGAATCAGATGTTGGGAATCAGAGGCAGGGAAACAGAGGCGGGGAAACAGAGGCGGGGAATCAGATATGGGGAATCAGAGGTGGCGAATCAAAGGCGGTGAAACAGAGAGGGGGAATCAGGGCAGGGAATCAGAGGCAGGGAATCAAACACGGGGAATCAGAGCTGGGGAATCAGAGGCGGGGAATTAGAGTTGGGGAATCAGAGGAGGGGAATGAGAGGCGGGGAAACGGAGGCGGGGAATCAGATATGGGGAATCAGAGGTGGGGAATCAGAGGTTGGGAATCAGAGGCAGGGAATCAGAGGCGGGGAATCAGAGGCAGGGAATCAGAGGCAGGGAATCAGATGTGCGGAATCGGAGATGGGGAATCAGAGGCAGGGAAACAGAGGCGGGGAATCAGAGGTGGGGAATCAGAGGCCGGGAATCAGATATGGGGAAACAGAGGCGGGGAATCAGAGGCGGGGAAACAGAGGCGGGGAATCAGATATGGGGAATCAGAGGTGGGGAATCAGAGGTTGGGAATCAGAGGCAGGTAATCAGAGGCTTGGAATCAGATGCAGGGAATCAGATGCGGGGAATCAGAGGCGGGGAATCAGAGCTGGGGAATCAGAGGTGGGGAATCAGAGTTGGGGAATCAGAGGCGGGGACTTAGATATTGAGAAACAGAGGCGGGGAATCAGAGGCGGGGAAACAGAGGCGGGGAATCAGATATGGGGAATCAGAGGTGGGGAATCAGAGGCAGGGAATCAGATGTACGGAATCAGAGATGGGGAATCAGAGGCAGGGAATCAGAATCAGAAGCAGGGAATCAGAGGCCGGGAATCAGAGGCCGGAATCAGATGCCGGGAATAAGAGGCCGGGAATCAGAGTCCGGGAATCAGAGATGGGGATTCAGAGGCGGGGAATGAGATATGGGGAATCAGAGGCGGGGAATCAGAGGCGGGGAAACAGAGGCGGGGAATCAGATATGGGGAATCAGAGGTGGGGAATCTGGGGCGGGGTATCAGTTGCAGGGAATCAGAGGCGGGAATTCAGAGGCCGGGAATCAGAGGCGGTGAATCAGAGGCGGGGAATCAGAGGCAGGGAATCGGATGTGCGGATTCAGAGATGGGGAATCAGAGGTGGGGAATCAGAGGTGGGGAATCAGAGGTTGGGAATCAGAGGCAGGGAATCAGAGGCTGGGAATCAGATGCAGGGAATCAGATGCGGGTATCAGAGGCGGGGAATCAGAGCTGGGGAAGCAGAGGTGGGGAATCAGAGTTGGGGAATCAGAGGCGGGGACTTAGATATGTGGAAACAGAGGCGGGGAATCAGAGGCGGGGAAACAGAGGCAGGGAATCAGATATGGGGAATCAGAGGTGGGGAATCAGAGGCAGGGAATCAGATGTGCGGAATTAGAGATGGGGAATCAGAGGCAGGGAATCAGAATCAGAAGCAGGGAATAAGACGCGGGGAATCAGAGGCGGGGAATCAGAGCTGGGGAAGCAGAGGCAGTGAATCAGAGGCGGGGAATCAGAGGCAGGGAATCGGATGTGCGGAATCAGAGATGGGGAATCAGAGGTGGGGAATCAGAGGCGGTGAATCAGACATGGGTAATCAGGTGCGGGGAATCAGAGGCAGGAAATCAGACACGGGGAATCAGAGGCGGGAAATCAGAGGCGGGAAAATAGAGGCGGGGAATCAGATATGGGGAAACAGAGGCGGGGAATCAGAGGCGGGGAAACAGAGGCGGGGAATCAGATATGGGGAATCAGAGGTGGGGAATCAGAGGTTGGGAATCAGAGGCAGGGAATCAGAGGCTGGGAATCAGATGCAGGGAATCAGATGCGGGGAATCAGAGGCGGGGAATCAGAGCTGGAGTATCAGAGGTGGGGAATCAAAGTTGGGGAATCAGAGGCGGGGACTTAGATATGGGGAATCAGATATGGGGAAACAGGGGCGGGGAATCAGAGGCGGGGAAACAGAGGCGGGGAATCAGATATGGGCAATCAGAGGTGTGGAATCAGAGGTTGGGAATCAGAGGCAGGGAATCAGAGGCGGGGAAACAGAGGCGGGGAATCAGATATGGGGAATCAGAGGTGGCGAATCAAAGGCGGTGAAGCAGAGATGGGGAATCAGGGCAGGGAATCAGAGGCAGGGAATCAAACACGGGGAATCAGAGCTGGGGAATCAGAGGCGGGGAATTAGAGTTGTGGAATCAGAGGAGGGGAATCAGAGGCGGGGAAACAGAGGCGGGGAATCAGATATGGGGAATCAGAGGTGGGGAATCAGAGGTTGGGAATCAGAGGCATGGAATCAGAGGCGGGGAATCAGAGGCCGGGAATCAGATATGGGGAAACAGAGGCGGGGAATCAGAGGCTGGGTATCAGAGGCGGGGAATCAGAGGCCGGGAATCAGATATGGGGAAACAGAGGCGGGGAATCAGAGGTGGGGAAACAGAGGCGGGGAATCAGATATGGGGAATCAGAGGTGGGGAATCAGAGGTTGGGAATCAGAGGCAGGGAATCAGAGGCTTGGAATTAGATGCAGGGAATCAGATGCGGGGAATCAGAGGCGGGGAATCAGAGCTGGGGAATCAGAGGTGGGGAATCAGATTTGGGGAATCAGAGGCGGGGAATCAGAGGCGGGGAAACAGAGGCGGGGAATCAGATATGGGGATTCAGAGGTGGCGAATCAAAGGCGGTGAATCAGAGATGGGGAATCAAGGCGGGGAATCAGAGGCAGGGAATCAAACACGTGGAATCAGAGGCGGGGAATCAGAGCTGGGGAATCAGAGGCGGGGAATCAGAGTTGGAGAATCAGAGGCGGGGAATCAGACGCAGGGAATCAATATGGGAAATCAGAGGTGGGGAATCAGAGGTTGGGAATCAGAAGAAGGGAATCAGAGGCGAGGAATCAGAGCTGGGGAATCAGAGGCGGGGAATCAGAATTGGGGAATCAGAGATGGGGAATCAGAGATGGGGAATCAGAGGCGGGGAATCAGACGCGGGGAATCAGAGGTGGTGAATCAGAGATGTGGAATCAGAGGCGGGGAATCGGAGGCAGGGAATCAGACGCGGGGAATCAGAGGCGGGGAATCATAGCTGGCGAATCAGAGGCGGGGAATCAGAGGTGGGGAATCAGAGGCGGGGAATCAGATATTGGGAATCAGAGGTGGGGAATCAGAGGCGGGGAAACAGAGGCGGGGAATCAGATATGTGGAATCAGAGGTGGGGAATCAGAGGTTGTAAATCAGAGATGGGGAATCAGAGGCGGGGAATCAGAGGCCGGTATTCAGACGCGGGGAATCAGAGGCGGGGATTCAGAGCTGGGGAATCAGAGGCGGGGAATCAGAGTTGGGGAATCAGAGGCGGGGAATCAGATATGGGGAATCAGAGGCGGGGAGTCAGAGGCGGGGAAACAGAGGCGAGAAATCAGATATGGGGAATCAGTGGTGGGGAATCAGGGGCGGAGTATCAGTGGCAGGGAATCAGAGGCGGGAAATCAGAGGCCGGGAATCAGAGGCGGTGAATCAGAGGCGGGGAATCAGAGGCAGGGAATCGGATGTGCGGAATCAGAGATGGGGAATCAGAGGTGGGGAATCAGAGGCGGTGAATCAGACATGGGTAATCAGAGGCGGGGAATCAGAGGCAGGAAATCAGACACGGGAAATCAGAGGCGGGGAATCAGAGCTGGGGAATTAGATGCAGGGAATTAGAGTTGGGGATTCAGAGGCGGTGAATCAGATCTGGGGAAACAGAGGTGGGGAATCAGAGGCGGGCAAATAGAGGTGGGGAATCAGATATGGGGAAACAGTGGCGGGGAATCAGAGGCGGGGAAACAGAGGCGGGGAATCAGATATGGGGAATCAGAGGTGGGGAATCAGAGCTGGGGAATCAGAGGTGGGGAATCAGAGTTGGGGAATCAGAGGCGGGGTGTTAGATATGTGGAAACAGAGGCGGGGAATCAGAGTCGGGGAAACAGAGGCGGGGAATCAGATATGGGGAATCAAAGGTGGGGAATCAGAGGCAGGGAATCAGATGTGCGGAATCAGAGATGGGGAATCAGAGGCAGGGAATCAGAATCAGAAGCAGGGAATAAGACGCGGGGAATCAGAGGTGGGGAATCAGAGGCGGGCAAATAGAGGCGGGGAATCAGATATGGGGAAACAGAGGCGGGGAATCAGAGGCGGGGAAACAGACATGGGTAATCAGAGGCGGGGAATCAGAGGCAGAAATTCAGACACGGGGAATCAGAGGCGGGGAATCAGAGCTGGGAAATTAGAGGCAGGGAATCAGAGTTGGGGATTCAGAGGCGGGGAATCAGATATGGGGAAACAGAGGCGGGGAATCAGAGGCGGGCATATAGAGGCGGGGAATCAGATATGGGGAAACAGAGGCGGGGAATCAGAGGCGGGGAAACAGAGGCGGGGAATTAGATATGGGGAATCAGAGGTGGGGAATCAGAGGTTGGGAATCAGAGGCAGGGAATCAGAGGCTGGGAATCAGATGCAGGGAATCAGATGCGGTGAATCAGAGCTGGGGAATTAGAGGTGGGGAATCAAAGTTGGGGAATCAGAGGCGGGGACTTAGATATGGGGAATCAGAGGCTGGGAATCAGATATGGGGAAACAGGGGCGGGGAATCAGAGGCGGGGAAACAGAGGCGGGGAATCAGATATGGGGAATCAGAGGTGTGGAATCAGAGGTTGGGAATCAGAGGCAGGGAATCAGAGGCGGGGAAACAGAGGCGGGGAATCAGATATGGGGAATCAGAGGTGGCGAATCAAAGGCGGTAAAACAGAGATGGGGAATCAGGGCAGGGAATCAGAGGCAGGGAATCAAACACGGGGAATCAGAGCTGGGGAATCAGAGGCGGGGAATTAGAGTTGGGGAATCAGAGGAGGGGAATCAGAGGCGGGGAAACAGAGGCGGGGAATCAGATATGGGGAATCAGAGGCGGGGAATCAGAGGTTGGGAATCAGAGGCAGGGAATCAGAGGCGGGGAATCAGAGGCGGGGAATCAGAGGCAGGGAATCAGATGTGCGGAATGGGAGATGGGGAATCAGAGGCAGGGAATCAGAGGCGGGGAATCAGAGGTGGGGAATCAGAGGCCGGGAATCAGATATTGGGAAACAGAGGCGGGGAATCAGAGGCAGGGAAACAGAGGCGGGGAATCAGATATGGGGAATCAGAGGTGGGGAATCAGAGTTTGGGAATCAGAGGCAGGGAATCAGAGGCTTGGAATCAGATGCAGGGAATCAGATGCGGGGAATCAGAGGCGGGGAATCAAAGCTGGGGAATCAGAGGTGGGGAATCAGAGTTGGGGAATCAGAGGCGGGGACTTAGATATTGGGAAACAGAGGCGGGGAATCAGAGGCGGGGAAACAGAGGCGGGGAATCAGATATGGGGAATCAGAAGTGGGGAATCAGAGGCAGGGAATCAGATGTACGGAATCAGAGATGGGGAATCAGAGGCAGGGAATCAGAATCAGAAGCAGGGAATAAGACGCGGGGAATCAGAGGTGGGGAATCAGAGCTGGGGAAGCAGAGGCAGTGAATATGAGGCGGGGAATCAGAGGCAGGGAATCGGATGTGCGGAATCAGAGGCGGGGAATCAGAGGCGGGCAAATAGAGGCGGGGACTCAGATATGGGGAAACAGAGGCGGGGAATCAGAGGCGGGGAAACAGACATGGGTAATCAGAGGCGGGGAATCAGAGGCAGAAATTCAGACACGGGGAATCAGAGGCGGGGAATCAGAGCTGGGAAATTAGAGGCAGGGAATCAGAGTTGGGGATTCAGAGGCGGGGAATCAGATATGGGGAAACAGAGGCGGGGAATCAGAGGCGGGCAAATAGAGGCGGGGAATCAGATATGGGGAAACAGAGGCGGGGAATCAGAGGCGGGGAAACAGAGGCGGGGAATTAGATATGGGGAATCAGAGGTGGGGAATCAGAGGTTGGGAATCAGAGGCAGGGAATCAGAGGCTGGGAATCAGATGCAGGGAATCAGATGCGGTGAATCAGAGCTGGGGAATCAGAGGTGGGGAATCAAAGTTGGGGAATCAGAGGCGGGGACTTAGATATGGGGAATCAGAGGCTGGGAATCAGATATGGGGAAACAGGGGCGGGGAATCAGTGGCGGGGAAACAGAGGCGGGGAATCAGATATGGGGAATCAGAGGTGTGGAATCAGAGGTTGGGAATCAGAGGCAGGGAATCAGAGGCGGGGAAACAGAGGCGGGGAATCAGATATGGGGAATCAGAGGTGGCGAATCAAAGGCGGTAAAACAGAGATGGGGAATCAGGGCAGGGAATCAGAGGCAGGGAATCAAACACGGGGAATCAGAGCTGGGGAATCAGAGGCGGGGAATTAGAGTTGGGGAATCAGAGGAGGGGAATCAGAGGCGGGGAAACAGAGGCGGGGAATCAGATATGGGGAATCAGAGGCGGGGAATCAGAGGTTGGGAATCAGAGGCAGGGAATCAGCGGCGGGGAATCAGAGGCGGGGAATCAGAGGCAGGGAATCAGATGTGCGGAATCGGAGATGGGGAATCAGAGGCAGGGAATCAGAGGCGGGGAATCAGAGGTGGGGAATCAGAGGCCGGGAATCAGATATGGGGAAACAGAGGCGGGGAATCAGAGGCAGGGAAACAGAGGCGGGGAATCAGATATGGGGAATCAGAGGTGGGGAATCAGAGTTTGGGAATCAGAGGCAGGGAATCAGAGGCTTGGAATCAGATGCAGGGAATGAGATGCGGGGAATCAGAGGCGGGGAATCAAAGCTGGGGAATCAGAGGTGGGGAATCAGAGTTGGGGAATCAGAGGCGGGGACTTAGATATTGGGAAACAGAGGCGGGGAATCAGAGGCGGGGAAACAGAGGCGGGGAATCAGATATGGGGAATCAGAGGTGGGGAATCAGAGGCAGGGAATCAGATGTACGGAATCAGAGATGGGGAATCAGAGGCAGGGAATCAGAATCAGAAGCAGGGAATCAGAGGCCGGGAATCAGAGGCCGGAATCAGATGCCGGGAATAAGAGGCCGGGAATCAGAGGTGGGGAATCAGAGGCCGGGAATCAGAGATGGGGATTCAGAGGCGGGGAATGAGATATGGGGAATCAGAGGCGGGGAATCAGAGGCGGGGAAACAGAGGCGGGGAATCAGATATGGGGAATCTGAGGTGGGGAATCAGGTGCGGGGTATCAGTGGCAGGGAATCAGAGGCGGGCAATCAGAGGCCGGGAATCAGAGGCGGTGAATCAGAGGCGGGGAATCAGAGGCATGGAATCGGATGTGCGGAATCAGAGATGGGGAATCAGAGGTGGGGAATCAGAGGCGGTGAATCAGACATGGGTAATCAGAGGCAGGGAATCAGAGGCAGGAAATCAGACACGGGGAATCAGAGGCGGGGAATCAGAACTGGGGAATTAGATGCAGGGAATCAGAGTTGGGGATTCAGAGGCGGGGAATCAGATATGGGGAAACAGAGGTGGGGAATCAGAGGTGGGCAAATAGAGGCGGGGAATCAGATATGGGGAAACAGAGGCGGGGAATCAGAGGCGTGGAAACAGAGGCGGGGAATCAGATATGGGGAATCAGAGGTGGGGAATCAGAGGTTGGGAATCAGAGGCAGGGAATCAGAGGCTGGGAATCAGATGCAGGGAATCAGATGCGGGGATCAGAGGCGGGGAATCAGAGCTGGGGAATCAGAGGTGGGGAATCAGAGTTGGGGAATCAGAGGCGGGCACTTAGATATGGGGAAACAGAGGCGGGGAATCAGAGGCGGGGAAACAGAGGCGGGGAATCAGACATGGGTAATCAGAGGCGGGGAATCAGAGGCAGGAAATCAGACACGGGGAATCAGAGGCGGGGAATCAGAGCTGGGGAATTAGATGCAGGGAATCAGAGTTGGGGATTCAGAGGCGGGGAATCAGATATGGGGAAACAGAGGTGGGGAATCAGAGGTGGGCAAATAGAGGCGGGGAATCAGATATGGGGAAACAGAGGCGGGGAATCAGAGGCGTGGAAACAGAGGCGGGGAATCAGATATGGGGAATCAGAGGTGGGGAATCAGAGGTTGGGAATCAGAGGCAGGGAATCAGAGGCTGGGAATCAGATGCAGGGAATCAGATGCGGGGATCAGAGGCGGGGAATCAGAGCTGGGGAATCAGAGGTGGGGAATCAGAGTTGGGGAATCAGAGGCGGGGACTTAGATATGGGGATACAGAGGCGGGGAATCAGAGGTGGGGAATCAGAGGCAGGGAATTAGATTTGCGGAATCAGAGATGGGCAATCAGAGGCAGGGTATCAGAATCAGAAGCAGGGAATAAGACGCGGGGAATCAGAGGCGGGGAATCAGAGCTGGGGAAGCAGAGGCAGTGAATCTGAGGCGGGGAATCAGAGGCAGGGAATCGGATGTGCGGAATCAGAGATGGGGAATCAGAGGTGGGGAATCAGAGGCAGTGAATCAAACATGGGTAATCAGAGGCGGGGAATCAGAGGCAGGAATTCAGACACGGGGAAACAGAGGTGGGGAATCAGAGGCGGGCAAATAGAGGCGGGGAATCAGATATGGGGAAACAGAGGTGGGGAATCAGAGGTTGGGAATCAGAGGCAGGGAATCAGAGGCTGGGAATCAGATGCAGGGAATCAGATGCGTGGAATCAGAGGCGGGGTATCAGAGCTGGGGAATCAGAGGTGGGGAATCAAAGTTGGGGAATCAGAGGCGGGGACTTAGATATTGGGAAACAGAGGCGGGGAATCAGAGCTGGGAAACAGAGGCGGGGATTCAGACATGGGTAATCAGAGGCGGGGAATCAGAGGCAGGAAATCAGAAACGGGGAATCAGAGGCGGGGAATCAGAGCTGGGAAATTAAAGGCAGGGAATCAGAGTTGGGGATTCAGAGGCGGGGAATCAGATATGGGGAAACAGAGGTGGGGAATCAGAGGCGGGTAAATAGAGGCGGGGAATCAGATATGGGGAAACAGAGGCGGGGAATCAGAGGCGGGGAAACAGATGCGGGGAATCAGATATGGGGAATCAGAGGTGGGGAATCAGAGGTTGGGAATCAGAGGCAGGGAATCAGAGGCTGGGAATCAGATGCAGGGAATCAGATGCGGGGAGTCAGAGGCGGGGAATCAGAGCTGGGGAATCAGAGGTGGGGAATCAAAGTTGGGGAATCAGAGGCGGGGACTTAGATATGGGGAAACAGAGGTGCGGAATCAGAGGCGGGGAAACAGAGGCAGGGAATCAGATATGGGGAATCAGAGGTGGGGAATCAGAGGCAGGGAATTAGATGTGCGGAATCAGAAATGGGGAATCAGAGGCAGGGAATCAGAATCAGAAGCAGGGAATCAGAGGCCGGGAATCAGAGGCCGGAATCAGATGCCAGGAATAAGAGGCCGGGAATCAGAGTCCGCGAATCAGAGTCCGGGAATCAGAGATGGGGAATCAGAGGCGGGGAGTGAGATATGGGGAATCAGAGGCGGGGAATCACAGGCGGGGAAACAGAGGCGAGGAATCAGATATGGGGAATCAGAGGTGGCGAATCAAAGGCGGTGAATCAGAGATGGGGAATCAGAGGCGGGGAATGAGAGAAAGGGAATCAAACACGGGGAATCAGAGGCGGGGAATCAGAGCTGGGTTATCAGAGGCGGGGAATCAGAGTTGGGGAATCAGAGGCGGGGAATCAGAGCTGGGGAATCAGAGGTGGGGAATCAGAGGCAGGGAATCGGATGTGCGGAATCAGAGATGGGGAATCAGAGGTGGGAAATTCAGAGGCGGGGAATCAGAGATGGGGATTCAGAGGCGGGGAATCAGAGGCAGGGAATCAGACGCGGGGAATAAGAGGCGGGGAATCAGAGTCCAGGAATCAGAGGCGGGGAATCAGAGTTGGGGAATCAGAGGCAGGGAATCAAACACGGTGAATCAGAGGCAGGGAATCAGAGCTGGAGAATCAGAGGCGGGGAATCAGAGGTGGGGAATCAGGGGCGGGGAATCAGTGGCAGGGAATCAGAGGCGGGGAAACAGAGGCAGGGAATCAGAGGCAGGGAATCAGACACGGGGAATCAGAGGCGGGGAATCAGAGATGGGGAATCAGAGGCAGTGAATCAGAGGCAGGGAATCGGATGCCGGGAATCAGAGGCGGGGAATCAGAGCTGGGGAATCAGAGGCCGGGAATCAGAGTTGGGGAATCAGAGGCGGGGAATCAGATATGGAGAATCAGAGGTGGGGAAACAGGGGCGGGGAATCAGTCTCAGGGAATCAGAGAAGGGGAATCAGAGGCGGGGAATCAGAGGCAGGGAATCAGACACGTGGAATCAGAGGCGCGGAATCAGATATGGGGAATCAGAGGTGGCGAATCAAAGGCGGTGAATCAGAGATGGGGAATCAGAGGCGGGGAATGAGAGAAAGGGAATCAATCACGGGGAATCAGAGGCGGGGAATCAGAGCTGGGTTATCAGAGGCGGGGAATCAGAGTTGGGGAATCAGAGGCGGGGAATCAGAGCTGGGGAATCAGAGGTGGGGAATCAGAGGCAGGGAATCGGATGTGCGGAATCAGAGATGGGGAATCAGAGGTGGGAAATTCAGAGGCGCGGAATCAGAGATGGGGATTCAGAGGCGGGGAATCAGAGGCAGGGAATCAGAGGTGGGGAGTCAGAGGTGGGGAATCAGAGGCAGGGAATCAGATGTGCGGAATCAGAGATGGGGAATCAGAGGCAGCGAATCAGAGGCGGGGAACCAGAGGCGGAGAATCAGAGGCCAGGTATCAGAACCGGGAATGAGAGGCCGGGAATCAGAGGCCGGGAATCAGAGGCCGGGAATCAGAGATGGGGAATCAGAGGCGGGGAATCAGAGGCAGGGAAACAGAGGCGGGGAATCTGATATGGGGAATCTGAGGTGGCGAATGAAAGGCGGTGACTCAGAGATGGGGAATCAGAGGCGGGGAATCAGAGTTGGGGAATCAGAGGCGGGGAATCAGATATGGGGAAACAGAGGTGGGGAATCAGAGGCAGGGAAACAGAGGTGGGGAATCAGATATGGGGAATCAGAGGTGGGGAATCAGAGGTTGGGAAACAGAGGCAGGGAATCAGAGGTGGGGAGTCAGAGGTGGGGAATCAGAGGCAGGGAATCAGATGTGCGGAATCAGAGATGGGGAATCAGAGGCAGCGAATCAGAGGCGGGGAACCAGAGGCGGAGAATCAGAGGCCAGGTATCAGAACCGGGAATGAGAGGCCGGGAATCAGAGGCCGGGAATCAGAGGCCGGGAATCAGAGATGGGGAATCAGAGGCGGGGAATCAAACACGGGGAATCAGAGCTGGGGAATTAGAGGCGGGGTATCAGAGTTGGGGAATCAGAGGCGGGGAATCAGATATGGGGAAACAGAGGCGGTGAATCAGAGGCGGGCAATCAGAGGCGGGGAATCAGAGGCGCAGAAACAGAGGCGGGGTATCAGATATGGGGAATCAGAGGTGGGGAATCAGGGGCAGGGTATCAGAGGCTGGGTATCAGACACGGGGATTCAGAGGCGGGGAATCAGAGATGGGGAATCAGAGGCGGGGAATCAGAGGCAGGGAATCAGACGCGGGGAATCAGAGGCGGGGAATCAGAGCCTGGGAATCAAAGGCGGGGATTCAGAGGCGGGGAATCAGAGGCGGGGAATCAGAGGCAGGGATTCGGATGTGCGGAATCAGAGATGGGGAATCAGAGGTGGGGAATCAGAGTCCAGGAATCAGAGATGGGGAATCAGAGGCGGGGAATCAGAGGCGGGAAAACATAGGTGGGGAATCAGATACGGGGAATCAGAGGTGGGGAATGAGAGGCAGGGAATCAGAGTTGGGGATTCAGAGGCGGGGAATCAGAGCTGGGGAATCGGAGGCAGGGAATCAGAGGCGGGGAATCAGAGGCGGGGAATGAGAGGCAGGGAATCAGATATGGGGATTCAGAGGTGGGGAATCAGAGGTTGGGAATCAGAGGCGGGGAATTAGATATGGGGAAACAGAGGCGGGTAATCAGAGGTGGGGAAACAGAGTTGGGGAATCAGAGGCAGGGAATCAGAGTTGGGGAATCAGAGGTGGGGAATCAGATATGGGGAAACAGAGGCGGGGAATCAGAGGCGGGCAAATAGAGGCGGGGAATCAGATATGGGGAAACAGAGGCGGGGAATCAGAGGCGGGGAAACAGAGGCGGGGAATCAGATATGGGGAATCAGAGGTGGGGAATCAGAGGTTGGGAATCAGAGGCAGGGAATCAGAGGCTGGGAATCAGATGCAGGGAATCAGATGCGGGGAATCAGAGGCGGGGAATCAGAGCTGGGGAATCAGAGGTGGGGAATCAAAGTTGTGGAATCAGAGGCGGGGACTTAGATATGGGGAAACAGAGGTGGGGAATCAGAGGCGGGGAAACAGAGGCAGGGAATCAGATATGGGGAATCAGAGGTGGGGAATCAGAGGCAGGGAATTAGATGTGCGGAATCAGAAATGGGGAATCAGAGGCAGGGAATCAGAATCAGAAGCAGGGAATCAGAGGCCGGGAATCAGAGGCCGGAATCAGATGCCAGGAATAAGATGCCGGGAATCAGAGTCCGCGAATCAAAGTCCGGGAATCAGAGATGGGGAATCAGAGGCGGGGAGTGAGATATGGGGAATCAGAGGCGGGGAATCACAGGCGGGGAAACAGAGGCGAGGAATCAGATATGGGGAATCAGAGGTGGCGAATCAAAGGCGGTGAATCAGAGATGGGGAATCAGAGGCGGGGAATGAGAGAAAGGGAATCAAACACGGGGAATCAGAGGCGGGGAATCAGAGCTGGGTTATCAGAGGCGGGGAATCAGAGTTGGGGAATCAGAGGCGGGGAATCAGAGCTGGGGAATCAGAGGTGGGGAATCAGAGGCAGGGAATCGGATGTGCGGAATCAGAGATGGGGAATCAGAGGTGGGAAATTCAGAGGCGGGGAATCAGAGATGGGGAATCAGACGCGGGGAATCAGAGGCGGGGAATCAGAGCTGGAGAATCAGAGGTGGGGAATCAGTGGCAGGGAATCAGAGGCGGGGAAACAGAGGCAGGGAATCAGAGGCAGGGAATCAGACACGGGGAATCAGAGGCGGGGAATCAGAGATGGGGAATCAGAGGCAGTGAATCAGAGGCAGGGAATCGGATGCCGGGAATCAGAGGCGGGGAATCAGAGCTGGGGAATCAGAGGCCGGGAATCAGAGTTGGGGAATCAGAGGCGGGGAATCAGATATGGAGAATCAGAGGTGGGGAAACAGGGGTGGGGAATCAGTCTCAGGGAATCAGAGAAGGGGAATCAGAGGCGGGGAATCAGAGGCAGGGTATCAGACACGTGGAATCAGAGGCGGGGAATCAGGGATGGGGAATCAGAGGCTGGTAATCAGAGGTGGGGAATCAGAGTCCGGGAATCAGAGATGGGGAATCAGAGGCGGGGAATCAGATATGGGGAATCAGAGGCGGGGAATCACACGCGGGGAAACAGAGGCGGTGAATCAGATATGGCGAATCAGTGGTGGCGAATCAGAGGTAGAGGATCAGAGATGGTGAAGCAGAGGTGGGGAATCAGATGTGATGAATAAGAGATGGGGAATCAGAGGCGGGGTATCAGAGGTGGGGAATCAGAGTCCGGGAATCAGAGATGGGGAATCAGAGTTGGGGAATCAGAGGCGGGGAATCAGATATGGGGAAACAGAGGCGGGGAATCAGAGGCAGGGAAACAGAGGCGGGGAATCTGATATGGGGAATCAGAGGTGGCGAATGAAAGGCGGTGACTCAGAGATGGGGAATCAGAGGCGGGGAATCTGAGGCAGGGAATCAAACACGGGGAATCAGAGGTGGGGAACTCAGAGCTGGGGAATCAGAGGCGGGGAATCAAAGTTGGGGAATCAGAGGCGGGGAATCAGATATGGGGAAACAGAGGTGGGGAATCAGAGGCAGGGAAACAGAGGTGGGGAATCAGATATGGGGAATCAGAGGTGGGGAATCAGAGGTTGGGAAACAGAGGCAGGGAATCAGAGGTGGGGAGTCAGAGGTGGGGAATCAGAGGCAGGGAATCAGATGTGCAGAATCAGAGATGGGGAATCAGAGGCAGCGAATCAGAGGCGGGGAACCAGAGGCGGGGAATCAGAGGCCAGGTATCAGAACCGGGAATGAGAGGCCGGGAATCAGAGGCCGGGAATCAGAGGCCGGGAATCAGAGATGGGGAATCAGAGGCGGGGAATCAGAGGCGGGCAATCAGAGGCGGGGAATCAGAGGCGCAGAAACAGAGGCGGGGTATCAGATATGGGGAATCAGAGGTGGGGAATCAGGGGCGGGGTATCAGAGGCTGGGTATCAGACACGGGGATTCAGAGGCGGGGAATCAGAGATGGGGAATCAGAGGCGGGGAATCAGAGGCGTGGAATCAGAGGCGGGGAATCAGAGGCAGGGATTCGGATGTGCGGAATCAGAGGCGGGGAATCAGATATGGGGAAACAGAGGTGGGGAATCAGAGGCAGGGAAACAGAGGTGGGGAATCAGATATGGGGAATCAGAGGTGGGGAATCAGAGGTTGGGAAACAGAGGCAGGGAATCAGAGGTGGGGAGTCAGAGGTGGGGAATCAGAGGCAGGGAATCAGATGTGCGGAATCAGAGATGGGGAATCAGAGGCAGCGAATCAGAGGCGGGGAACCAGAGGCGGGGAATCAGAGGCCAGGTATCAGAACCGGGAATGAGAGGCCGGGAATCAGATATGGGGAAACAGAGGTGGGGAATCAGAGGCAGGGAAACAGAGGTGGGGAATCAGATATGGGGAATCAGAGGTGGGGAATCAGAGGTTGGGAAACAGAGGCAGGGAATCAGAGGTGGGGAGTCAGAGGTGGGGAATCAGAGGCAGGGAATCAGATGTGCGGAATCAGAGATGGGGAATCAGAGGCAGCGAATCAGAGGCGGGGAACCAGAGGCGGGGAATCAGAGGCCAGGTATCAGAACCGGGAATGAGAGGCCGGGAATCAGAGGCCGGGAATCAGAGGCCGGGAATCAGAGATGCGGAATCAGAGGCGGGGAATCAGAGGCGGGCAATCAGAGGCGGGGAATCAGAGGCGCAGAAAGAGAGGCGGGGTATCAGATATGGGGAATCAGAGGTGGGGAATCAGGGGCGGGGTATCAGAGGCTGGGTATCAGACACGGGGATTCAGAGGCGGGGAATCAGAGATGGGGAATCAGAGGCGGGGAATCAGAGGCGTGGAATCAGAGGCGGGGAATCAGAGGCTGGGTATCAGACACGGGGATTCAGAGGCGGGGAATCAGAGATGGGGAATCAGAGGCGGGGAATCAGAGGCGTGGAATCAGAGGCGGGGAATCAGAGGCAGGGATTCGGATGTGCGGAATCAGAGGCGGGGAATCAGATATGGGGAAACAGAGGTGGGGAATCAGAGGCAGGGAAACAGATGTGGGGAATCAGATATGGGGAATCAGAGGTGGGGAATCAGAGGTTGGGAAACAGAGGTGGGGAATCAGAGGTGGGGAGTCAGAGGTGGGGAATCAGAGGCAGGGAATCAGATGTGCGGAATCAGAGATGGGGAATCAGAGGCAGCGAATCAGAGGCGGGGAACCAGAGGCGGGGAATCAGAGGCCAGGTATCAGAACCGGGAATGAGAGGCCGGGAATCAGAGGCCGGGAATCAGAGGCCGGGAATCAGAGATGGGGAATCAGAGGCGGGGAATCAGAGGCGGGCAATCAGAGGCGGGGAATCAGAGGCGCAGAAACAGAGGCGGGGTATCAGATATGGGGAATCAGAGGTGGGGAATCAGGGGCGGGGTATCAGAGGCTGGGTATCAGACACGGGGATTCAGAGGCGGGGAATCAGAGATGGGGAATCAGAGGCGGGGAATCAGAGGCGTGGAATCAGAGGCGGGGAATCAGAGGCAGGGAATCAAACACGGGGAATCAGAGGTGGGGAACTCAGAGCTGGGGAATCAGAGGCGGGGAATCAGAGTTGGGGAATCAGAGGCCAGGTATCAGAACCGGGAATGAGAGGCCGGGAATCAGAGGCCGGGAATCAGAGGCCGGGAATCAGAGATGGGGAATCAGAGGCGGGGAATCAGAGGCGGGCAATCAGAGGCGGGGAATCAGAGGCGCAGAAACAGAGGCGGGGTATCAGATATGGGGAATCAGATGTGGGGAATCAGGGGCGGGGTATCAGAGGCTGGGTATCAGACACGGGGATTCAGAGGCGGGGAATCAGAGATGGGGAATCAGAGGCGGGGAATCAGAGGCGTGGAATCAGAGGCGGGGAATCAGAGGCAGGGATTCGGATGTGCGGAATCAGAGGCGGGGAATCAGATATGGGGAAACAGAGGTGGGGAATCAGAGGCAGGGAAACAGAGGTGGGGAATCAGATATGGGGAATCAGAGGTGGGGAATCAGAGGTTGGGAAACAGAGGCAGGGAATCAGAGGTGGGGAGTCAGAGGTGGGGAATCAGAGGCAGGGAATCAGATGTGCGGAATCAGAGATGGGGAATCAGAGGCAGCGAATCAGAGGCGGGGAACCAGAGGCGGGGAATCAGAGGCCAGGTATCAGAACCGGGAATGAGAGGCCGGGAATGAGAGGCCGGGAATCAGAGGCCGGGAATCAGAGTTGGGGAATCAGAGGCGGGGAATCAGAGGCGGGCAATCAGAGGCGGGGAATCAGAGGCGCAGACACAGAGGTGGGGTATCAGATATGGGGAATCAGAGGTGGGGAATCAGGGGCGGGGTATCAGAGGCTGGGTATCAGACACGGGGATTCAGAGGCGGGGAATCAGAGATGGGGAATCAGAGGCGGGGAATCAGAGGCGTGGAATCAGAGGCGGGGAATCAGAGGCAGGGATTCGGATGTGCGGAATCAGAGGCGGGGAATCAGAGGCGGGAAAACATAGGTGGGGAATCAGATACGGGGAATCAGAGGTGGGGAATGAGAGGCAGGGAATCAGAGTTGGGGATTCAGAGGCGGGGAATCAGAGCTGGGGAATCGGAGGCAGGGAATCAGAGGCGGGGAATCAGAGGCGGGGAATGAGAGGCAGGGAATCAGATATGGGGATTCAGAGGTGGGGAATCAGAGGTTGGGAATCAGAGGCGGGGAATTAGATATGGGGAAACAGAGGCGGGGAATCAGAGGTGGGGAATCAGGGGCGGGGAATCAGAGGTGCGGAAACAGAGGCGGGGAATCAGATATGGGGAATCAGAGGTGGGGAATCAGGGGCGGGGTATCAGAGGCTGGGTATCAGACACGAGGATTCAGAGGCGGGGAATCAGAGATGGGGAATCAAAGTTGGGGAATCAGAGGCGGGGACTTAGATATGGGGAATCAGAGGCTGGGAATCAGATATGGGGAAACAGGGGCGGGGAATCAGTGGCGGGGAAACAGAGGCGGGGAATCAGATATGGGGAATCAGAGGTGTGGAATCAGAGGTTGGGAATCAGAGGCAGGGAATCAGAGGCGGGGAAACAGAGGCGGGGAATCAGATATGGGGAATCAGAGGTGGCGAATCAAAGGCGGTAAAACAGAGATGGGGAATCAGGGCAGGGAATCAGAGGCAGGGAATCAAACACGGGGAATCAGAGCTGGGGAATCAGAGGCGGGGAATTAGAGTTGGGGAATCAGAGGAGGGGAATCAGAGGCGGGGAAACAGAGGCGGGGAATCAGATATGGGGAATCAGAGGCGGGGAATCAGAGGTTGGGAATCAGAGGCAGGGAATCAGAGGCGGGGAATCAGAGGCGGGGAATCAGAGGCAGGGAATCAGATGTGCGGAATCGGAGATGGGGAATCAGAGGCAGGGAATCAGATATGGGGAAACAGAGGCGGGGAATCAGAGGCAGGGAAACAGAGGCGGGGAATCAGATATGGGGAATCAGAGGTGGGGAATCAGAGTTTGGGAATCAGAGGCAGGGAATCAGAGGCTTGGAATCAGATGCAGGGAATCAGATGCGGGGAATCAGAGGCGGGGAATCAAAGCTGGGGAATCAGAGGTGGGGAATCAGAGTTGGGGAATCAGAGGCGGGGACTTAGATATTGGGAAACAGAGGCGGGGAATCAGAGGCGGGGAAACAGAGGCGGGGAATCAGATATGGGGAATCAGAGGTGGGGAATCAGAGGCAGGGAATCAGATGTACGGAATCAGAGATGGGGAATCAGAGGCAGGGAATCAGAATCAGAAGCAGGGAATCAGAGGCCGGGAATCAGAGGCCGGAATCAGATGCCGGGAATAAGAGGCCGGGAATCAGAGGTGGGGAATCAGAGGCCGGGAATCAGAGATGGGGATTCAGAGGCGGGGAATGAGATATGGGGAATCAGAGGCGGGGAATCAGAGGCGGGGAAACAGAGGCGGGGAATCAGATATGGGGAATCTGAGGTGGGGAATCAGGTGCGGGGTATCAGTGGCAGGGAATCAGAGGCGGGCAATCAGAGGCCGGGAATCAGAGGCGGTGAATCAGAGGCGGGGAATCAGAGGCATGGAATCGGATGTGCGGAATCAGAGATGGGGAATCAGAGGTGGGGAATCAGAGGCGGTGAATCAGACATGGGTAATCAGAGGCGGGGAATCAGAGGCAGGAAATCAGACACGGGGAATCAGAGGCGGGGAATCAGAACTGGGGAATTAGATGCAGGGAATCAGAGTTGGGGATTCAGAGGCGGGGAATCAGATATGGGGAAACAGAGGTGGGGAATCAGAGGTGGGCAAATAGAGGCGGGGAATCAGATATGGGGAAACAGAGGCGGGGAATCAGAGGCGTGGAAACAGAGGCGGGGAATCAGATATGGGGAATCAGAGGTGGGGAATCAGAGGTTGGGAATCAGAGGCAGGGATTCAGAGGCTGGGAATCAGATGCAGGGAATCAGATGCGGGGATCAGAGGCGGGGAATCAGAGCTGGGGAATCAGAGGTGGGGAATCAGAGTTGGGGAATCAGAGGCGGGGACTTAGATATGGGGAAACAGAGGCGGGGAATCAGAGGTGGGGAAACAGAGGCGGGGAATCAGACATGGGTAATCAGAGGCGGGGAATCAGAGGCAGGAAATCAGACACGGGGAATCAGAGGCGGGGAATCAGAGCTGGGGAATTAGATGCAGGGAATCAGAGTTGGGGATTCAGAGGCGGGGAATCAGATATGGGGAAACAGAGGTGGGGAATCAGAGGTGGGCAAATAGAGGCGGGGAATCAGATATGGGGAAACAGAGGCGGGGAATCAGAGGCGTGGAAACAGAGGCGGGGAATCAGATATGGGGAATCAGAGGTGGGGAATCAGAGGTTGGGAATCAGAGGCAGGGAATCAGAGGCTGGGAATCAGATGCAGGGAATCAGATGCGGGGATCAGAGGCGGAGAATCAGAGCTGGGGAATCAGAGGTGGGGAATCAGAGTTGGGGAATCAGAGGCGGGGACTTAGATATGGGGAAACAGAGGCGGGGAATCAGAGGCGGGGAAACAGAGGCGGGGAATCGGATATGGGGAATCAGAGGTGGGGAAACAGAGTTGGGGAATCAGAGGCGGGGAATCAGAGTTGGGGAATCAGAGGTGGGGAATCAGAGGTGGGGAATCAGGGGCGGGGAATCAGAGGTGCGGAAACAGAGGCGGGGAATCAGATATGGGGAATCAGAGGTGGGGAATCAGGGGCGGGGTATCAGAGGCTGGGTATCAGACACGAGGATTCAGAGGCGGGGAATCAGAGATGGGGAATCAAAGTTGGGGAATCAGAGGCGGGGACTTAGATATGGGGAATCAGAGGCTGGGAATCAGATATGGGGAAACAGGGGCGGGGAATCAGTGGCGGGGAAACAGAGGCGGGGAATCAGATATGGGGAATCAGAGGTGTGGAATCAGAAGTTGGGAATCAGAGGCAGGGAATCAGAGGCGGGGAAACAGAGGCGGGGAATCAGATATGGGGAATCAGAGGTGGCGAATCAAAGGCGGTAAAACAGAGATGGGGAATCAGGGCAGGGAATCAGAGGCAGGGAATCAAACACGGGGAATCAGAGCTGGGGAATCAGAGGCGGGGAATTAGAGTTGGGGAATCAGAGGAGGGGAATCAGAGGTGGGGAAACAGAGGCGGGGCATCAGATATGGGGAATCAGAGGCGGGGAATCAGAGGTTGGGAATCAGAGGCAGGGAATCAGAGGCGGGGAATCAGAGGCGGGGAATCAGAGGCAGGGAATCAGATGTGCGGAATCGGAGATGGGGAATCAGAGGCAGGGAATCAGATATGGGGAAACAGAGGCGGGGAATCAGAGGCAGGGAAACAGAGGCGGGGAATCAGATATGGGGAATCAGAGGTGGGGAATCAGAGTTTGGGAATCAGAGGCAGGGAATCAGAGGCTTGGAATCAGATGCAGGGAATCAGATGCGGGGAATCAGAGGCGGGGAATCAAAGCTGGGGAATCAGAGGTGGGGAATCAGAGTTGGGGAATCAGAGGCGGGGACTTAGATATTGGGAAACAGAGGCGGGGAATCAGAGGCGGGGAAACAGAGGCGGGGAATCAGATATGGGGAATCAGAGGTGGGGAATCAGAGGCAGGGAATCAGATGTACGGAATCAGAGATGGGGAATCAGAGGCAGGGAATCAGAATCAGAAGCAGGGAATCAGAGGCCGGGAATCAGAGGCCGGAATCAGATGCCGGGAATAAGAGGCCGGGAATCAGAGGTGGGGAATCAGAGGCCGGGAATCAGAGATGGGGATTCAGAGGCGGGGAATGAGATATGGGGAATCAGAGGCGGGGAATCAGAGGCGGGGAAACAGAGGCGGGGAATCAGATATGGGGAATCTGAGGTGGGGAATCAGGTGCGGGGTATCAGTGGCAGGGAATCAGAGGCGGGCAATCAGAGGCCGGGAATCAGAGGCGGTGAATCAGAGGCGGGGAATCAGAGGCATGGAATCGGATGTGCGGAATCAGAGATGGGGAATCAGAGGTGGGGAATCAGAGGCGGTGAATCAGACATGGGTAATCAGAGGCGGGGAATCAGAGGCAGGGAATCAGATGTACGGAATCAGAGATGGGGAATCAGAGGCAGGGAATCAGAATCAGAAGCAGGGAATCAGAGGCCGGGAATCAGAGGCCGGAATCAGATGCCGGGAATAAGAGGCCGGGAATCAGAGGTGGGGAATCAGAGGCCGGGAATCAGAGATGGGGATTCAGAGGCGGGGAATGAGATATGGGGAATCAGAGGCGGGGAATCAGAGGCGGGGAAACAGAGGCGGGGAATCAGATATGGGGAATCTGAGGTGGGGAATCAGGTGCGGGGTATCAGTGGCAGGGAATCAGAGGCGGGCAATCAGAGGCCGGGAATCAGAGGCGGTGAATCAGAGGCGGGGAATCAGAGGCATGGAATCGGATGTGCGGAATCAGAGATGGGGAATCAGAGGTGGGGAATCAGAGGCGGTGAATCAGACATGGGTAATCAGAGGCGGGGAATCAGAGGCAGGAAATCAGACACGGGGAATCAGAGGCGGGGAATCAGAACTGGGGAATTAGATGCAGGGAATCAGAGTTGGGGATTCAGAGGCGGGGAATCAGATATGGGGAAACAGAGGTGGGGAATCAGAGGTGGGCAAATAGAGGCGGGGAATCAGATATGGGGAAACAGAGGCGGGGAATCAGAGGCGTGGAAACAGAGGCGGGGAATCAGATATGGGGAATCAGAGGTGGGGAATCAGAGGTTGGGAATCAGAGGCAGGGATTCAGAGGCTGGGAATCAGATGCAGGGAATCAGATGCGGGGATCAGAGGCGGGGAATCAGAGCTGGGGAATCAGAGGTGGGGAATCAGAGTTGGGGAATCAGAGGCGGGGACTTAGATATGGGGAAACAGAGGCGGGGAATCAGAGGTGGGGAAACAGAGGCGGGGAATCAGACATGGGTAATCAGAGGCGGGGAATCAGAGGCAGGAAATCAGACACGGGGAATCAGAGGCGGGGAATCAGAGCTGGGGAATTAGATGCAGGGAATCAGAGTTGGGGATTCAGAGGCGGGGAATCAGATATGGGGAAACAGAGGTGGGGAATCAGAGGTGGGCAAATAGAGGCGGGGAATCAGATATGGGGAAACAGAGGCGGGGAATCAGAGGCGTGGAAACAGAGGCGGGGAATCAGATATGGGGAATCAGAGGTGGGGAATCAGAGGTTGGGAATCAGAGGCAGGGAATCAGAGGCTGGGAATCAGATGCAGGGAATCAGATGCGGGGATCAGAGGCGGGGAATCAGAGCTGGGGAATCAGAGGTGGGGAATCAGAGTTGGGGAATCAGAGGCGGGGACTTAGATATGGGGAAACAGAGGCGGGGAATCAGAGGCGGCGAAACAGAGGCGGGGAATCGGATATGGGGAATCAGAGGTGGGGAATCAGAGGCAGGGAATTGGATGTGCGGAATCAGAGATGGGCAATCAGAGGCAGGGTATCAGAATCAGAAGCAGGGAATAAGACGCGGGGAATCAGAGGCGGGGAATCAGAGCTGGGGAAGCAGAGGCAGTGAATCTGAGGCGGGGAATCAGAGGCAGGGAATC
The DNA here is from genome assembly GCF_036971445.1 of Narcine bancroftii. Taxonomy (NCBI): domain Eukaryota; kingdom Metazoa; phylum Chordata; class Chondrichthyes; order Torpediniformes; family Narcinidae; genus Narcine; species Narcine bancroftii. The sequence goes on from NC_091470.1 coordinate 127,444,598, forward strand.
GGATGTGCGGAATCAGAGATGGGGAATCAGAGGTGGGGAATCAGAGGCAGTGAATCAAACATGGGTAATCAGAGGCGGGGAATCAGAGGCAGGAATTCAGACACGGGGAAACAGAGGCGGGGAATCAGAGGCGGGCAAATAGAGGCGGGGAATCAGATATGGGGAAACAGAGGCGGGGAATCAGAGGCGGGGAAACAGAGGCGGGGAATCAGATATGGGGAATCAGAGGTGGGGAATCAGAAGTTGGGAATCAGAGGCAGGGAATCAGAGGCTGGGAATCAGATGCAGGGAATCAGATGCATGGAATCAGAGGCGGGGAATCAGAGCTGGGGAATCAGAGGTGGGGAATCAAAGTTGGGGAATCAGAGGCGGGGACTTAGATATTGGGAAACAGAGGCGGGGAATCAGAGCGGGGAAACAGAGGCGGGGAATCAGACATGGGTAATCAGAGGCGGGGAATCAGAGGCAGGAAATCAGAAACGGGGAATCAGAGGCGGGGAATCAGAGCTGGGAAATTAAAGGCAGGGAATCAGAATTGGGGATTCAGAGGCGGGGAATCAGATATGGGGAAACAGAGGCGGGGAATCAGAGGCGGGTAAATAGAGGCGGGGAATCAGATATGTGGAAACAGAGGCGGGGAATCAGAGGCGGGGAAACAGAGGCGGGGAATCAGATATGGGGAATCAGAGGTGTTGAATCAGAGGTTGGGAATCAGAGGCAGGGAATCAGAGGCTGGGAATCAGATGCAGGGAATCAGATGTGGGGAATCAGAGGCGGGGAATCAGAGCTGGGGAATCAGAGGTGGGGAATCAAAGTTGGGGAATCAGAGGCGGGGACTTAGATATGGGGAAACAGAGGTGCGGAATCAGAGGCGGGGAATCAGAGGCAGGGATTCGGATGTGCGGAATCAGAGGCGGGGAATCAGAGGCGGGAAAACATAGGTGGGGAATCAGATACGGGGAATCAGAGGTGGGGAATGAGAGGCAGGGAATCAGAGTTGGGGATTCAGAGGCGGGGAATCAGAGCTGGGGAATCGGAGGCAGGGAATCAGAGGCGGGGAATCAGAGGCGGGGAATGAGAGGCAGGGAATCAGATATGGGGATTCAGAGGTGGGGAATCAGAGGTTGGGAATCAGAGGCGGGGAATTAGATATGGGGAAACAGAGGCGGGGAATCAGAGGTGGGGAAACAGAGTTGGGGAATCAGAGGCGGGCAATCAGAGGCGGGGAATCAGAGGCGCAGAAACAGAGGCGGGGTATCAGATATGGGGAATCAGAGGTGGGGAATCAGGGGCGGGGTATCAGAGGCTGGGTATCAGACACGGGGATTCAGAGGCGGGGAATCAGAGATGGGGAATCAGAGGCGGGGAATCAGAGGCGTGGAATCAGAGGCGGGGAATCAGAGGCAGGGATTCGGATGTGCGGAATCAGAGGCGGGGAATCAGAGGCGGGAAAACATAGGTGGGGAATCAGATACGGTGAATCAGAGGTGGGGAATGAGAGGCAGGGAATCAGAGTTGGGGATTCAGAGGCGGGGAATCAGAGCTGGGGAATCGGAGGCAGGGAATCAGAGGCGGGGAATCAGAGGCGGGGAATGAGAGGCAGGGAATCAGATATGGGGATTCAGAGGTGGGGAATCAGAGGTTGGGAATCAGAGGCGGGGAATTAGATATGGGGAAACAGAGGCGGGGAATCAGAGGTGGGGAAACAGAGTTGGGGAATCAGAGGCGGGGAATCAGAGTTGGGGAATCAGAGGTGGGGAATCAGAGGTGGGGAATCAGGGGCGGGGAATCAGAGGTGCGGAAACAGAGGCGGGGAATCAGATATGGGGAATCAGAGGTGGGGAATCAGGGGCGGGGTATCAGAGGCTGGGTATCAGACACGAGGATTCAGAGGCGGGGAATCAGAGATGGGGAATCAAAGTTGGGGAATCAGAGGCGGGGACTTAGATATGGGGAATCAGAGGCTGGGAATCAGATATGGGGAAACAGGGGCGGGGAATCAGTGGCGGGGAAACAGAGGCGGGGAATCAGATATGGGGAATCAGAGGTGTGGAATCAGAGGTTGGGAATCAGAGGCAGGGAATCAGAGGCGGGGAAACAGAGGCGGGGAATCAGATATGGGGAATCAGAGGTGGCGAATCAAAGGCGGTAAAACAGAGATGGGGAATCAGGGCAGGGAATCAGAGGCAGGGAATCAAACACGGGGAATCAGAGCTGGGGAATCAGAGGCGGGGAATTAGAGTTGGGGAATCAGAGGAGGGGAATCAGAGGTGGGGAAACAGAGGCGGGGAATCAGATATGGGGAATCAGAGGCGGGGATTCAGAGGTTGGGAATCAGAGGCAGGGAATCAGAGGCGGGGAATCAGAGGCGGGGAATCAGAGGCAGGGAATCAGATGTGCGGAATCGGAGATGGGGAATCAGAGGCAGGGAATCAGATATGGGGAAACAGAGGCGGGGAATCAGAGGCAGGGAAACAGAGGCGGGGAATCAGATATGGGGAATCAGAGGTGGGGAATCAGAGTTTGGGAATCAGAGGCAGGGAATCAGAGGCTTGGAATCAGATGCAGGGAATCAGATGCGGGGAATCAGAGGCGGGGAATCAAAGCTGGGGAATCAGAGGTGGGGAATCAGAGTTGGGGAATCAGAGGCGGGGACTTAGATATTGGGAAACAGAGGCGGGGAATCAGAGGCGGGGAAACAGAGGCGGGGAATCAGATATGGGGAATCAGAGGTGGGGAATCAGAGGCAGGGAATCAGATGTACGGAATCAGAGATGGGGAATCAGAGGCAGGGAATCAGAATCAGAAGCAGGGAATCAGAGGCCGGGAATCAGAGGCCGGAATCAGATGCCGGGAATAAGAGGCCGGGAATCAGAGGTGGGGAATCAGAGGCCGGGAATCAGAGATGGGGATTCAGAGGCGGGGAATGAGATATGGGGAATCAGAGGCGGGGAATCAGAGGCGGGGAAACAGAGGCGGGGAATCAGATATGGGGAATCTGAGGTGGGGAATCAGGTGCGGGGTATCAGTGGCAGGGAATCAGAGGCGGGCAATCAGAGGCCGGGAATCAGAGGCGGTGAATCAGAGGCGGGGAATCAGAGGCATGGAATCGGATGTGCGGAATCAGAGATGGGGAATCAGAGGTGGGGAATCAGAGGCGGTGAATCAGACATGGGTAATCAGAGGCGGGGAATCAGAGGCAGGAAATCAGACACGGGGAATCAGAGGCGGGGAATCAGAACTGGGGAATTAGATGCAGGGAATCAGAGTTGGGGATTCAGAGGCGGGGAATCAGATATGGGGAAACAGAGGTGGGGAATCAGAGGTGGGCAAATAGAGGCGGGGAATCAGATATGGGTAAACAGAGGCGGGGAATCAGAGGCGTGGAAACAGAGGCGGGGAATCAGATATGGGGAATCAGAGGTGGGGAATCAGAGGTTGGGAATCAGAGGCAGGGAATCAGAGGCTGGGAATCAGATGCAGGGAATCAGATGCGGGGATCAGAGGCGGGGAATCAGAGCTGGGGAATCAGAGGTGGGGAATCAGAGTTGGGGAATCAGAGGCGGGGACTTAGATATGGGGAAACAGAGGCGGGGAATCAGAGGCGGGGAAACAGAGGCGGGGAATCAGACATGGGTAATCAGAGGCGGGGAATCAGAGGCAGGAAATCAGACACGGGGAATCAGAGGCGGGGAATCAGAGCTGGGGAATTAGATGCAGGGAATCAGAGTTGGGGATTCAGAGGCGGGGAATCAGATATGGGGAAACAGAGGTGGGGAATCAGAGGTGGGCAAATAGAGGCGGGGAATCAGATATGGGGAAACAGAGGCGGGGAATCAGAGGCGTGGAAACAGAGGCGGGGAATCAGATATGGGGAATCAGAGGTGGGGAATCAGAGGTTGGGAATCAGAGGCACGGAATCAGAGGCTGGGAATCAGATGCAGGGAATCAGATGCGGGGATCAGAGGCGGGGAATCAGAGCTGGGGAATCAGAGGTGGGGAATCAGAGTTGGGGAATCAGAGGCGGGGACTTAGATATGGGGAAACAGAGGCGGGGAATCGGAGGCGGGGAAACAGAGGCGGGGAATCGGATATGGGGAAACAGAGGCGGGGAATCAGAGGCGGGTAAATAGAGGCGGGGAATCAGATATGGGGAAACAGAGGCGGGGAATCAGAGGCGGGGAAACAGAGGCGGGGAATCAGATATGGGGAATCAGAGGTGGGGAATCAGAGGTTGGGAATCAGAGGCAGGGAATCAGAGGCTGGGAATCAGATGCAGGGAATCAGATGCGGGGAATCAGAGGCGGGGAATCAGAGCTGGGGAATCAGAGGTGGGGAATCAAAGTTGGGGAATCAGAGGCGGGGACTTAGATATGGGGAAACAGAGGTGCGGAATCAGAGGCGGGGAATCAGAGGCAGGGATTCGGATGTGCGGAATCAGAGGCGGGGAATCAGAGGCGGGAAAACATAGGTGGGGAATCAGATACGGGGAATCAGAGGTGGGGAATGAGAGGCAGGGAATCAGAGTTGGGGATTCAGAGGTGGGGAATCAGAGCTGGGGAATCGGAGGCAGGGAATCAGAGGCGGGGAATCAGAGGCGGGGAATGAGAGGCAGGGAATCAGATATGGGGATTCAGAGGTGGGGAATCAGAGGTTGGGAATCAGAGGCGGGGAATTAGATATGGGGAAACAGAGGCGGGGAATCAGAGGTGGGGAAACAGAGTTGGGGAATCAGAGGCGGGGAATCAGAGTTGGGGAATCAGAGGTGGGGAATCAGAGGTGGGGAATCAGGGGCGGGGAATCAGAGGTGCGGAAACAGAGGCGGGGAATCAGATATGGGGAATCAGAGGTGGGGAATCAGGGGCGGGGTATCAGAGGCTGGGTATCAGACACGAGGATTCAGAGGCGGGGAATCAGAGATGGGGAATCAAAGTTGGGGAATCAGAGGCGGGGACTTAGATATGGGGAATCAGAGGCTGGGAATCAGATATGGGGAAACAGGGGCGGGGAATCAGTGGCGGGGAAACAGAGGCGGGGAATCAGATATGGGGAATCAGAGGTGTGGAATCAGAGGTTGGGAATCAGAGGCAGGGAATCAGAGGCGGGGAAACAGAGGCGGGGAATCAGATATGGGGAATCAGATGTGGCGAATCAAAGGCGGTAAAACAGAGATGGGGAATCAGGGCAGGGAATCAGAGGCAGGGAATCAAACACGGGGAATCAGAGCTGGGGAATCAGAGGCGGGGAATTAGAGTTGGGGAATCAGAGGAGGGGAATCAGAGGCGGGGAAACAGAGGCGGGGAATCAGATATGGGGAATCAGAGGCGGGGAATCAGAGGTTGGGAATCAGAGGCAGGGAATCAGAGGCGGGGAATCAGAGGCGGGGAATCAGAGGCAGGGAATCAGATGTGCGGAATCGGAGATGGGGAATCAGAGGCAGGGAATCAGAGGCGGGGAATCAGAGGTGGGGAATCAGAGGCCGGGAATCAGATATGGGGAAAAAGAGGCGGGGAATCAGAGGCAGGGAAACAGAGGCAGGGAATCAGATATGGGGAATCAGAGGTGGGGAATCAGAGTTTGGGAATCAGAGGCAGGGAATCAGAGGCTTGGAATCAGATGCTGGGAATCAGATGCGGGGAATCAGAGGCGGGGAATCAAAGCTGGGGAATCAGAGGTGGGGAATCAGAGTTGGGGAATCAGAGGCGGGGACTTAGATATTGGGAAACAGAGGCGGGGAATCAGAGGCGGGGAAACAGAGGCGGGGAATCAGATATGGGGAATCAGAGGTGGGGAATCAGAGGCAGGGAATCAGATGTACGGAATCAGAGATGGGGAATCAGAGGCAGGGAATCAGAATCAGAAGCAGGGAATCAGAGGCCGGGAATCAGAGGCCGGAATCAGATGCCGGGAATAAGAGGCCGGGAATCAGAGGTGAGGAATCAGAGGCCGGGAATCAGAGATGGGGATTCAGAGGCGGGGAATGAGATATGGGGAATCAGAGGCGGGGAATCAGAGGCGGGGAAACAGAGGCGGGGAATCAGATATGGGGAATCTGAGGTGGGGTATCAGGTGCGGGGTATCAGTGGCAGGGAATCAGAGGCGGGCAATCAGAGGCCGGGAATCAGAGGCGGTGAATCAGAGGCGGGGAATCAGAGGCATGGAATCGGATGTGCGGAATCAGAGATGTGGAATCAGAGGTGGGGAATCAGAGGCGGTGAATCAGACATGGGTAATCAGAGGCGGGGAATCAGAGGCAGGAAATCAGACACGGGGAATCAGAGGCGGGGAATCAGAACTGGGGAATTAGATGCAGGGAATCAGAGTTGGGGATTCAGAGGCGGGGAATCAGATATGGGGAAACAGAGGTGGGGAATCAGAGGTGGGCAAATAGAGGCGGGGAATCAGATATGGGGAAACAGAGGCGGGGAATCAGAGGCGTGGAAACAGAGGCGGGGAATCAGATATGGGGAATCAGAGGTGGGGAATCAGAGGTTGGGAATCAGAGGCAGGGAATCAGAGGCTGGGAATCAGATGCAGGGAATCAGATGCGGGGATCAGAGGCGGGGAATCAGAGCTGGGGAATCAGAGGTGGGGAATCAGAGTTGGGGAATCAGAGGCGGGGACTTAGATATGGGGAAACAGAGGCGGGGAATCAGAGGCGGGGAAACAGAGGCGGGGAATCAGACATGGGTAATCAGAGGCGGGGAATCAGAGGCAGGAAATCAGACACGGGGAATCAGAGGCGGGGAATCAGAGCTGGGGAATTAGATGCAGGGAATCAGAGTTGGGGATTCAGAGGCGGGGAATCAGATATGGGGAAACAGAGGTGGGGAATCAGAGGTGGGCAAATAGAGGCGGGGAATCAGATATGGGGAAACAGAGGCGGGGAATCAGAGGCGTGGAAACAGAGGCGGGGAATCAGATATGGGGAATCAGAGGTGGGGAATCAGAGGTTGGGAATCAGAGGCACGGAATCAGAGGCTGGGAATCAGATGCAGGGAATCAGATGCGGGGATCAGAGGCGGGGAATCAGAGCTGGGGAATCAGAGGTGGGGAATCAGAGTTGGGGAATCAGAGGCGGGGACTTAGATATTGGGAAACAGAGGCGGGGAATCAGAGGCGGGGAAACAGAGGCGGGGAATCAGATATGGGGAATCAGAGGTGGGGAATCAGAGGCAGGGAATCAGATGTACGGAATCAGAGATGGGGAATCAGAGGCAGGGAATCAGAATCAGAAGCAGGGAATCAGAGGCCGGGAATCAGAGGCCGGAATCAGATGCCGGGAATAAGAGGCCGGGAATCAGAGGTGAGGAATCAGAGGCCGGGAATCAGAGATGGGGATTCAGAGGCGGGGAATGAGATATGGGGAATCAGAGGCGGGGAATCAGAGGCGGGGAAACAGAGGCGGGGAATCAGATATGGGGAATCTGAGGTGGGGTATCAGGTGCGGGGTATCAGTGGCAGGGAATCAGAGGCGGGCAATCAGAGGCCGGGAATCAGAGGCGGTGAATCAGAGGCGGGGAATCAGAGGCATGGAATCGGATGTGCGGAATCAGAGATGTGGAATCAGAGGTGGGGAATCAGAGGCGGTGAATCAGACATGGGTAATCAGAGGCGGGGAATCAGAGGCAGGAAATCAGACACGGGGAATCAGAGGCGGGGAATCAGAACTGGGGAATTAGATGCAGGGAATCAGAGTTGGGGATTCAGAGGCGGGGAATCAGATATGGGGAAACAGAGGTGGGGAATCAGAGGTGGGCAAATAGAGGCGGGGAATCAGATATGGGGAAACAGAGGCGGGGAATCAGAGGCGTGGAAACAGAGGCGGGGAATCAGATATGGGGAATCAGAGGTGGGGAATCAGAGGTTGGGAATCAGAGGCAGGGAATCAGAGGCTGGGAATCAGATGCAGGGAATCAGATGCGGGGATCAGAGGCGGGGAATCAGAGCTGGGGAATCAGAGGTGGGGAATCAGAGTTGGGGAATCAGAGGCGGGGACTTAGATATGGGGAAACAGAGGCGGGGAATCAGAGGCGGGGAAACAGAGGCGGGGAATCAGACATGGGTAATCAGAGGCGGGGAATCAGAGGCAGGAAATCAGACACGGGGAATCAGAGGCGGGGAATCAGAGCTGGGGAATTAGATGCAGGGAATCAGAGTTGGGGATTCAGAGGCGGGGAATCAGATATGGGGAAACAGAGGTGGGGAATCAGAGGTGGGCAAATAGAGGCGGGGAATCAGATATGGGGAAACAGAGGCGGGGAATCAGAGGCGTGGAAACAGAGGCGGGGAATCAGATATGGGGAATCAGAGGTGGGGAATCAGAGGTTGGGAATCAGAGGCACGGAATCAGAGGCTGGGAATCAGATGCAGGGAATCAGATGCGGGGATCAGAGGCGGGGAATCAGAGCTGGGGAATCAGAGGTGGGGAATCAGAGTTGGGGAATCAGAGGCGGGGACTTAGATATGGGGAAACAGAGGCGGGGAATCGGAGGCGGGGAAACAGAGGCGGGGAATCGGATATGGGGAATCAGAGGTGGGGAATCAGAGGCAGGGAATTAGATGTGCGGAATCAGAGATGGGCAATCAGAGGCAGGGTATCAGAATCAGAAGCAGGGAATAAGACGCGGGGAATCAGAGGCGGGGAATCAGAGCTGGGGAAGCAGAGGCAGTGAATCTGAGGCGGGGAATCAGAGGCAGGGAATCGGATGTGCGGAATCAGAGATGGGGAATCAGAGGTGGGGAATCAGAGGCAGTGAATCAAACATGGGTAATCAGAGGCGGGGAATCAGAGGCAGGAATTCAGACACGGGGAAACAGAGGCGGGGAATCAGAGGCGGGCAAATAGAGGTGGGGAATCAGATATGGGGAAACAGAGGCGGGGAATCAGAGGCGGGGAAACAGAGGCGGGGAATCAGATATGGGGAATCAGAGGTGGGGAATCAGAAGTTGGGAATCAGAGGCAGGGAATCAGAGGCTGGGAATCAGATGCAGGGAATCAGATGCATGGAATCAGAGGCGGGGAATCAGAGCTGGGGAATCAGAGGTGGGGAATCAAAGTTGGGGAATCAGAGGCGGGGACTTAAATATTGGGAAACAGAGGCGGGGAATCAGAGCGGGGAAACAGAGGCGGGGAATCAGACATGGGTAATCAGAGGCGGGGAATCAGAGGCAGGAAATCAGAAACGGGGAATCAGAGGCGGGGAATCAGAGCTGGGAAATTAAAGGCAGGGAATCAGAGTTGGGGATTCAGAGGCGGGGAATCAGATATGGGGAAACAGAGGCGGGGAATCAGAGGCGGGTAAATAGAGGCGGGGAATCAGATATGGGGAAACAGAGGCGGGGAATCAGAGGCGGGGAAACAGAGGCGGGGAATCAGATATGGGGAATCAGAGGTGGGGAATCAGAGGTTGGGAATCAGAGGCAGGGAATCAGAGGCTGGGAATCAGATGCAGGGAATCAGATGCGGGGAATCAGAGGCGGGGAATCAGAGCTGGGGAATCAGAGGTGGGGAATCAAAGTTGGGGAATCAGAGGCGGGGACTTAGATATGGGGAAACAGAGGTGCGGAATCAGAGGCGGGGAATCAGAGGCAGGGATTCGGATGTGCGGAATCAGAGGCGGGGAATCAGAGGCGGGAAAACATAGGTGGGGAATCAGATACGGGGAATCAGAGGTGGGGAATCAGAGGCGGGGACTTAGATATTGGGAAACAGAGGCGGGGAATCAGAGGCGGGGAAACAGAGGCGGGGAATCAGATATGGGGAATCAGAGGTGGGGAATCAGAGGCAGGGAATCAGATGTACGGAATCAGAGATGGGGAATCAGAGGCAGGGAATCAGAATCAGAAGCAGGGAATCAGAGGCCGGGAATCAGAGGCCGGAATCAGATGCCGGGAATAAGAGGCCGGGAATCAGAGGTGGGGAATCAGAGGCCGGGAATCAGAGATGGGGATTCAGAGGCGGGGAATGAGATATGGGGAATCAGAGGCGGGGAATCAGAGGCGGGGAAACAGAGGCGGGGAATCAGATATGGGGAATCTGAGGTGGGGAATCAGGTGCGGGGTATCAGTGGCAGGGAATCAGAGGCGGGCAATCAGAGGCCGGGAATCAGAGGCGGTGAATCAGAGGCGGGGAATCAGAGGCATGGAATCGGATGTGCGGAATCAGAGATGGGGAATCAGAGGTGGGGAATCAGAGGCGGTGAATCAGACATGGGTAATCAGAGGCGGGGAATCAGAGGCAGGAAATCAGACATGGGGAATCAGAGGCGGGGAATCAGAACTGGGGAATTAGATGCAGGGAATCAGAGTTGGGGATTCAGAGGCGGGGAATCAGATATGGGGAAACAGAGGTGGGGAATCAGAGGTGGGCAAATAGAGGCGGGGAATCAGATATGGGTAAACAGAGGCGGGGAATCAGAGGCGTGGAAACAGAGGCGGGGAATCAGATATGGGGAATCAGAGGTGGGGAATCAGAGGTTGGGAATCAGAGGCAGGGAATCAGAGGCTGGGAATCAGATGCAGGGAATCAGATGCGGGGATCAGAGGCGGGGAATCAGAGCTGGGGAATCAGAGGTGGGGAATCAGAGTTGGGGAATCAGAGGCGGGGACTTAGATATGGGGAAACAGAGGCGGGGAATCAGAGGCGGGGAAACAGAGGCGGGGAATCAGACATGGGTAATCAGAGGCGGGGAATCAGAGGCAGGAAATCAGACACGGGGAATCAGAGGCGGGGAATCAGAGCTGGGGAATTAGATGCAGGGAATCAGAGTTGGGGATTCAGAGGCGGGGAATCAGATATGGGGAAACAGAGGTGGGGAATCAGAGGTGGGCAAATAGAGGCGGGGAATCAGATATGGGGAAACAGAGGCGGGGAATCAGAGGCGTGGAAACAGAGGCGGGGAATCAGATATGGGGAATCAGAGGTGGGGAATCAGAGGTTGGGAATCAGAGGCACGGAATCAGAGGCTGGGAATCAGATGCAGGGAATCAGATGCGGGGATCAGAGGCGGGGAATCAGAGCTGGGGAATCAGAGGTGGGGAATCAGAGTTGGGGAATCAGAGGCGGGGACTTAGATATGGGGAAACAGAGGCGGGGAATCGGAGGCGGGGAAACAGAGGCGGGGAATCGGATATGGGGAATCAGAGGTGGGGAATCAGAGGCAGGGAATTAGATGTGCGGAATCAGAGATGGGCAATCAGAGGCAGGGTATCAGAATCAGAAGCAGGGAATAAGACGCGGGGAATCAGAGGCGGGGAATCAGAGCTGGGGAAGCAGAGGCAGTGAATCTGAGGCGGGGAATCAGAGGCAGGGAATCGGATGTGCGGAATCAGAGATGGGGAATCAGAGGTGGGGAATCAGAGGCAGTGAATCAAACATGGGTAATCAGAGGCGGGGAATCAGAGGCAGGAATTCAGACACGGGGAAACAGAGGCGGGGAATCAGAGGCGGGCAAATAGAGGTGGGGAATCAGATATGGGGAAACAGAGGCGGGGAATCAGAGGCGGGGAAACAGAGGCGGGGAATCAGATATGGGGAATCAGAGGTGGGGAATCAGAAGTTGGGAATCAGAGGCAGGGAATCAGAGGCTGGGAATCAGATGCAGGGAATCAGATGCATGGAATCAGAGGCGGTGAATCAGAGCTGGGGAATCAGAGGTGGGGAATCAAAGTTGGGGAATCAGAGGCGGGGACTTAAATATTGGGAAACAGAGGCGGGGAATCAGAGCGGGGAAACAGAGGCGGGGAATCAGACATGGGTAATCAGAGGCGGGGAATCAGAGGCAGGAAATCAGAAACGGGGAATCAGAGGCGGGGAATCAGAGCTGGGAAATTAAAGGCAGGGAATCAGAGTTGGGGATTCAGAGGCGGGGAATCAGATATGGGGAAACAGAGGCGGGGAATCAGAGGCGGGTAAATAGAGGCGGGGAATCAGATATGGGGAAACAGAGGCGGGGAATCAGAGGCGGGGAAACAGAGGCGGGGAATCAGATATGGGGAATCAGAGGTGGGGAATCAGAGGTTGGGAATCAGAGGCAGGGAATCAGAGGCTGGGAATCAGATGCAGGGAATCAGATGCGGGGAATCAGAGGCGGGGAATCAGAGCTGGGGAATCAGAGGTGGGGAATCAAAGTTGGGGAATCAGAGGCGGGGACTTAGATATGGGGAAACAGAGGTGCGGAATCAGAGGCGGGGAATCAGAGGCAGGGATTCGGATGTGCGGAATCAGAGGCGGGGAATCAGAGGCGGGAAAACATAGGTGGGGAATCAGATACGGGGAATCAGAGGTGGGGAATGAGAGGCAGGGAATCAGAGTTGGGGATTCAGAGGTGGGGAATCAGAGCTGGGGAATCGGAGGCAGGGAATCAGAGGCGGGGAATCAGAGGCGGGGAATGAGAGGCAGGGAATCAGATATGGGGATTCAGAGGTGGGGAATCAGAGGTTGGGAATCAGAGGCGGGGAATTAGATATGGGGAAACAGAGGCGGGGAATCAGAGGTGGGGAAACAGAGTTGGGGAATCAGAGGCGGGGAATCAGAGTTGGGGAATCAGAGGTGGGGAATCAGAGGTGGGGAATCAGGGGCGGGGAATCAGAGGTGCGGAAACAGAGGCGGGGAATCAGATATGGGGAATCAGAGGTGGGGAATCAGGGGCGGGGTATCAGAGGCTGGGTATCAGACACGAGGATTCAGAGGCGGGGAATCAGAGATGGGGAATCAAAGTTGGGGAATCAGAGGCGGGGACTTAGATATGGGGAATCAGAGGCTGGGAATCAGATATGGGGAAACAGGGGCGGGGAATCAGTGGCGGGGAAACAGAGGCGGGGAATCAGATATGGGGAATCAGAGGTGTGGAATCAGAGGTTGGGAATCAGAGGCAGGGAATCAGAGGCGGGGAAACAGAGGCGGGGAATCAGATATGGGGAATCAGATGTGGCGAATCAAAGGCGGTAAAACAGAGATGGGGAATCAGGGCAGGGAATCAGAGGCAGGGAATCAAACACGGGGAATCAGAGCTGGGGAATCAGAGGCGGGGAATTAGAGTTGGGGAATCAGAGGAGGGGAATCAGAGGCGGGGAAACAGAGGCGGGGAATCAGATATGGGGAATCAGAGGCGGGGAATCAGAGGTTGGGAATCAGAGGCAGGGAATCAGAGGCGGGGAATCAGAGGCGGGGAATCAGAGGCAGGGAATCAGATGTGCGGAATCGGAGATGGGGAATCAGAGGCAGGGAATCAGAGGCGGGGAATCAGAGGTGGGGAATCAGAGGCCGGGAATCAGATATGGGGAAAAAGAGGCGGGGAATCAGAGGCAGGGAAACAGAGGCAGGGAATCAGATATGGGGAATCAGAGGTGGGGAATCAGAGTTTGGGAATCAGAGGCAGGGAATCAGAGGCTTGGAATCAGATGCTGGGAATCAGATGCGGGGAATCAGAGGCGGGGAATCAAAGCTGGGGAATCAGAGGTGGGGAATCAGAGTTGGGGAATCAGAGGCGGGGACTTAGATATTGGGAAACAGAGGCGGGGAATCAGAGGCGGGGAAACAGAGGCGGGGAATCAGATATGGGGAATCAGAGGTGGGGAATCAGAGGCAGGGAATCAGATGTACGGAATCAGAGATGGGGAATCAGAGGCAGGGAATCAGAATCAGAAGCAGGGAATCAGAGGCCGGGAATCAGAGGCCGGAATCAGATGCCGGGAATAAGAGGCCGGGAATCAGAGGTGAGGAATCAGAGGCCGGGAATCAGAGATGGGGATTCAGAGGCGGGGAATGAGATATGGGGAATCAGAGGCGGGGAATCAGAGGCGGGGAAACAGAGGCGGGGAATCAGATATGGGGAATCTGAGGTGGGGTATCAGGTGCGGGGTATCAGTGGCAGGGAATCAGAGGCGGGCAATCAGAGGCCGGGAATCAGAGGCGGTGAATCAGAGGCGGGGAATCAGAGGCATGGAATCGGATGTGCGGAATCAGAGATGTGGAATCAGAGGTGGGGAATCAGAGGCGGTGAATCAGACATGGGTAATCAGAGGCGGGGAATCAGAGGCAGGAAATCAGACACGGGGAATCAGAGGCGGGGAATCAGAACTGGGGAATTAGATGCAGGGAATCAGAGTTGGGGATTCAGAGGCGGGGAATCAGATATGGGGAAACAGAGGTGGGGAATCAGAGGTGGGCAAATAGAGGCGGGGAATCAGATATGGGGAAACAGAGGCGGGGAATCAGAGGCGTGGAAACAGAGGTGGGGAATCAGATATGGGGAATCAGAGGTGGGGAATCAGAGGTTGGGAATCAGAGGCAGGGAATCAGAGGCTGGGAATCAGATGCAGGGAATCAGATGCGGGGATCAGAGGCGGGGAATCAGAGCTGGGGAATCAGAGGTGGGGAATCAGAGTTGGGGAATCAGAGGCGGGGACTTAGATATGGGGAAACAGAGGCGGGGAATCAGAGGCGGGGAAACAGAGGCGGGGAATCAGACATGGGTAATCAGAGGCGGGGAATCAGAGGCAGGAAATCAGACACGGGGAATCAGAGGCGGGGAATCAGAGCTGGGGAATTAGATGCAGGGAATCAGAGTTGGGGATTCAGAGGCGGGGTATCAGATATGGGGAAACAGAGGTGGGGAATCAGAGGTGGGCAAATAGAGGCGGGGAATCAGATATGGGGAAACAGAGGCGGGGAATCAGAGGCGTGGAAACAGAGGCGGGGAATCAGATATGGGGAATCAGAGGTGGGGAATCAGAGGTTGGGAATCAGAGGCAGGGAATCAGAGGCTGGGAATCAGATGCAGGGAATCAGATGCGGGGATCAGAGGCGGGGAATCAGAGCTGGGGAATCAGAGGTGGGGAATCAGAGTTGGGGAATCAGAGGCGGGGACTTAGATATGGGGAAACAGAGGCGGGGAATCAGAGGCGGGGAAACAGAGGCGGGGAATCGGATATGGGGAATCAGAGGTGGGGAATCAGAGGCAGGGAATTAGATGTGCGGAATCAGAGATGGGCAATCAGAGGCAGGGTATCAGAATCAGAAGCAGGGAATAAGACGCGGGGAATCAGAGGCGGGGAATCAGAGCTGGGGAAGCAGAGGCAGTGAATCTGAGGCGGGGAATCAGAGGCAGGGAATCGGATGTGCGGAATCAGAGATGGGGAATCAGAGGTGGGGAATCAGAGGCAGTGAATCAAACATGGGTAATCAGAGGCGGGGAATCAGAGGCAGGAATTCAGACACGGGGAAACAGAGGCGGGGAATCAGAGGCGGGCAAATAGAGGCGGGGAATCAGATATGGGGAAACAGATGCGGGGAATCAGAGGCGGGGAAACAGAGGCGGGGAATCAGATATGGGGAATCAGAGGTGGGGAATCAGAGGTTGGGAATCAGAGGCAGGGAATCAGAGGCTGGGAATCAGATGCAGGGAATCAGATGCGTGGAATCAGAGGCGGGGAATCAGAGCTGGGGAATCAGAGGTGGGGAATCAAAGTTGGGGAATCAGAGGCGGGGACTTAGATATTGGGAAACAGAGGCGGGGAATCAAAGCGGGGAAACAGAGGCGGGGAATCAGACATGGGTAATCAGAGGCGGGGAATCAGAGGCAGGAAATCAGAAACGGGGAATCAGAGGCGGGGAATCAGAGCTGGGAAATTAAAGGCAGGGAATCAGAGTTGGGGATTCAGAGGCGGGGAATCAGATATGGGGAAACAGAGGCGGGGAATCAGAGGCGGGTAAATAGAGGCGGGGAATCAGATATGGGGAAACAGAGGCGGGGAATCAGAGGCGGGGAAACAGAGGCGGGGAATCAGATATGGGGAATCAGAGGTGGGGAATCAGAGGTTGGGAATCAGAGGCAGGGAATCAGAGGCTGGGAATCAGATGCAGGGAATCAGATGCGGGGAATCAGAGGCGGGGAATCAGAGCTGGGGAATCAGAGGTGGGGAATCAAAGTTGGGGAATCAGAGGCGGGGACTTAGATATGGGGAAACAGAGGTGCGGAATCAGAGGCGGGGAAACAGAGGCAGGGAATTAGATGTGCGGAATCAGAAATGGGGAATCAGAGGCAGGGAATCAGAATCAGAAGCAGGGAATCAGAGGTCGGGAATCAGAGGCCGGAATCAGATGCCAGGAATAAGAGGCCGGGAATCAGAGTCCGCGAATCAGAGTCCGGGAATCAGAGATGGGGAATCAGAGGCGGGGAGTGAGATATGGGGAATCAGAGGTGGGGAATCACAGGCGGGGAAACAGAGGCGAGGAATCAGATATGGGGAATCAGAGGTGGCGAATCAAAGGCGGTGAATCAGAGATGGGGAATCAGAGGCGGGGAATGAGAGAAAGGGAATCAAACACGGGGAATCAGAGGCGGGGAATCAGAGCTGGGTTATCAGAGGCGGGGAATCAGAGTTGGGGAATCAGAGGCGGGGAATCAGAGCTGGGGAATCAGAGGTGGGGAATCAGAGGCAGGGAATCGGATGTGCGGAATCAGAGATGGGGAATCAGAGGTGGGAATTTCAGAGGCGGGGAATCAGAGATGGGGATTCAGAGGCGGGGAATCAGAGGCAGGGAATCAGACGCGGGGAATCAGAGGCGGGGAATCAGAGTCCAGGAATCAGAGGCGGGGAATCAGAGTTTGGGAATCAGAGGCAGGGAATCAAACACGGTGAATCAGAGGCAGGGAATCAGAGCTGGAGAATCAGAGGCGGGGAATCAGAGGTGGGGAATCAGGGGCGGGGAATCAGTGGCAGGGAATCAGAGGCGGGGAAACAGAGGCAGGGAATCAGAGGCAGGGAATCAGACACGGGGAATCAGAGGCGGGGAATCAGAGATGGGGAATCAGAGGCAGTGAATCAGAGGCAGGGAATCGGATGCCGGGAATCAGAGGCGGGGAATCAGAGCTGGGGAATCAGAGGCCGGGAATCAGAGTTGGGGAATCAGAGGCGGGGAATCAGATATGGAGAATCAGAGGTGGGGAAACAGGGGCGGGGAATCAGTCTCAGGGAATCAGAGAAGGGGAATCAGAGGCGGGGAATCAGAGGCAGGGAATCAGACACGTGGAATCAGAGGCGGGGAATCAGGGATGGGGAATCAGAGGCTGGTAATCAGAGGTGGGGAATCAGAGTCCGGGAATCAGAGATGGGGAATCAGAGGCGGGGAATCAGATATGGGGAATCAGAGGCGGGGAATCACAGGCGGGGAAACAGAGGCGGTGAATCAGATATGGCGAATCAGTGGTGGCGAATCAGAGGTAGAGGATCAGAGATGGTGAAGCAGAGGTGGGGAATCAGATGTGATGAATAAGAGATGGGGAATCAGAGGCGGGGTATCAGAGGCGGAAATCAGATATGGGGAAACAGAGGCGGGGAATCAGAGGCAGGGAAACAGAGGCGGGGAATCTGATATGGGGAATCAGAGGTGGCGAATGAAAGGCGGTGACTCAGAGATGGGGAATCAGAGGCGGGGAATCAGAGTTGGGGAATCAGAGGCGGGGAATCAGATATGGGGAAACAGAGGTGGGGAATCAGAGGCAGGGAAACAGAGGTGGGGAATCAGATATGGGGAATCAGAGGTGGGGAATCAGAGGTTGGGAAACAGAGGCAGGGAATCAGAGGTGGGGAGTCAGAGGTGGGGAATCAGAGGCAGGGAATCAGATGTGCGGAATCAGAGATGGGGAATCAGAGGCAGCGAATCAGAGGCGGGGAACCAGAGGCGGGGAATCAGAGGCCAGGTATCAGAACCGGGAATGAGAGGCCGGGAATCAGAGGCCGGGAATCAGAGGCCGGGAATCAGAGATGGGGAATCAGAGGCGGGGAATCAAACACGGGGAATCAGAGCTGGGGAATTAGAGGCGGGGAATCAGAGTTGGGGAATCAGAGGCGGGGAATCAGATATGGGGAAACAGAGGCGGGGAATCAGAGGCGGGCAATCAGAGGCGGGGAATCAGAGGCGCAGAAACAGAGGCGGGGTATCAGATATGGGGAATCAGAGGTGGGGAATCAGGGGCGGGGTATCAGAGGCTGGGTATCAGACACGGGGATTCAGAGGCGGGGAATCAGAGATGGGGAATCAGAGGCGGGGAATCAGAGGCAGGGAATCAGATATGGGGAATCAGAGGTGGCGAATCAAAGGCGGTGAAACAGAGATTGGGAATCAGGGCAGGGAATCAGAGGCAGGGAATCAAACACGGGGAATCAGAGCTGGGGAATCAGAGGCGGGGAATTAGAGTTGGGGAATCAGAGGAGGGGAATCAGAGGCGGGGAAACAGAGGCGGGGAATCAGATATGGGGAATCAGAGGTGGGGAATCAGAGGTTGGGAATCAGAGGCAGGGAATCAGAGGCGGGGAATCAGAGGCAGGGAATCAGAGGCAGGGAATCAGATGTGCGGAATCGGAGATGGGGAATCAGAGACAGGGAATCAGAGGCGGGGAATCAGAGGTGGGGAATCAGAGGCCGGGAAACAGATATGGGGAAACAGAGGCGGGGAATCAGAGGCGGGAAAACAGAGGCGGGGAATCAGATATGGGGAATCAGAGGTGGGGAATCAGAGGTTGGGAATCAGAGGCAGGTAATCAGAGGCTTGGAATCAGATGCAGGGAATCAGATGCGGGGAATCAGAGGCGGGGAATCAGAGCTGGGGAATCAGAGGTGGGGAATCAGAGTTGGGGAATCAGAGGCGGGGACTTAGATATTGGGAAACAGAGGCGGGGAATCAGAGGCGGGGAAACAGAGGCGGGGAATCAGATATGGGGAATCAGAGGTGGGGAATCAGAGGCAGGGAATCAGATGTACGGAATCAGAGATGGGGAATCAGAGGCAGGGAATCAGAATCAGAAGCAGGGAATCAGAGGCCGGGAATCAGAGGCCGGAATCAGATGCCGGGAATAAGAGGCCGGGAATCAGAGGTGGGGAATCAGAGTCCGGGAATCAGAGATGGGGATTCAGAGGCGGGGAATGAGATATGGGGAATCAGAGGCGGGGAATCAGAGGCGGGGAAACAGAGGCGGGGAATCAGATATGGGGAATCAGAGGTGGGGAATCAGGGGCGGGGTATCAGTGGCAGGGAATCAGAGGCGGGAAATCAGAGGCCGGGAATCAGAGGCGGTGAATCAGAGGCGGGGAATCAGATATGGGGAATCAGAGGTGGGGAATCAGGGGCGGGGTATCAGTGGCAGGGAATCAGAGGCGGGAAATCAGAGGCCGGGAATCAGAGGCGGTGAATCAGAGGCGGGGAATCAGAGGCAGGGAATCGGATGTGCGGAATCAGAGATGGGGAATCAGAGGTGGGGAATCAGAGGCGGTGAATCAGACATGGGTAATCAGAGGCGGGGAATCAGAGGCAGGAAATCAGACACGGGGAATCATTGGCGGGGAATTAGAGCTGGGGAATTAGATGCAGGGAATCAGAGTTGGGGATTCAGAGGCGGGGAATCAGATATGGGGAAATAGAGGTGGGGAACCAGAGGTGGGCAAATAGAGGCGGGGAATCTGATATGGGGAAACAGAGGCGGGGAATCAGAGGCGTGGAAACAGAGGCGGGGAATCAGATATGGGGAATCAGAGGTGGGGAATCAGAGGTTGGGAATCAGAGGCAGGGAATCAGAGGCTGGGAATCAGATGCAGGGAATCAGATGCGGGGATCAGAGGCGGGGAATCAGAGCTGGGGAATCAGAGGTGGGGAATCAGAGTTGGGGAATCAGAGGCGGGGACTTAGATATGGGGAAACAGAGGCGGGGAATCAGAGGCCGGAAACAGAGGCGGGGAATCAGATATTGTGAATCAGAGGTGGGGAATCAGAGGCAGGGAATCAGATGTGCGGAATCAGAGATGGGGAATCAGAGGCAGGGAATCAGAATCAGAAGCAGGGAATAAGACGCGGGGAATCAGAGGCGGGGAATCAGAGCTGGGGAAGCAGAGGCAGTGAATCAGAGGCGGGGAATCAGAGGCAGGGAATCGGATGTGCGGAATCAGAGATGGGGAATCAGAGGTGGGGAATCAGAGGCGGTGAATCAGACATGGGTAATCAGAGGCGGGGAATCAGAGGCAGGAAATCAGACACGGGGAATCAGAGGCGGGGAATCAGAGATGGGAAATTAGAGGCAGGGAATCAGAGTTGGGGATTCAGAGGCGGGGAATCAGATATGGGGAAACAGAGGAGGGGAATCAGAGGCGGGCAAATAGAGGCGGGGAATCAGATATGGGGAAACAGAGGCGGGGAATCAGAGGCGGGGAAACAGAGGCGGGGAATCAGATATGGGGAATCAGAGGTGGGGAATCAGAGGTTGGGAATCAGAGGCAGGGAATCAGAGGCTGGGAATCAGATGCAGGGAATCAGATGCGGGGTATCAGAGGCGGGGAATCAGAGCTGGGGAATCAGAGGTGGGGAATCAGAGTTGGGGAATCAGAGGCGGGGACTCAGATATGGGGAATCAGAGGCGGGGAATCAGATATGGGGAAACAGGGGCGGGGAATCAGTGGCTGGGAAACAGAGGCGGGGAATCAGATATGGGGAATCAGAGGTGTGGAATCAGAGGTTGGGAATCAGAGGCAGGGAATCAGAGGCGGGGAAACAGAGGCGGGGAATCAGATATGGGGAATCAGAGGTGGCGAATCAAAGGCGGTGAAACAGAGATGGGGAATCAGGGCAGGGAATCAGAGGCAGGGAATCAAACACGGGGAATCAGAGCTGGGGAATCAGAGGCGGGGAATTAGAGTTGGGGAATCAGAGGAGGGGAATCAGAGGCGGGGAAACAGAGGCGGGGAATCAGATATGGGGAATCAGAGGTGGGGAATCAGAGGTTGGGAATCAGAGGCAGGGAATCAGAGGCGGGGAATCAGAGGCAGGGAATCAGAGGCAGGGAATCAGATGTGCGGAATCGGAGATGGGGAATCAGAGGCAGGGAATCAGAGGCGGGGAATCAGAGGTGGGGAATCAGAGTTGGGGAATCAGAGGCGGGGAATCAGATATGGGGAATCAGAGGTGGGGAATCAGAGGTTGGGAATCAGAGGCAGGTAATCAGAGGCTTGGAATCAGATGCAGGGAATCAGATGCGGGGAATCAGAGGCGGGGAATCAGAGCTGGGGAATCAGATGTGGGGAATCAGAGTTGGGGAATCAGAGGCGGGGACTTAGATATTGGGAAACAGAGGCGGGGAATCAGAGGCGGGGAAACAGAGGCGGGGAATCAGATATGGGGAATCAGAGGTGGGGAATCAGAGGCAGGGAATCAGATGTACGGAATCAGAGATGGGGAATCAGAGGCAGGGAATCAGAATCAGAAGCAGGGAATCAGAGGCCGGGAATCAGAGGCCGGAATCAGATGCCGGGAATAAGAGGCCGGGAATCAGAGGTGGGGAATCAGAGTCCGGGAATCAGAGATGGGGATTCAGAGGTGGGGAATGAGATATGGGGAATCAGAGGCGGGGAATCAGAGGCGGGGAAACAGAGGCGGGGAATCAGATATGGGGAATCAGAGGTGGGGAATCAGGGGCGGGGTATCAGTGGCAGGGAATCAGAGGCGGGAAATCAGAGGCCGGGAATCAGAGGCGGTGAATTAGAGGCGGGGAATCAGAGGCAGGGAATCGGATGTGCGGATTCAGAGATGGGGAATCAGAGGTGGGGAATCAGAGGCGGTGAATCAGACATGGGTAATCAGAGGTGGGGAATCAGAGGCAGGAAATAAGACACGGGGAATCAGAGGCGGGGAATCAGAGCTGGGGAATTAGATGCAGGGAATCAGAGTTGGGGATTCAGAGGCGGGGAATCAGATATGGGGAAACAGAGGTGGGGAATCAGAGGTGGGCAAATAGAGGCGGGGAATCAGATATGGGGAAACAGAGGCAGGGAATCAGAGGCGTGGAAACAGAGGCGGGGAATCAGATATGGGGAATCAGAGGTGGGGAATCAGAGGTTGGGAATCAGAGGCAGGGAATCAGAGGCTGGGAATCAGATGCAGGGAATCAGATGCGGGTATCAGAGGCAGGGAATCAGAGCTGGGGAATCAGAGGTGGGGAATCAGAGTTGGGGAATCAGAGGCGGGGACTTAGATATGAGGAAACAGAGGCGGGGAATCAGAGGCGGGGAAACAGAGGCAGGGAATCAGATATGGGGAATCAGAGGTGGGGAATTAGAGGCAGGGAATCAGATGTGCGGAATCAGAGATGGGGAATCAGAGGCAGGGAATCAGAATCAGAAGCAGGGAATAAGACGCGGGGAATCAGAGGCGGGGAATCAGAGCTGGGGAAGCAGAGGCAGTGAATCAGAGGCGGGGAATCAGAGGCAGGGAATCGGATGTGCGGAATCAGAGATGGGGAATCAGAGGTGGGGAATCAGAGGCGGTGAATCAGACATGGGTAATCAGAGGCGGGGAATCAGAGGCAGGAAATCAGACACGGGGAATCAGAGGCGGGGAATCAGAGCTGGGAAATTAGAGGCAGGGAATCAGAGTTGGGGATTCAGAGGCGGGGAATCAGATATGGGGAAACAGAGGCGGGGAATCAGAGGAGGGCAAATAGAGGCGGGGAATCAGATATGGGGAAACAGAGGCGGGGAATCAGAGGCGGGGAAACAGAGGCGGGGAATCAGATATGGGGAATCAGAGGTGGGGAATCAGAGGTTGGGAATCAGAGTCAGGGAATCAGAGGCTGGGAATCAGATGCAGGGAATCAGATGCGGGGAATCAGAGGCGGGGAATCAGAGCTGGGGTATCAGAGGTGGGGAATCAAAGTTGGGGAATCAGAGTCCGGGAATCAGAGATGGGGATTCAGAGGCGGGGAATGAGATATGGGGAATCAGAGGCGGGGAATCAGAGGCGGGGAAACAGAGGCGGGGAATCAGATATGGGGAATCAGAGGTGGGGAATCAGGGGCGGGGTATCAGTGGCAGGGAATCAGAGGCGGGAAATCAGAGGCCGGGAATCAGAGGCGGTGAATCAGAGGCGGGGAATAAGAGGCAGGGAATCGGATGTGCGGAATCAGAGATGGGGAATCAGAGGTGGGGAATCAGAGGCGGTGAATCAGACATGGGTAATCAGAGGTGGGGAATCAGAGGCAGGAAATCAGACACGGGGAATCAGAGGCGGGGAATCAGAGCTGGGGAATTAGATGCAGGGAATCAGAGTTGGGGATTCAGAGGCGGGGAATCAGATATGGGGAAACAGAGGCAGGGAATCAGAGGCGTGGAAACAGAGGCGGGGAATCAGATATGGGGAATCAGAGGTGGGGAATCAGAGGTTGGGAATCAGAGGCAGGGAATCAGAGGCTGGGAATCAGATGCAGGGAATCAGATGCGGGTATCAGAGGCAGGGAATCAGAGCTGGGGAATCAGAGGTGGGGAATCAGAGTTGGGGAATCAGAGGCGGGGACTTAGATATGAGGAAACAGAGGCGGGGAATCAGAGGCGGGGAAACAGAGGCAGGGAATCAGATATGGGGAATCAGAGGTGGGGAATTAGAGCCAGGGAATCAGATGTGCGGAATCATAGATGGGGAATCAGAGGCAGGGAATCAGAATCAGAAGCAGGGAATAAGACGCGGGGAATCAGAGGCGGGGAATCAGAGCTGGGGAAGCAGAGGCAGTGAATCAGAGGCGGGGAATCAGAGGCAGGGAATCGGATGTGCGGAATCAGAGATGGGGAATCAGAGGTGGGGAATCAGAGGCGGTGAATCAGACATGGGTAATCAGAGGCGGGGAATCAGAGGCAGGAAATCAGACACGGGGAATCAGAGGCGGGGAATCAGAGCTGGGAAATTAGAGGCAGGGAATCAGAGTTGGGGATTCAGAGGCGGGGACTTAGATATGGGGAAACAGAGGCGGGGAATCAGAGGTGGGGAATCAGAGTCCGGGAATCAGAGATGGGGATTCAGAGGTGGGGAATGAGATATGGGGAATCAGAGGCGGGGAATCAGAGGCGTGGAAACAGAGGCGGGGAATCAGATATGGGGAATCAGAGGTGGGGAATCAGGGGCGGGGTATCAGTGGCAGGGAATCAGAGGCGGGAAATCAGAGGCCGGGAATCAGAGGCGGTGAATTAGAGGCGGGGAATCAGAGGCAGGGAATCGGATGTGCGGATTCAGAGATGGGGAATCAGAGGTGGGGAATCAGAGGCGGTGAATCAGACATGGGTAATCAGAGGTGGGGAATCAGAGGCAGGAAATAAGACACGGGGAATCAGAGGCGGGGAATCAGAGCTGGGGAATTAGATGCAGGGAATCAGAGTTGGGGATTCAGAGGCGGGGAATCAGATATGGGGAAACAGAGGTGGGGAATCAGAGGTGGGCAAATAGAGGCGGGGAATCAGATATGGGGAAACAGAGGCAGGGAATCAGAGGCGTGGAAACAGAGGCGGGGAATCAGATATGGGGAATCAGAGGTGGGGAATCAGAGGTTGGGAATCAGAGGCAGGGAATCAGAGGCTGGGAATCAGATGCAGGGAATCAGATGCGGGTATCAGAGGCAGGGAATCAGAGCTGGGGAATCAGAGGTGGGGAATCAGAGTTGGGGAATCAGAGGCGGGGACTTAGATATGAGGAAACAGAGGCGGGGAATCAGAGGCGGGGAAACAGAGGCAGGGAATCAGATATGGGGAATCAGAGGTGGGGAATTAGAGGCAGGGAATCAGATGTGCGGAATCAGAGATGGGGAATCAGAGGCAGGGAATCAGAATCAGAAGCAGGGAATAAGACGCGGGGAATCAGAGGCGGGGAATCAGAGCTGGGGAAGCAGAGGCAGTGAATCAGAGGCGGGGAATCAGAGGCAGGGAATCGGATGTGCGGAATCAGAGATGGGGAATCAGAGGTGGGGAATCAGAGGCGGTGAATCAGACATGGGTAATCAGAGGCGGGGAATCAGAGGCAGGAAATCAGACACGGGGTATCAGAGGCGGGGAATCAGAGCTGGGAAATTAGAGGCAGGGAATCAGAGTTGGGGATTCAGAGGCGGGGAATCAGATATGGGGAAACAGAGGCGGGGAATCAGAGGAGGGCAAATAGAGGCGGGGAATCAGATATGGGGAAACAGAGGCGGGGAATCAGAGGCGGGGAAACAGAGGCGGGGAATCAGATATGGGGAATCAGAGGTGGGGAATCAGAGGTTGGGAATCAGAGTCAGGGAATCAGAGGCTGGGAATCAGATGCAGGGAATCAGATGCGGGGAATCAGAGGCGGGGAATCAGAGCTGGGGTATCAGAGGTGGGGAATCAAAGTTGGGGAATCAGAGTCCGGGAATCAGAGATGGGGATTCAGAGGCGGGGAATGAGATATGGGGAATCAGAGGCGGGGAATCAGAGGCGGGGAAACAGAGGCGGGGAATCAGATATGGGGAATCAGAGGTGGGGAATCAGGGGCGGGGTATCAGTGGCAGGGAATCAGAGGCGGGAAATCAGAGGCCGGGAATCAGAGGCGGTGAATCAGAGGCGGGGAATAAGAGGCAGGGAATCGGATGTGCGGAATCAGAGATGGGGAATCAGAGGTGGGGAATCAGAGGCGGTGAATCAGACATGGGTAATCAGAGGTGGGGAATCAGAGGCAGGAAATCAGACACGGGGAATCAGAGGCGGGGAATCAGAGCTGGGGAATTAGATGCAGGGAATCAGAGTTGGGGATTCAGAGGCGGGGAATCAGATATGGGGAAACAGAGGCAGGGAATCAGAGGCGTGGAAACAGAGGCGGGGAATCAGATATGGGGAATCAGAGGTGGGGAATCAGAGGTTGGGAATCAGAGGCAGGGAATCAGAGGCTGGGAATCAGATGCAGGGAATCAGATGCGGGTATCAGAGGCAGGGAATCAGAGCTGGGGAATCAGAGGTGGGGAATCAGAGTTGGGGAATCAGAGGCGGGGACTTAGATATGAGGAAACAGAGGCGGGGAATCAGAGGCGGGGAAACAGAGGCAGGGAATCAGATATGGGGAATCAGAGGTGGGGAATTAGAGCCAGGGAATCAGATGTGCGGAATCATAGATGGGGAATCAGAGGCAGGGAATCAGAATCAGAAGCAGGGAATAAGACGCGGGGAATCAGAGGCGGGGAATCAGAGCTGGGGAAGCAGAGGCAGTGAATCAGAGGCGGGGAATCAGAGGCAGGGAATCGGATGTGCGGAATCAGAGATGGGGAATCAGAGGTGGGGAATCAGAGGCGGTGAATCAGACATGGGTAATCAGAGGCGGGGAATCAGAGGCAGGAAATCAGACACGGGGAATCAGAGGCGGGGAATCAGAGCTGGGAAATTAGAGGCAGGGAATCAGAGTTGGGGATTCAGAGGCGGGGACTTAGATATGGGGAAACAGAGGCGGGGAATCAGAGGCGGGAAACAGAGGCGGGGAATCAGATATTGTGAATCAGAGGTGGGGAATCAGAGGCAGGGAATCAGATGTGCGGAATCAGAGATGGGGAATCAGAGGCAGGGAATCAGAATCAGAAGCAGGGAATAAGACGCGGGGAATCAGAGGCGGGGAATCAGAGCTGGGGAAGCAGAGGCAGTGAATCAGAGGCGGGGAATCAGAGGCAGGGAATCGGATGTGCGGAATCAGAGGTGGGGAATCAGAGGTGGGGAATCAGAGGCGGTGAATCAGACATGGGTAATCAGAGGCGGGGAATCAGAGGCAGGAAATCAGACACGGGGAATCAGAGGCGGGGAATCAGAGCTGGGAAATTAGAGGCAGGGAATCAGAGTTGGGGATTCAGAGGCGGGGAATCAGATATGGGGAAACAGAGGAGGGGAATCAGAGGCGGGCAAATAGAGGCGGGGAATCAGATATGGGGAAACAGAGGCGGGGAATCAGAGGCGGGGAAACAGAGGCGGGGAATCAGATATGGGGAATCAGAGGTGGGGAATCAGAGGTTGGGAATCAGATGCAGGGAATCAGATGCGGGGTATCAGAGGCGGGGAATCAGAGCTGGGGAATCAGAGGTGGGGAATCAAAGTTGGGGAATCAGAGGCGGGGGATCAGATATGGGGAATCAGAGGTGGGGAATCAGGGGCGGGGTATCAGTGGCAGGGAATCAGAGGCGGGAAATCAGAGGCCGGGAATCAGAGGCGGTGAATCAGAGGCGGGGAATCAGAGGCAGGGAATCGGATTTGCGGAATCAGAGATGGGGAATCAGAGGTGGGGAATCAGAGGCGGTGAATCAGACATGGGTAATCAGAGGCGGGGAATCAGAGGCAGGAAATCAGACACGGGGAATCATTGGCGGGGAATTAGAGCTGGGGAATTAGATGCAGGGAATCAGAGTTGGGGATTCAGAGGCGGGGAATCAGATATGGGGAAATAGAGGTGGGGAACCAGAGGTGGGCAAATAGAGGCGGGGAATCCGATATGGGGAAACAGAGGCGGGGAATCAGAGGCGTGGAAACAGAGGCGGAGAATCAGATATGGGGAATCAGAGGTGGGGAATCAGAGGTTGGGAATCAGAGGCAGGGAATCAGAGGCTGGGAATCAGATGCAGGGAATCAGATGCGGGGATCAGAGGCGGGGAATCAGAGCTGGGGAATCAGAGGTGGGGAATCAGAGTTGGGGAATCAGAGGCGGGGACTTAGATATGGGGAAACAGAGGCGGGGAATCAGAGGCGGGAAACAGAGGCGGGGAATCAGATGTGCGGAATCAGAGATGGGGAATCAGAGGCAGGGAATCAGATTCAGAAGCAGGGAATAAGACGCGGGGAATCAGAGGCGGGGAATCAGAGCTGGGGAAGCAGAGGCAGTGAATCAGAGGCGGGGAATCAGAGGCAGGGAATCGGATGTGCGGAATCAGAGATGGGGAATCAGAGGTGGGGAATCAGAGGCGGTGAATCAGACATGGGTAATCAGAGGCGGGGAATCAGAGGCAGGAAATCAGACACGGGGAATCAGAGGCGGGGAATCAGAGATGGGAAATTAGAGGCAGGGAATCAGAGTTGGGGATTCAGAGGCGGGGAATCAGATATGGGGAAACAGAGGAGGGGAATCAGAGGCGGGCAAATAGAGGCGGGGAATCAGATATGGGGAAACAGAGGCGGGGAATCAGAGGCGGGGAAACAGAGGCGGGGAATCAGATATGGGGAATCAGAGGTGGGGAATCAGAGGTTGGGAATCAGAGGCAGGGAATCAGAGGCTGGGAATCAGATGCAGGGAATCAGATGCGGGGTATCAGAGGCGGGGAATCAGAGCTGGGGAATCAGAGGTGGGGAATCAGAGTTGGGGAATCAGAGGCGGGGACTCAGATATGGGGAATCAGAGGCGGGGAATCAGATATGGGGAAACAGGGGCGGGGAATCAGTGGCTGGGAAACAGAGGCGGGGAATCAGATATGGGGAATCAGAGGTGTGGAATCAGAGGTTGGGAATCAGAGGCAGGGAATCAGAGGCGGGGAAACAGAGGCGGGGAATCAGATATGGGGAATCAGAGGTGGCGAATCAAAGGCGGTGAAACAGAGATGGGGAATCAGGGCAGGGAATCAGAGGCAGGGAATCAAACACGGGGAATCAGAGCTGGGGAATCAGAGGCGGGGAATTAGAGTTGGGGAATCAGAGGAGGGGAATCAGAGGCGGGGAAACAGAGGCGGGGAATCAGATATGGGGAATCAGAGGTGGGGAATCAGAGGTTGGGAATCAGAGGCAGGGAATCAGAGGCGGGGAATCAGAGGCAGGGAATCAGATGCAGGGAATCAGATGTGCGGAATCGGAGATGGGGAATCAGAGGCAGGGAATCAGAGGCGGGGAATCAGAGGTGGGGAATCAGAGTTGGGGAATCTGAGGCGGGGAATCAGATATGGGGAATCAGAGGTGGGGAATCAGAGGTTGGGAATCAGAGGCAGGTAATCAGAGGCTTGGAATCAGATGCAGGGAATCAGATGCTGGGAATCAGAGGCGGGGAATCAGAGCTGGGGAATCAGAGGTGGGGAATCAGAGTTGGGGAATCAGAGGCGGGGACTTAGATATTGGGAAACAGAGGCGGGGAATCAGAGGCGGGGAAACAGAGGCGGGGAATCAGATATGGGGAATCAGAGGTGGGGAATCAGAGGCAGGGAATCAGATGTACGGAATCAGAGATGGGGAATCAGAGGCAGGGAATCAGAATCAGAAGCAGGGAATCAGAGGCCGGGAATCAGAGGCCGGAATCAGATGCCGGGAATAAGGGGCCGGGAATCAGACGTGGGGAATCAGAGTCCGGGAATCAGAGATGGGGATTCAGAGGTGGGGAATGAGATATGGGGAATCAGAGGCGGGGAATCAGAGGCGGGGAAACAGAGGCGGGGAATCAGATATGGGGAATCAGAGGTGGGGAATCAGGGGCGGGGTATCAGTGGCAGGGAATCAGAGGCGGGAAATCAGAGGCCGGGAATCAGAGGCGGTGAATTAGAGGCGGGGAATCAGAGGCAGGGAATCGGATGTGCGGAATCAGAGATGGGGAATCAGAGGTGGGGAATCAGAGGCGGTGAATCAGACATGGGTAATCAGAGGTGGGGAATCAGAGGCAGGAAATAAGACACGGGGAATCAGAGGCGGGGAATCAGAGCTGGGGAATTAGATGCAGGGAATCAGAGTTGGGGATTCAGAGGCGGGGAATCAGATATGGGGAAACAGAGGTGGGGAATCAGAGGTGGGCAAATAGAGGCGGGGAATCAGATATGGGGAAACAGAGGCAGGGAATCAGAGGCGTGGAAACAGAGGCGGGGAATCAGATATGGGGAATCAGAGGTGGGGAATCAGAGGTTGGGAATCAGAGGCAGGGAATCAGAGGCTGGGAATCAGATGCAGGGAATCAGATGCGGGTATCAGAGGCAGGGAATCAGAGCTGGGGAATCAGAGGTGGGGAATCAGAGTTGGGGAATCAGAGGCGGGGACTTAGATATGAGGAAACAGAGGCGGGGAATCAGAGGCGGGGAAACAGAGGCAGGGAATCAGATATGGGGAATCAGAGGTGGGGAATTAGAGGCAGGGAATCAGATGTGCGGAATCAGAGATGGGGAATCAGAGGCAGGGAATCAGAATCAGAAGCAGGGAATAAGACGCGGGGAATCAGAGGCGGGGAATCAGAGCTGGGGAAGCAGAGGCAGTGGATCAGAGGCGGGGAATCAGAGGCAGGGAATCGGATGTGCGGAATCAGAGATGGGGAATCAGAGGTGGGGAATCAGAGGCGGTGAATCAGACATGGGTAATCAGAGGCGGGGAATCAGAGGCAGGAAATCAGACACGGGGAATCAGAGGCGGGGAATCAGAGCTGGGAAATTAGAGGCAGGGAATCAGAGTTGGGGATTCAGAGGCGGGGAATCAGATATGGGGAAACAGAGGCGGGGAATCAGAGGCGGGCAAATAGAGGCGGGGAATCAGATATGGGGAAACAGAGGCGGGGAATCAGAGGCGGGGAAACAGAGGCGGGGAATCAGATATGGGGAATCAGAGGTGGGGAATCAGAGGTTGGGAATCAGAGTCAGGGAATCAGAGGCTGGGAATCAGATGCAGGGAATCAGATGCGGGGAATCAGAGGCGGGGAATCAGAGCTGGGGTATCAGAGGTGGGGAATCAAAGTTGGGGAATCAGAGTCCGGGAATCAGAGATGGGGATTCAGAGGCGGGGAATGAGATATGGGGAATCAGAGGCGGGGAATCAGAGGCGGGGAAACAGAGGCGGGGAATCAGATATGGGGAATCAGAGGTGGGGAATCAGGGGCGGGGTAACAGTGGCAGGGAATCAGAGGCGGGAAATCAGAGGCTGGGAATCAGAGGCGGTGAATCAGAGGCGGGGAATAAGAGGCAGGGAATCGGATGTGCGGAATCAGAGATGGGGAATCAGAGGTGGGGAATCAGAGGCGGTGAATCAGACATGGGTAATCAGAGGTGGGGAATCAGAGGCAGGAAATCAGACACGGGGAATCAGAGGCGGGGAATCAGAGCTGGGGAATTAGATGCAGGGAATCAGAGTTGGGGATTCAGAGGCGGGGAATCAGATATGGGGAAACAGAGGCAGGGAATCAGAGGCGTGGAAACAGAGGCGGGGAATCAGATATGGGGAATCAGAGGTGGGGAATCAGAGGTTGGGAATCAGAGGCAGGGAATCAGAGGCTGGGAATCAGATGCAGGGAATCAGATGCGGGTATCAGAGGCAGGGAATCAGAGCTGGGGAATCAGAGGTGGGGAATCAGAGTTGGGGAATCAGAGGCGGGGACTTAGATATGAGGAAACAGAGGCGGGGAATCAGAGGCGGGGAAACAGAGGCAGGGAATCAGATATGGGGAATCAGAGGTGGGGAATTAGAGCCAGGGAATCAGATGTGCGGAATCATAGATGGGGAATCAGAGGCAGGGAATCAGAATCAGAAGCAGGGAATAAGACGCGGGGAATCAGAGGCGGGGAATCAGAGCTGGGGAAGCAGAGGCAGTGAATCAGAGGCGGGGAATCAGAGGCAGGGAATCGGATGTGCGGAATCAGAGATGGGGAATCAGAGGTGGGGAATCAGAGGCAGGAAATCAGACACGGGGAATCAGAGGCGGGGAATCAGAGCTGGGAAATTAGAGGCAGGGAATCAGAGTTGGGGATTCAGAGGCGGGGACTTAGATATGGGGAAACAGAGGCGGGGAATCAGAGGCGGGAAACAGAGGCGGGGAATCAGATATTGTGAATCAGAGGTGGGGAATCAGAGGCAGGGAATCAGATGTGCGGAATCAGAGATGGGGAATCAGAGGCAGGGAATCAGAATCAGAAGCAGGGAATAAGACGCGGGGAATCAGAGGCGGGGAATCAGAGCTGGGGAAGCAGAGGCAGTGAATCATAGGCGGGGAATCAGAGGCAGGGAATCGGATGTGCGGAATCAGAGGTGGGGAATCAGAGGTGGGGAATCAGAGGCGGTGAATCAGACATGGGTAATCAGAGGCGGGGAATCAGAGGCAGGAAATCAGACACGGGGAATCAGAGGCGGGGAATCAGAGCTGGGAAATTAGAGGCAGGGAATCAGAGTTGGGGATTCAGAGGCGGGGAATCAGATATGGGGAAACAGAGGAGGGGAATCAGAGGCGGGCAAATAGAGGCGGGGAATCAGATATGGGGAAACAGAGGCGGGGAATCAGAGGCGGGGAAACAGAGGCGGGGAATCAGATATGGGGAATCAGAGGTGGGGAATCAGAGGTTGGGAATCAGATGCAGGGAATCAGATGCGGGGTATCAGAGGCGGGGAATCAGAGCTGGGGAATCAGAGGTGGGGAATCAAAGTTGGGGAATCAGAGGCGGGGGATCAGATATGGGGAATCAGAGGTGTGGAATCAGAGGTTGGGAATCAGAGGCAGGGAATCAGAGGCGGGGAAACAGAGGCGGGGAATCAGATATGGGGAATAAGAGGTGGCGAATCAAAGGCGGTGAAACAGAGATGGGGAATCAGGGCAGGGAATCAGAGGCAGGGAATCAAACACGGGAAATCAGAGCTGGGGAATCAGAGGCGGGGAATTAGAGTTGGGGAATCAGAGGAGGGGAATCAGAGGCGGGGAAACAGAGGCGGGGAATCAGATATGGCGAATCAGAGGTGGGGAATCAGAGGTTGGGAATCAGAGGCAGGGAATCAGAGGCGGGGAATCAGAGGCAGGGAATCAGAGGCAGGGAATCAGATGTGCGGAATCGGAGATGGGGAATCAGAGGCAGGGAATCAGAGGCGGGGAATCAGAGGTGGGGAATCAGAGGCCGGGAAACAGATATGGGGAAACAGAGGCGGGGAATCAGAGGCGGGGAAACAGAGGCGGGGAATCAGATATGGGGAATCAGAGGTGGGGAATCAGAGGTTGGGAATCAGAGGCAGGTAATCAGAGGCTTGGAATCAGATGCAGGGAATCAGATGCGGGGAATCAGAGGCGGGGAATCAGAGCTGGGGAATCAGAGGTGGGGAATCAGAGTTGGGGAATCAGAGGCGGGGACTTAGATATTGGGAAACAGAGGTGGGGAATCAGAGGCGGGGAAACAGAGGCGGGGAATCAGATATGGGGAATCAGAGGTGGGGAATCAGAGGCAGGGAATCAGATGTACGGAATCAGAGATGGGGAATCAGAGGCAGGGAATCAGAATCAGAAGCAGGGAATCAGAGGCCGGGAATCAGAGGCCGGAATCAGATGCCGGGAATAAGAGGCCGGGAATCAGAGGTGGGGAATCAGAGTCCGGGAATCAGAGATGGGGATTCAGAGGCGGGGAATGAGATATGGGGAATCAGAGGCGGGGAATCAGAGGCGGGGAAACAGAGGCGGGGAATCAGATATGGGGAATCAGATGTGGGGAATCAGGGGCGGGGTATCAGTGGCAGGGAATCAGAGGCGGGAAATCAGAGGCCGGGAATCAGAGGCGGTGAATCAGAGGTGGGGAATCAGAGGCAGGGAATCGGATGTGCGGAATCAGAGATGGGGAATCAGAGGTGGGGAATCAGAGGCGGTGAATCAGACATGGGTAATCAGAGGTGGGGAATCAGAGGCAGGAAATCAGACACGGGGAATCAGAGGCGGGGAATCAGAGCTGGGGAATTAGATGCAGAGAATCAGAGTTGGGGATTCAGAGGCGGGGAATCAGATATGGGGAAAGAGAGGCGGGGAATCAGAGGCGGGCAAATAGAGGCGGGGAATCAGATATGGGGAAACAGAGGCGGGGAATCAGAGGCGGGGAAACAGAGGCGGGGAATCAGATATGGGGAATCAGAGGTGGGGAATCAGAGGTTGGGAATCAGAGGCAGGGAATCAGAGGCTGGGAATCAGATGCAGGGAATCAGATGCGGGGAATCAGAGGCGGGGAATCAGAGCTGGGGTATCAGAGGTGGGGAATCAAAGTTGGGGAATCAGAGTTCGGGAATCAGAGATGGGGATTCAGAGGCGGGGAATGAGATATGGGGAATCAGAGGCGGGGAATCAGAGGCGGGGAAACAGAGGCGGGGAATCAGATATGGGGAATCAGAGGTGGGGAATCAGGGGCGGGGTATCAGTGGCAGGGAATCAGAGGCGGGAAATCAGAGGCCGGGAATCAGAGGCGGTGAATCAGAGGCGGGGAATCAGAGGCAGGGAATCGGATGTGCGGAATCAGAGATGGGGAATCAGAGGTGGGGAATCAGAGGCGGTGAATCAGACATGGGTAATCAGAGGTGGGGAATCAGAGGCAGGAAATCAGACACGGGGAATCAGAAGCGGGGAATCAGAGCTGGGGAATTAGATGCAGGGAATCAGAGGTGGGGATTCAGAGGCGGGGAATCAGATATGGGGAAACAGAGGTGGGGAATCAGAGGTGGGCAAATAGAGGCGGGGAATCAGATATGGGGAAACAGAGGCAGGGAATCAGAGGCGTGGAAACAGAGGCGGGGAATCAGATATGGGGAATCAGAGGTGGGGAATCAGAGGTTGGGAATCAGAGGCAGGGAATCAGAGGCTGGGAATCAGATGCAGGGAATTAGATGCGGGTATCAGAGGCAGGGAATCAGAGCTGGGGAATCAGAGGTGGGGAATCAGAGTTGGGGAATCAGAGGCGGGGACTTAGATATGAGGAAACAGAGGTGGGGAATCAGAGGCGGGGAAACAGAGGCAGGGAATCAGATATGGGGAATCAGAGGTGGGGAATTAGAGGCAGGGAATCAGATGTGCGGAATCAGAGATGGGGAATCAGAGGCAGGGAATCAGAATCAGAAGCAGGGAATAAGACGCGGGGAATCAGAGGCGGGGAATCAGAGCTGGGGAAGCAGAGGCAGTGAATCAGAAGCGGGGAATCAGAGGCAGGGAATCGGATGTGCGGAATCAGAGATGGGGAATCAGAGGTGGGGAATCAGAGGCGGTGAATCAGACATGGGTAATCAGAGGCGGGGAATCAGAGGCAGGAAATCAGACACGGGGAATCAGAGGCGGGGAATCAGAGCTGGGAAATTAGAGGCAGGGAATCAGAGTTGGGGATTCAGAGGCGGGGAATCAGATATGGGGAAAGAGAGGCGGGGAATCAGAGGCGGGCAAATAGAGGCGGGGAATCAGATATGGGGAAACAGAGGCGGGGAATCAGAGGCGGGGAAACAGAGGCGGGGAATCAGATATGGGGAATCAGAGGTGGGGAATCAGAGGTTGGGAATCAGAGGCAGGGAATCAGAGGCTGGGAATCAGATGCAGGGAATCAGATGCGGGGAATCAGAGGCGGGGAATCAGAGCTGGGGTATCAGAGGTGGGGAATCAAAGTTGGGGAATCAGAGGCGTGGAATCAGATATGGGGAAACAGGGGCGGGGAATCAGAGGCGGGGAAACAGATGCGGGGAATCAGATATGGGCAATCAGAGGTGTGGAATCAGAGGTTGGGAATCAGAGGCAGGGAATCAGAGGCGGGGAAACAGAGGCGGGGAATCAGATATGGGGAATCAGAGGTGGCGAATCAAAGGCAGTGAAACAGAGATGGGGAATCAGGGCAGGGAATCAGAGGCAGGGAATCAAACACGGGGAATCAGAGCTGGGGAATCAGAGGCGGGGAATTAGAGTTGTGGAATCAGAGGAGGGGAATCAGAGGCGGGGAAACAGAGGCGGGGAATCAGATATGGGGAATCAGAGGTGGGGAATCAGAGGTTGGGAATCAGAGGCATGGAATCAGAGGCGGGGAATCAGAGGTGGGGAATCAGAGGCAGGGAATCAGATGTGCGGAATCGGAGATGGGGAATCAGAGGCAGGGAATCAGAGGCTGGGAATCAGAGGCGGGGAATCAGAGGCCGGGAATCAGATATGGGGAAACAGAGGCGGGGAATCAGAGGCGGGGAAACAGAGGCGGGGAATCAGATATGGGGAATCAGAGGTGGGGAATCAGAGGCAGGGAATTAGATGTGCGGAATCAGAAATGTGGAATCAGAGGCAGGGAATCAGAATCAGAAGCAGGGAATCAGAGGCCGGGAATCAGAGGCCGGAATCAGATGCCGGGAATAAGAGGCCGGGAATCAGAGTCCGGGAATCAGAGTCCGGGAATCAGAGATGGGGAATCAGAGGCGGGGAGTGAGATATGGGGAATCAGAGGCGGGGAATCACAGGCGGGGAAACAGAGGCGAGGAATCAGATATGGGGAATCAGAGGTGGCGAATCAAAGGCGGTGAATCAGAGATGGGGAATCAGAGGCGGGGAATGAGAGGCAGGGAACCAAACACGGGGAATCAGAGGCGGGGAATCAGAGCTGGGTTATCAGAGGCGGGGAATCAGAGTTGGGGAAGCAGAGGCAGTGAATCAGAGGCGGGGAATCAGAGGCAGGGAATCGGATGTGCGGAATCAGAGATGGGGAATCAGAGGTGGGGAATCAGAGGCGGTGAATCAGACATGGGTAATCAGAGGCGGGGAATCAGAGGCAGGAAATCAGACACGGGGAATCAGAGGCGGGGAATCAGAGGCAGGGAATCAGAGTTGGGGATTCAGAGGTGGGGAATCAGATATGGGGAAACAGAGGAGGGGAATCAGAGGCGGGCAAATAGAGGCGGGGAATCAGATATGGGGAAACAGAGGCGGGGAATCAGAGGCGGGGAAACAGAGGCGGGGAATCAGATATGGGGAATCAGAGGTGGGGAATCAGAGGTTGGGAATCAGAGGCCGGGAATCAGAGGCTGGGAATCAGATGCAGGGAATCAGATGCGGGGTATCAGAGGCGGGGAATCAGAGCTGGGGAATCAGAGGTGGGGAATCAAAGTTGGGGAATCAGAGGCGGGGACTTAGATATGGGGAATCAGAGGCGGGGAATCAGATATGGGGAAACAGGGGCGGGGAATCAGAGGCTGGGAAACAGAGGCAGGGAATCAGATATGGGGAATCAGAGGTGTGGAATCAGAGGTTGGGAATCAGAGGCAGGGAATCAGAGGCGGGAAACAGAGGCGGGGAATCAGATATGGGGAATCAGAGGTGGCGAATCAAAGGCGGTGAAACAGAGATGGGGAATCAGGGCAGGGAATCAGAGGCAGGGAATCAAACACGGGGAATCAGAGCTGGGGAATCAGAGGCGGGGAATTAGAGTTGGGGAATCAGAGGAGGGGAATCAGAGGCGGGGAAACAGAGGCGGGGAATCAGATATTGTGAATCAGAGGTGGGGAATCAGAGGCAGGGAATCAGATGTGCGGAATCAGAGATGGGGAATCAGAGGCAGGGAATCAGAATCAGAAGCAGGGAATAAGACGCGGGGAATCAGAGGCGGGGAATCAGAGCTGGGGAAGCAGAGGCAGTGAATCAGAGGCGGGGAATCAGAGGCAGGGAATCGGATGTGCGGAATCACAGGTGGGGAATCAGAGGTGGGGAATCAGAGGCGGTGAATCAGACATGGGTAATCAGAGGCGGGGAATCAGAGGCAGGAAATCAGACACGGGGAATCAGAGGCGGGGAATCAGAGCTGGGAAATTAGAGGCAGGGAATCAGAGTTGGGGATTCAGAGGCGGGGAATCAGATATGGGGAAACAGAGGAGGGGAATCAGAGGCGGGCAAATAGAGGCGGGGAATCAGATATGGGGAAACATAGGCGGGGAATCAGAGGCGGGGAAACAGAGGCGGTGAATCAGACATGGGTAATCAGAGGCGGGGAATCAGAGGCAGGAAATCAGACACGGGGAATCAGAGGCGGGGAATCAGAGGCAGGGAATCAGAGTTGGGGATTCAGAGGTGGGGAATCAGATATGGGGAAACAGAGGAGGGGAATCAGAGGCGGGCAAATAGAGGCGGGGAATCAGGTATGGGGAAACAGAGGCGGGGAATCAGAGGCGGGGAAACAGAGGCGGGGAATCAGATATGGGTAATCAGAGGCGGTGAATCAGACATGGGTAATCAGAGGCAGGGAATCAGAGGCTGGGAATCAGATGCAGGGAATCAGATGCGGGGTATCAGAGGCGGGGAATCAGAGCTGGGGAATCAGAGGTGGGGAATCAAAGTTGGGGAATCAGAGGCGGGGACTTAGATATGGGGAATCAGAGGCGGGGAATCAGATATGGGGAAACAGGGGCGGGGAATCAGAGGCTGGGAAACAGAGGCGGGGCATCAGATATGGGGAATCAGAGGTGTGGAATCAGAGGTTGGGAATCAGAGGCAGGGAATCAGAGGCAGGGAAACAGAGGCGGGGAATCAGATATGGGGAATCAGAGATGGCGAATCAAAGGCGGTGAAACAGAGATGGGGAATCAGGGCAGGGAATCAGAGGCAGGGAATCAAACACGGGGAATCAGAGCTGGGGAATCAGAGGCGGGGAATTAGAGTTGGGGAATCAGAGGAGGGGAATCAGAGGCGGGGAAACAGAGGCGGGGAATCAGATATGGGGAATCAGAGGTGGGGAATCAGAGGTTGGGAATCAGAGGCAGGGAATCAGAGGCGGGGAATCAGAGGCAGGGAATCAGAGGCAGGGAATCAGATGTGCGGAATCGGAGATGGGGAATCAGAGGCAGGGAATCAGAGGCGAGGAATCAGAGGTGGGGAATCAGAGGCCGGGAAACAGATATGGGGAAACAGAGGCGGGGAATCAGAGGCGGGGAAACAGAGGCGGGGAATCAGATATGGGGAATCAGAGGTGGGGAATCAGAGGTTGGGAATCAGAGGCAGGTAATCAGAGGCTTGGAATCAGATGCAGGGAATCAGATGCGGGGAATCAGAGGCTTGGAATCAGATGCAGAGAATCAGAGCTGGGGAATCAGAGGTGGGGAATCAGAGTTGGGGAATCAGAGGCGGGGACTTAGATATTGGGAAACAGACGCGGGGAATCAGAGGCGGGGAAACAGAGGCGGGGAATCAGATATGGGGAATCAGAGGTGGGGAATCAGAGGCAGGGAATCAGATGTACGGAATCAGAGATGGGGAATCAGAGGCAGGGAATCAGAATCAGAAGCAGGGAATCAGAGGCCGGGAATCAGAGGCCGGAATCAAATGCCGGGAATAGGAGGCCGGGAATCAGAGGTGGGGAATCAGAGTCCGGGAATCAGAGATGGGGATTCAGAGGCGGGGAATGAGATATGGGGAATCAGAGGCGGGGAATCAGAGGCGGGGAAACAGAGGCGGGGAATCAGATATGGGGAATCAGAGGTGGGGAATCAGGGGCGGGGTATCAGTGGCAGGGAATCAGAGGCGGGGAATCAGAGGCGGGGAATCAGAGGCAGGGAATCGGATGTGCGGAATCAGAGATGGGGAATCAGAGGTGGGGAATCAGAGGCGGTGAATCAGACATGGGTAATCAGAGGCGGGGAATCAGAGGCAGGAAATCAGACATGGGGAATCAGAGTCGGGGAATCAGAGCTGGGGAATTAGATGCAGGGAATCAGAGTTGGGGATTCAGAGGCGGGGAATCAGATATGGGGAAACAGAGGTGGGGAATCAGAGGTGGGCAAATAGAGGCGGGGAATCAGATATGGGGAAACAGAGGCGGGGAATCAGAGGCGTGGAAACAGAGGCGGGGAATCAGATATGGGGAATCAGAGGTGGGGAATCAGAGGTTGGGAATCAGAGGCAGGGAATCAGAGGCTGGGAATCAGATGCAGGGAATCAGATGCGGGTATCAGAGGCAGGGAATCAGAGCTGGTGAATCAGAGGTGGGGAATCAGAGTTGGGGAATCAGAGGCGGGGACTTAGATATGAGGAAACAGAGGCGGGGAATCAGAGGCGGGGAAACAGAGGCAGGGAATCAGATATGGGGAATCAGAGGTGGGGAATCAGAGGCAGGGAATCAGAATCAGAAGCAGGGAATAAGACGCGGGGAATCAGAGGCGGGGAATCAGAGCTGGGGAAGCAGAGGCAGTGAATCAGAGGCGGGGAATCAGAGGCAGGGAATCGGATGTGCGGAATCAGAGATGGGGAATCAGAGGTGGGGAATCAGAGGCGGTGAATCAGACATGGGTAATCAGAGGCGGGGAATCAGAGGCAGGAAATCAGACACGGGGAATCAGAGGCGGGGAATCAGAGCTGGGAAATTATAGGCAGGGAATCAGAGTTGGGAATTCAGAGGCGGGGAATCAGATATGGGGAAAGAGAGGCGGGGAATCAGAGGCGGGCAAATAGAGGCGGGGAAACAGAGGTGGGGAATCAGATATGGGGAATCAGAGGTGGGGAATCAGAGGTTGGGAATCAGAGGCAGGGAATCAGAGGCTGGGAATCAGATGCAGGGAATCAGATGCGGGGAATCAGAGGCGGGGAATCAGAGCTGGGGTATCAGAGGTGGGGAATCAAAGTTGGGGAATCAGAGGCGGGGACTTAGATATGGGGAATCAGAGGCGTGGAATCAGATATGGGGAAACAGGGGCGGGGAATCAGAGGCGGGGAAACAGATGCGGGGAATCAGATATGGGCAATCAGAGGTGTGGAATCAGAGGTTGGGAATCAGAGGCAGGGAATCAGAGGCGGGGAAACAGAGGCGGGGAATCAGATATGGGGAATCAGAGGTGGCGAATCAAAGGCGGGAAATCAGAGCTGGGGAATCAGAGGCGGGGAATTAGAGTTGTGGAATCAGAGGAGGGGAATCAGAGGCGGGGAAACAGAGGCGGGGAATCAGATATGGGGAATCAGAGGTGGGGAATCAGAGGTTGGGAATCAGAGGCATGGAATCAGAGGCGGGGAATCAGAGGCGGGGAATCAGAGGCAGGGAATCAGATGTGCGGAATCGGAGATGGGGAATCAGAGGCAGGGAATCAGAGGCTGGGAATCAGAGGCGGGGAATCAGAGGCCGGGAATCAGATATGGGGAAACAGAGGCGGGGAATCAGAGGCGGGGAAACAGAGGCGGGGAATCAGATATGGGGAATCAGAGGTGGGGAATCAGAGGCAGGGAATTAGATGTGCGGAATCAGAAATGGGGAATCAGAGGCAGGGAATCAGAATCAGAAGCAGGGAATCAGAGGCCGGGAATCAGAGGCCGGAATCAGATGCCGGGAATAAGAGGCCGGGAATCAGAGTCCGGGAATCAGAGTCCGGGAATCAGAGATGGGGAATCAGAGGCGGGGAGCGAGAGGCAGGGAATCAAACACGGGGAATCAGAGGCGGGGAATCAGAGCTGGGTTATCAGAGGCGGGGAATCAGAGGCAGGGAATCGGATGTGCGGAATCACAGGTGGGGAATCAGAGGTGGGGAATCAGAGGCGGTGAATCAGACATGGGTAATCAGAGGCGGGGAATCAGAGGCAGGAAATCAGACACGGGGAATCAGAGGCGGGGAATCAGAGCTGGGAAATTAGAGGCAGGGAATCAGAGTTGGGGATTCAGAGGCGGGGAATCAGATATGGGGAAACAGAGGAGGGGAATCAGAGGCGGGCAAATAGAGGCGGGGAATCAGATATGGGGAAACAGAGGCGGGGAATCAGAGGCGGGGAAACAGAGGCGGTGAATCAGACATGGGTAATCAGAGGCGGGGAATCAGAGGCAGGAAATCAGACACGGGGAATCAGAGGCGGGGAATCAGAGGCAGGGAATCAGAGTTGGGGATTCAGAGGTGGGGAATCAGATATGGGGAAACAGAGGAGGGGAATCAGAGGCGGGCAAATAGAGGCGGGGAATCAGATATGGGGAAACAGAGGCGGGGAATCAGAGGCGGGGAAACAGAGGCGGGGAATCAGATATGGGTAATCAGAGGCGGTGAATCAGACATGGGTAATCAGAGGCAGGGAATCAGAGGCTGGGAATCAGATGCAGGGAATCAGATGCGGGGTATCAGAGGCGGGGAATCAGAGCTGGGGAATCAGAGGTGGGGAATCAAAGTTGGGGAATCAGAGGCGGGGACTTAGATATGGGGAATCAGAGGCGGGGAATCAGATATGGGGAAACAGGGGCGGGGAATCAGAGGCTGGGAAACAGAGGCGGGGCATCAGATATGGGGAATCAGAGGTGTGGAATCAGAGGTTGGGAATCAGAGGCAGGGAATCAGAGGCAGGGAAACAGAGGCGGGGAATCAGATATGGGGAATCAGAGATGGCGAATCAAAGGCGGTGAAACAGAGATGGGGAATCAGGGCAGGGAATCAGAGGCAGGGAATCAAACACGGGGAATCAGAGCTGGGGAATCAGAGGCGGGGAATTAGAGTTGGGGAATCAGAGGAGGGGAATCAGAGGCGGGGAAACAGAGGCGGGGAATCAGATATGGGGAATCAGAGGTGGGGAATCAGAGGTTGGGAATCAGAGGCAGGGAATCAGAGGCGGGGAATCAGAGGCAGGGAATCAGAGGCAGGGAATCAGATGTGCGGAATCGGAGATGGGGAATCAGAGGCAGGGAATCAGAGGCGAGGAATCAGAGGTGGGGAATCAGAGGCCGGGAAACAGATATGGGGAAACAGAGGCGGGGAATCAGAGGCGGGGAAACAGAGGCGGGGAATCAGATATGGGGAATCAGAGGTGGGGAATCAGAGGTTGGGAATCAGAGGCAGGTAATCAGAGGCTTGGAATCAGATGCAGGGAATCAGATGCGGGGAATCAGAGGCTTGGAATCAGATGCAGAGAATCAGAGCTGGGGAATCAGAGGTGGGGAATCAGAGTTGGGGAATCAGAGGCGGGGACTTAGATATTGGGAAACAGAGGCGGGGAATCAGAGGCGGGGAAACAGAGGCGGGGAATCAGATATGGGGAATCAGAGGTGGGGAATCAGAGGCAGGGAATCAGATGTACGGAATCAGAGATGGGGAATCAGAGGCAGGGAATCAGAATCAGAAGCAGGGAATCAGAGGCCGGGAATCAGAGGCCGGAATCAAATGCCGGGAATAGGAGGCCGGGAATCAGAGGTGGGGAATCAGAGTCCGGGAATCAGAGATGGGGATTCAGAGGCGGGGAATGAGATATGGGGAATCAGAGGCGGGGAATCAGAGGCGGGGAAACAGAGGCGGGGAATCAGATATGGGGAATCAGAGGTGGGGAATCAGGGGCGGGGTATCAGTGGCAGGGAATCAGAGGCGGGGAATCAGAGGCGGGGAATCAGAGGCAGGGAATCGGATGTGCGGAATCAGAGATGGGGAATCAGAGGTGGGGAATCAGAGGCGGTGAATCAGACATGGGTAATCAGAGGCGGGGAATCAGAGGCAGGAAATCAGACATGGGGAATCAGAGTCGGGGAATCAGAGCTGGGGAATTAGATGCAGGGAATCAGAGTTGGGGATTCAGAGGCGGGGAATCAGATATGGGGAAACAGAGGTGGGGAATCAGAGGTGGGCAAATAGAGGCGGGGAATCAGATATGGGGAAACAGAGGCGGGGAATCAGAGGCGTGGAAACAGAGGCGGGGAATCAGATATGGGGAATCAGAGGTGGGGAATCAGAGGTTGGGAATCAGAGGCAGGGAATCAGAGGCTGGGAATCAGATGCAGGGAATCAGATGCGGGTATCAGAGGCAGGGAATCAGAGCTGGTGAATCAGAGGTGGGGAATCAGAGTTGGGGAATCAGAGGCGGGGACTTAGATATGAGGAAACAGAGGCGGGGAATCAGAGGCGGGGAAACAGAGGCAGGGAATCAGATATGGGGAATCAGAGGTGGGGAATCAGAGGCAGGGAATCAGAATCAGAAGCAGGGAATAAGACGCGGGGAATCAGAGGCGGGGAATCAGAGCTGGGGAAGCAGAGGCAGTGAATCAGAGGCGGGGAATCAGAGGCAGGGAATCGGATGTGCGGAATCAGAGATGGGGAATCAGAGGTGGGGAATC
This sequence comes from Narcine bancroftii, assembly GCF_036971445.1. Lineage (NCBI taxonomy): Eukaryota > Metazoa > Chordata > Chondrichthyes > Torpediniformes > Narcinidae > Narcine > Narcine bancroftii. Next base: position 127,488,128 of record NC_091470.1, read on the forward strand.
AGAGGCGGTGAATCAGACATGGGTAATCAGAGGCGGGGAATCAGAGGCAGCAAATCAGACACGGGGAATCAGAGGCGGGGAATCAGAGCTGGGAAATTATAGGCAGGGAATCAGAGTTGGGAATTCAGAGGCGGGGAATCAGATATGGGGAAAGAGAGGCGGGGAATCAGAGGCGGGCAAATAGAGGCGGGGAATCAGATATGGGGAAACAGAGGCGGGGAATCAGAGGCGGGGAAACAGAGGTGGGGAATCAGATATGGGGAATCAGAGGTGGGGAATCAGAGGTTGGGAATCAGAGGCAGGGAATCAGAGGCTGGGAATCAGATGCAGGGAATCAGATGCGGGGAATCAGAGGCGGGGAATCAGAGCTGGGGTATCAGAGGTGGGGAATCAAAGTTGGGGAATCAGAGGCGGGGACTTAGATATGGGGAATCAGAGGCGTGGAATCAGATATGGGGAAACAGGGGCGGGGAATCAGAGGCGGGGAAACAGATGCGGGGAATCAGATATGGGCAATCAGAGGTGTGGAATCAGAGGTTGGGAATCAGAGGCAGGGAATCAGAGGCGGGGAAACAGAGGCGGGGAATCAGATATGGGGAATCAGAGGTGGCGAATCAAAGGCGGGAAATCAGAGCTGGGGAATCAGAGGCGGGGAATTAGAGTTGTGGAATCAGAGGAGGGGAATCAGAGGCGGGGAAACAGAGGCGGGGAATCAGATATGGGGAATCAGAGGTGGGGAATCAGAGGTTGGGAATCAGAGGCATGGAATCAGAGGCGGGGAATCAGAGGCGGGGAATCAGAGGCAGGGAATCAGATGTGCGGAATCGGAGATGGGGAATCAGAGGCAGGGAATCAGAGGCTGGGAATCAGAGGCGGGGAATCAGAGGCCGGGAATCAGATATGGGGAAACAGAGGCGGGGAATCAGAGGCGGGGAAACAGAGGCGGGGAATCAGATATGGGGAATCAGAGGTGGGGAATCAGAGGCAGGGAATTAGATGTGCGGAATCAGAAATGGGGAATCAGAAGCAGGGAATCAGAATCAGAAGCAGGGAATCAGAGGCCGGGAATCAGAGGCCGGAATCAGATGCCGGGAATAAGAGGCCGGGAATCAGAGTCCGGGAATCAGAGTCCGGGAATCAGAGATGGGGAATCAGAGGCGGGGAGCGAGAGGCAGGGAATCAAACACGGGGAATCAGAGGCGGGGAATCAGAGCTGGGTTATCAGAGGCGGGGAATCAGAGTTGGGGAATCAGAGGCGGGGAATCAGAGCTGGGGAATCAGAGGTGGGGAATCAGAGTCGGGGAATCAGAGGCAGGGAATCGGATGTGCGTAATCAGAGATGGGGAATCAGAGGTGGGGAATCAGAGGCGGTGAATCTGAGATGGGGAATCAGAGGCGGGGAATCAGAGGCAGGATATCAGACACGGGGATTCAGAGGCTGGGAATCAGACGGGGGGAATCAAAGGCGGGGAATCAGAGCTGGGGAATCAGAGGCAGGGAATCAGTGTTGGGGATTCAGAGGCGGGGAATCAGATATGGGGAAACAGAGGCGGGGAATCAGAGGCGGGCAAACAGAGGCGGGGAATTAGATATGGGGAATCAGAGGTGGGGAATCAGAGGTGGTGAATCAGAGATGGGGAAACACAGGCGGGGAATCAGAGGCAGGGAATAGAACGCGGGGAATCAGAGGCAGGGAATCAGAGCTGGGGAATCAGAGGCGGGGAATCATAGTTGGGAATCAGAGGCGGGGAATCAGATATGGGGAAACAGAGGCGGGGAATCAGAGGCGGGGAAACAGAGGCGGGGAATCAGATATGGGGAATCGGATGCTGGGAATCAGAGGCGGGGAATCAGAGCTGGGGAATCAGAGGCAGGGAATCAGAGTTGGTGCATCAGAGGTGGGGAATTAGATATGGGGAAACAGAGGCGGGGAATCAGAGGCGGGGAAACAGAGGCGGGGAATCAGATATGGGGAATCAGATGTGGGGAATCAGAGGCAGGGAATCAGATGTGCGGAATCAGAGATGGGGAATCAGAGGAAGGGAATCAGAATCAGAAGCAGGGAATCAGAGGCCTGGAATCAGATGCTGGGAATAAGAGGCCGGGAATCAGAGGTGGGGAATCAGAGTCCGGGAATCAGAGATTGGGATTCAAAGGCGGGGAATGAGATATGGAGAATCAGAGGCGGGGAATCAGAGGCTGGGAAACAGAGGTGGGGAATCAGATATGGGGAATCAGAGGTGGCGAATCAAAGGCGGTGAATCAGAGATGGGGAATCAGAGGCGGGGAATCAGAGGCAGGGAATCAAACACGGGGAATCAGAGGCGGGGAATCAGAGCTGGGGAATCAGAGGCGGGGAATCAGAGTTGGGGAATCAGAGGCGGGGAATCAGATATGGGGAAACAGGGGCGGGGAATCAGAGGCGGGGAAACAGAGGCGGGGAATCAGATATGGGGAATCAGAGGTGTGGAATCAGAGGTTGGGTATCAGAGGCAGGGAATCAGAGGCGGGGAAACAGAGGCAGGGAATCAGATCTGGGGAATCAGTGGCGGGGAAGTAGAGTTGGGGAATCAGAGGCGGGGAATCAGAGGCGGGGAAACAGAGGCGGGGAATCAAACACGGGGAATCAGAGGTGGGGAATCAGAGGTTGGGAATCAGAGGCAAGAAATCAGAGGAGGGGAATCAGAGGCGGGGAATCAGAGGCCGGGAATCAGATATGGTGAAACAGAGGTGGGGAATCAGAGTTTGGGAATCAGAGGCAGGGAATCAGAGGCTTGGAATCAGATGCAGGGAATCAGATGCGGGGAATCAGAGGCGGGGAATCTGAGCTGTGGAATCAGAGGTGGGGAATCAGAGTTGGGGAATCAGAGGCGGGGACTTAGATATTGGGAAACAGAGGCGGGGAATCAGAGGCGGGGAAACAGAGGCGGGGAATCAGAAATGGGGAATCAGAGGTTGGGAATCAGAGGCAGGGAATCAGATGTGCGGAATCAGAGATGGGGAATCAAAGGCAGGGAATCAGAATCAGAAGCAGGGAATCAGAGGCAGGGAATCAGAGGCCGGAATCAGATGCCGGGAATAAGAGTCTGGGAATCAGAGGTGGGGAATCAGAGTCCGGGAATCAGAGATGGGGATTCAGAGGCGGGGAATGAGATATGGGGAATCAGAGGCGGGGAATCAGAGGCGGGGAAACAGAGGCGGGGAATCAGATATGGGGAATCAGAGGTGGGGAATCAGGGGCGGGGTATCAGTGGCAGGGAATCAGAGGCGGGAAATCAGAGGCCGGGAATCAGAGGCGGTGAATCAGAGGCGGGGAATCAGAGGCAGGGAATCGGATGTGCGGAATCAGAGATGGGGAATCAGAGGTGGGGAATCAGAGGCGGTGAATCAGACATGGGTAATCAGAGGCGGGGAATCAGAGGCAGGAAATCAGACACGGGGAATCAGAGGCGGGGAATTAGAGCTGGGGAATTAGATGCAGGGAATCAGATTTGGGGATTCAGAGGCGGGGAATCAGATATGGGGAAATAGAGGTGGGGAACCAGAGGTGGGCAAATAGAGGCGGGGAATCCGATATGGGGAAACAGAGGCGGGGAATCAAAGGCGTGGAAACAGAGGCGGGGAATCAGATATGGGGAATCAGAGGTGGGGAATCAGAGGTTGGGAATCAGAGGCAGGGAATCAGAGGCTGGGAATCAGATGCAGGGAATCAGATGCGGGGATCAGAGGCGGGGAATCAGAGCTGGGGAATCAGAGGTGGGGAATCAGAGTTGGGAAATCAGAGGCGGGGACTTAGATATGGGGAAACAGAGGCGGGGAATCAGAGGCGGGAAACAGAGGCGGGGAATCAGATATTGTGAATCAGAGGTGGGGAATCAGAGGCAGGGAATCAGATGTGCGGAATCAGAGATGGGGAATCAGAGGCAGGGAATCAGAATCAGAAGCAGGGAATAAGACGCGGGGAATCAGAGGCGGGGAATCAGAGCTGGGAAGCAGAGGCAGTGAATCAGAGGCGGGGAATCAGATGCAGGGAATCGGATGTGCGGAATCAGAGATGGGGAATCAGAGGTGGGGAATCAGAGGCGGTGAATCAGACATGGGTAATCAGAGGCGGGGAATCAGAGGCAGGAAATCAGACACGGGGAATCAGAGGCGGGGAATCAGAGCTGGGAAATTAGAGGCAGGGAATCAGAGTTGGGGATTCAGAGGCGGGGAATCAGATATGGGGAAAGAGAGGCGGGGAATCAGAGGCGGGCAAATAGAGGCGGGGAATCAGATATGGGGAAACAGATGCGGTGAATCAGAGGCGGGGAAACAGAGGCGGGGAATCAGATATGGGGAATCAGAGGTGGGGAATCAGAGGTTGGGAATCAGAGGCAGGGAATCAGAGGCTGGGAATCAGATGCAGGGAATCAGATGCGGGGTATCAGAGACGGGGAATCAGAGCTGGGGAATCAGAGGTGGGGAATCAAAGTTGGGGAATCAGAGGCGGGGACTTAGATATGGGATATCAGAGGCGGGGAATCAGATATGGGGAAACAGGGGCGGGGAATCAGAGGCGGGGAAACAGAGGCTGGGAATCAGATATGGGGAATCAGAGGCGGGGAATCAGAGCTGGGGAATCAGAGGTGGGGAATCAGAGTTGGGGAATCAGATGCGGGGACTTAGATATGGGGAAACAGAGGCGGGGAATCAGAGGCGGGAAACGAGGCGGGGAATCAGATATTGTGAATCAGAGGTGGGGAATCAGAGGCAGGGAATCAGATGTGCGGAATCAGAGATGGGGAATCAGAGGCAGGGAATCAGAATCAGAAGCAGGGAATAAGACGCGGGGAATCAGAGGCGGGGAATCAGAGCTGGGAAGCAGAGGCAGTGAATCAGAGGCGGGGAATCAGAGGAAGGGAATCGGATGTGCGGAATCAGAGATGGGGAATCAGAGGTGGGGAATCAGAGGCGGTGAATCAGACATGGGAAATTAGAGGCAGGGAATCAGAGTTGGGGATTCAGAGGCGGGGAATCAGATATGGGGAAAGAGAGGCGGGGAATCAGAGGTGGGCAAATAGAGGCGGGGAATCAGATATGGGAAACAGATGCGGGGAATCAGAGGCGGGGAAACAGAGGCGGGGAATCAGATATGGGGAATCAGAGGTGGGGAATCAGAGGTTGGGAATCAGAGGCAGGGAATCAGAGGCTGGGAATCAGATGCAGGGAATCAGATGCGGGGTATCAGAGGCGGGGAATCAGAGCTGGGGAATCAGAGGTGGGGAATCAAAGTTGGGGAATCAGAGGCGGGGACTTAGATATGGGATATCAGAGGCGGGGAATCAGATATGGGGAAACAGGGGCGGGGAATCAGAGGCGGGGAAACAGAGGCGGGAAATCAGATATGGGGAATCAGAGGTGTGGAATCAGAGGTTGGGAATCAGAGGCAGGGAATCAGATGCGGGGAAACAGAGGCGGGGAATTAGATATGGGGAATCAGAGGTGGCGAATCAAAGGCGGTGAAACAGAGATGGGGAATCAGGGCAGGGAATCAGAGGCAGGGAATCAAACACGGGGAATCAGAGCTGGGGAATCAGAGGCGGGGAATTAGTGTTGGGGAATCAGAGGCGGGAAATCAGAGGCCGCGAATCAGAGGCGGTGAATCAGAGGCGGGGAATCAGAAGCAGGGAATCGGATGTGCGGAATCAGAGATGGGGAATCAGAGGTGGGGAATCAGAGGCGGTGAATCAGACATGGGTAATCAGAGGCGGGGAATCAGAGGCAGGAAATCAGACACGGGGAATCAGAGGCGGGGAATTAGAGCTGGTGAATTAGATGCAGGGAATCAGATTTGGGGATTCAGAGGCGGGGAATCAGATATGGGGAAATAGAGGTGGGGAACCAGAGGTGGGCAAATAGAGGCGGGGAATCCGATATGGGGAAACAGAGGCGGGGAATCAGAGGCGTGGAAACAGAGGCGGGGAATCAGATATGGGGAATCAGAGGTGGGGAATCAGAGGTTGGGAATCAGAGGCAGGGAATCAGAGGCTGGGAATCAGATGCAGGGAATCAGATGCGGGGATCAGAGGCGGGGAATCAGAGCTGGGGAATCAGAGGTGGGGAATCAAAGTTGGGGAATCAGAGGCGGGGACTTAGATATGGGATATCAGAGGCGGGGAATCAGATATGGGGAAACAGGGGCGGGGAATCAGAGGCGGGGAAACAGAGGCGGGGAATCAGATATGGGGAATCAGAGGCGGGGAATCAGAGCTGGGGAATCAGAGGTGGGGAATCAGAGTTGGGGAATCAGAGGCGGGGACTTAGATATGGGGAAACAGAGGCGGGGAATCAGAGGCGGGAAACAGAGGCGGGGAATCAGATATTGTGAATCAGAGGTGGGGAATCAGAGGCAGGGAATCAGATGTGCGGAATCAGAGATGGGGAATCAGAGGCAGGGAATCAGAATCAGAAGCAGGGAATAAGACGCGGGGAATCAGAGGCGGGGAATCAGAGCTGGGAAGCAGAGGCAGTGAATCAGAGGCGGGGAATCAGAGGCAGGGAATCGGATGTGCGGAATCAGAGATGGGGAATCAGAGGTGGGGAATCAGAGGCGGTGAATCAGACATGGGAAATTAGAGGCAGGGAATCAGAGTTGGGGATTCAGAGGCGGGGAATCAGATATGGGGAAAGAGAGGCGGGGAATCAGAGGTGGGCAAATAGAGGCGGGGAATCAGATATGGGGAAACAGATGCGGGGAATCAGAGGCGGGGAAACAGAGGCGGGGAATCAGATATGGGGAATCAGAGGTGGGGAATCAGAGGTTGGGAATCAGAGGCAGGGAATCAGAGGCTGGGAATCAGATGCAGGGAATCAGATGCGGGGTATCAGAGGCGGGGAATCAGAGCTGGGGAATCAGAGGTGGGGAATCAAAGTTGGGGAATCAGAGGCGGGGACTTAGATATGGGATATCAGAGGCGGGGAATCAGATATGGGGAAACAGGGGCGGGGAAGCAGAGGCGGGGAAACAGAGGCGGGGAATCAGATATGGGGAATCAGAGGTGTGGAATCAGAGGTTGCGAATCAGAGGCAGGGAATCAGAGGCGGGGAAACAGAGGCGGGGAATTAGATATGGGGAATCAGAGGTGGCGAATCAAAGGCGGTGAAACAGAGATGGGGAATCAGGGCAGGGAATCAGAGGCAGGGAATCAAACACGGGGAATCAGAGCTGGGGAATCAGAGGCGGGGAATTAGAGTTGGGGAATCAGAGGAGGGGAATCAGAGGCGGGGAAACAGAGGCGGGGAATCAGATATGGGGAATCAGAGGTGGGGAATCAGAGGTTGGGAATCAGAGGCATGGAATCAGAGGCGGGGAATCAGAGGCAGGGAATCAGAGGCAGGGAATCAGATGTGCGGAATCGGAGATGGGGAATCAGAGGCAGGGAATCAGAGGCGGGGAATCAGAGGTGGGGAATCAGAGGCCGGGAATCAGATATGGGGAAACAGATGCGGGGAATCAGAGGCGGGGAAACAGAGGTGGGGAATCAGATATGGGGAATCAGAGGTGGGGAATCAGAGGTTGGGATTCAGAGGCAGGTAATCAGAGGCTTGGAATCAGATGCAGGGAATCAGATGCGGGGAATCAGAGGCGGGGAATCAGAGCTGGGGAATCAGAGGTGGGGAATCAGAGTTGGGGAATCAGAGGCGGGGACTTAGATATTGGGAAACAGAGGAGGGGAATCAGAGGCGGGGAAACAGAGGCGGGGAATCAGATATGGGGAATCAGAGGTGGGGAATCAGAGGCAGGGAATCAGATGTACGGAATCAGAGATGGGGAATCAGAGGCAGGGAATCAGAATCAGAAGCAGGGAATCAGAGGTCGGGAATCAGAGGCCTGGAATCAGAGGCGGTGAATCAGAGGCGGGGAATCAGAGGCAGGGAATCGGATGTGCGGAATCAGAGATGGGGAATCAGAGGTGGGGAATCAGAGGCGGTGAATCAGACATGGGTAATCAGAGGCGGGGAATCAGAGGCAGGAAATCAGACACGGGGAATCAGAGGCGGGGAATCAGAGCTGGGGAATTAGATGCAGGGAATCAGAGTTGGGGATTCAGAGGCGGGGAATCAGATATGGGGAAACAGAGGTGGGGAATCAGTGTTGGGCAAATAGAGGCGGGGAATCAGATATGGGGAAACAGAGGCGGGGAATCAGAGGCGTGGAAACAGAGGCGGGTATCAGATATGGGGAATCAGAGGTGGGGAATCAGAGGTTGGGAATCAGAGGCAGGGAATCAGAGGCTGGGAATCAGATGCAGGGAATCAGATGCGGGTATCAGAGGCGGGGAATCAGAGCTGGGGAATCAGAGGTGGGGAATCAGAGTTGGGGAATCAGAGGCGGGGACTTAGATATGAGGAAACAGAGGCGGGGAATCAGAGGCGGGGAAACAGAGGCAGGGAATCAGATATGGGGAATCAGAGGTGGGGAATCAGAGGCAGGGAATCAGATGTGCGGAATCAGAGATGGGGAATCAGAGGCAGGGAATCAGAATCAGAAGCAGGGAATAAGACACGGGGAATCAGAGGCGGGGAATCAGAGCTGGGGAAGCAGAGGCAGTGAATCAGAGGCGGGGAATCAGAGGCAGGGAATCGGATGTGCGGAATCAGAGATGGGGAATCAGAGGTGGGGAATCAGAGGCGGTGAATCAGACATGGGTAATCAGAGGCGGGGAATCAGAGGCAGGAAATCAGACACGGGGAATCAGAGGCGGGGAATCAGAGCTGGGAAATTAGAGGCAGGGAATCAGAGTTGGGGATTCAGAGGCGGGGAATCAGATATGGGGAAAGAGAGGCGGGGAATCAGAGGCGGGCAAATAGAGTCGGGGAATCAGATATGGGGAAACAGAGGCGGGGATTCAGAGGCGGGGAAACAGAGGCGGGGAATCAGATATGGGGAATCAGAGGTGGGGAATCAGAGGTTGGGAATCAGAGGCAGGGAATCAGAGGCTGGGAATCAGATGCAGGGAATCAGATGTGGGGAATCAGAGGCGGGGAATCAGAGCTGGGGTATCAGAGCTGGGGAATCAAAGTTGGGGAATCAGAGGCGGGGACTTAGATATGGGGAATCAGAGGCGTGGAATCAGATATGGGGAAACAGGGGCGGGGAATCAGAGGCGGGGAAACAGATGCGGGGAATCAGATATAGGCAATCAGAGGTGTGGAATCAGAGGTTGGGAATCAGAGGCAGGGAATCAGAGGCGGGGAATCAGAGGCCGGGAATCAGATATGGGGAAACAGAGGCGGGGAATCAGAGGCGGGGAAACAGAGGCGGGGAATCAGATATGGGGAATCAGAGGTGGGGAATCAGAGGCAGGGAATTAGATGTGCGGAATCAGAAATGGGGAATCAGAGGCAGGGAATCAGAATCAGAAGCAGGGAATCAGAGGCCGGGAATCAGAGGCCGGAATCAGATGCCGGGAATAAGAGGCCGGGAATCAGAGTCCGGGAATCAGAGTCCGGGAATCAGAGATGGGGAATCAGAGGCGGGGAGCGAGAGGCAGGGAATCAAACACGGGGAATCAGAGGCGGGGAATCAGAGCTGGGTTATCAGAGGCGGGGAATCAGAGTTGGGGAATCAGAGGCGGGGAATCAGAGCTGGGGAATCAGAGGTGGGGAATCAGAGTCGGGGAATCAGAGGCAGGGAATCGGATGTGCGTAATCAGAGATGGGGAATCAGAGGTGGGGAATCAGAGGCGGTGAATCTGAGATGGGGAATCAGAGGCGGGGAATCAGAGGCAGGATATCAGACACGGGGATTCAGAGGCTGGGAATCAGACGGGGGGAATCAAAGGCGGGGAATCAGAGCTGGGGAATCAGAGGCAGGGAATCAGTGTTGGGGATTCAGAGGCGGGGAATCAGATATGGGGAAACAGAGGCGGGGAATCAGAGGCGGGCAAACAGAGGCGGGGAATTAGATATGGGGAATCAGAGGTGGGGAATCAGAGGTGGTGAATCAGAGATGGGGAATCACAGGCGGGGAATCAGAGGCAGGGAATAGAACGCGGGGAATCAGAGGCAGGGAATCAGAGCTGGGGAATCAGAGGCGGGGAATCATAGTTGGGAATCAGAGGCGGGGAATCAGATATGGGGAAACAGAGGCGGGGAATCAGAGGCGGGGAAACAGAGGCGGGGAATCAGATATGGGGAATCGGATGCTGGGAATCAGAGGCGGGGAATCAGAGCTGGGGAATCAGAGGCAGGGAATCAGAGTTGGTGCATCAGAGGTGGGGAATTAGATTTGGGATAACAGAGGCGGGGAATCAGAGGCGGGGAAACAGAGGCGGGGAATCAGATATGGGGAATCAGATGTGGGGAATCAGAGGCAGGGAATCAGATGTGCGGAATCAGAGATGGGGAATCAGAGGCAGGGAATCAGAATCAGAAGCAGGGAATCAGAGGCCTGGAATCAGATGCTGGGAATAAGAGGCCGGGAATCAGAGGTGGGGAATCAGAGTCCGGGAATCAGAGATTGGGATTCAAAGGCGGGGAATGAGATATGGAGAATCAGAGGCGGGGAATCAGAGGCGGGGAAACAGAGGTGGGGAATCAGATATGGGGAATCAGAGGTGGCGAATCAAAGGCGGTGAATCAGAGATGGGGAATCAGAGGCGGGGAATCAGAGGCAGGGAATCAAACACGGGGAATCAGAGGCGGGGAATCAGAGCTGGGGAATCAGAGGCGGGGAATCAGAGTTGGGGAATCAGAGGCGGGGAATCAGATATGGGGAAACAGGGGCGGGGAATCAGAGGCGGGGAAACAGAGGCGGGGAATCAGATATGGGGAATCAGAGGTGTGGAATCAGAGGTTGGGTATCAGAGGCAGGGAATCAGAGGCGGGGAAACAGAGGCAGGGAATCAGATCTGGGGAATCAGTGGCGGGGAAGTAGAGTTGGGGAATCAGAGGCGGGGAATCAGAGGCGGGGAAACAGAGGCGGGGAATCAAACACGGGGAATCAGAGGTGGGGAATCAGAGGTTGGGAATCAGAGGCAAGAAATCAGAGGAGGGGAATCAGAGGCGGGGAATCAGAGGCCGGGAATCAGATATGGTGAAACAGAGGTGGGGAATCAGAGTTTGGGAATCAGAGGCAGGGAATCAGAGGCTTGGAATCAGATGCAGGGAATCAGATGCGGGGAATCAGAGGCGGGGAATCTGAGCTGTGGAATCAGAGGTGGGGAATCAGAGTTGGGGAATCAGAGGCGGGGACTTAGATATTGGGAAACAGAGGCGGGGAATCAGAGGCGGGGAAACAGAGGCGGGGAATCAGAAATGGGGAATCAGAGGTTGGGAATCAGAGGCAGGGAATCAGATGTGCGGAATCAGAGATGGGGAATCAAAGGCAGGGAATCAGAATCAGAAGCAGGGAATCAGAGGCAGGGAATCAGAGGCCGGAATCAGATGCCGGGAATAAGAGGCTGGGAATCAGAGGTGGGGAATCAGAGTCCGGGAATCAGAGATGGGGATTCAGAGGCGGGGAATGAGATATGGGGAATCAGAGGCGGGGAATCAGAGGCGGGGAAACAGAGGCGGGGAATCAGATATGGGGAATCAGAGGTGGGGAATCAGGGGCGGGGTATCAGTGGCAGGGAATCAGAGGCGGGAAATCAGAGGCCGGGAATCAGAGGCGGTGAATCAGAGGCGGGGAATCAGAGGCAGGGAATCGGATGTGCGGAATCAGAGATGGGGAATCAGAGGTGGGGAATCAGAGGCGGTGAATCAGACATGGGTAATCAGAGGCGGGGAATCAGAGGCAGGAAATCAGACACGGGGAATCAGAGGCGGGGAATTAGAGCTGGGGAATTAGATGCAGGGAATCAGATTTGGGGATTCAGAGGCGGGGAATCAGATATGGGGAAATAGAGGTGGGGAACCAGAGGTGGGCAAATAGAGGCGGGGAATCCGATATGGGGAAACAGAGGCGGGGAATCAGAGGCGTGGAAACAGAGGCGGGGAATCAGATATGGGGAATCAGAGGTGGGGAATCAGAGGTTGGGAATCAGAGGCAGGGAATCAGAGGCTGGGAATCAGATGCAGGGAATCAGATGCGGGGATCAGAGGCGGGGAATCAGAGCTGGGGAATCAGAGGTGGGGAATCAGAGTTGGGAAATCAGAGGCGGGGACTTAGATATGGGGAAACAGAGGCGGGGAATCAGAGGCGGGAAACAGAGGCGGGGAATCAGATATTGTGAATCAGAGGTGGGGAATCAGAGGCAGGGAATCAGATGTGCGGAATCAGAGATGGGGAATCAGAGGCAGGGAATCAGAATCAGAAGCAGGGAATAAGACGCGGGGAATCAGAGGCGGGGAATCAGAGCTGGGAAGCAGAGGCAGTGAATCAGAGGCGGGGAATCAGAGGCAGGGAATCGGATGTGCGGAATCAGAGATGGGGAATCAGAGGTGGGGAATCAGAGGCGGTGAATCAGACATGGGTAATCAGAGGCGGGGAATCAGAGGCAGGAAATCAGACACGGGGAATCAGAGGCGGGGAATCAGAGCTGGGAAATTAGAGGCAGGGAATCAGAGTTGGGGATTCAGAGGCGGGGAATCAGATATGGGGAAAGAGAGGCGGGGAATCAGAGGCGGGCAAATAGAGGCGGGGAATCAGATATGGGGAAACAGATGCGGGGAATCAGAGGCGGGGAAACAGAGGCGGGGAATCAGATATGGGGAATCAGAGGTGGGGAATCAGAGGTTGGGAATCAGAGGCAGGGAATCAGAGGCTGGGAATCAGATGCAGGGAATCAGATGCGGGGTATCAGAGGCGGGGAATCAGAGCTGGGGAATCAGAGGTGGGGAATCAAAGTTGGGGAATCAGAGGCGGGGACTTAGATATGGGATATCAGAGGCGGGGAATCAGATATGGGGAAACAGGGGCGGGGAATCAGAGGCGGGGAAACAGAGGCGGGGAATCAGATATGGGGAATCAGAGGCGGGGAATCAGAGCTGGGGAATCAGAGGTGGGGAATCAGAGTTGGGGAATCAGAGGCGGGGACTTAGATATGGGGAAACAGAGGCGGGGAATCAGAGGCGGGAAACAGAGGCGGGGAATCAGATATTGTGAATCAGAGGTGGGGAATCAGAGGCAGGGAATCAGATGTGCGGAATCAGAGATGGGGAATCAGAGGCAGGGAATCAGAATCAGAAGCAGGGAATAAGACGCGGGGAATCAGAGGCGGGGAATCAGAGCTGGGAAGCAGAGGCAGTGAATCAGAGGCGGGGAATCAGAGGAAGGGAATCGGATGTGCGGAATCAGAGATGGGGAATCAGAGGTGGGGAATCAGAGGCGGTGAATCAGACATGGGAAATTAGAGGCAGGGAATCAGAGTTGGGGATTCAGAGGCGGGGAATCAGATATGGGGAAAGAGAGGCGGGGAATCAGAGGTGGGCAAATAGAGGCGGGGAATCAGATATGGGGAAACAGATGCGGGGAATCAGAGGCGGGGAAACAGAGGCGGGGAATCAGATATGGGGAATCAGAGGTGGGGAATCAGAGGTTGGGAATCAGAGGCAGGGAATCAGAGGCTGGGAATCAGATGCAGGGAATCAGATGCGGGGTATCAGAGGCGGGGAATCAGAGCTGGGGAATCAGAGGTGGGGAATCAAAGTTGGGGAATCAGAGGCGGGGAATTAGATATGGGATATCAGAGGCGGGGAATCAGATATGGGGAAACAGGGGCGGGGAATCAGAGGCGGGGAAACAGAGGCGGGGAATCAGATATGGGGAATCAGAGGTGTGGAATCAGAGGTTGGGAATCAGAGGCAGGGAATCAGAGGCGGGGAAACAGAGGCGGGGAATTAGATATGGGGAATCAGAGGTGGCGAATCAAAGGCGGTGAAACAGAGATGGGGAATCAGGGCAGGGAATCAGAGGCAGGGAATCAAACACGGGGAATCAGAGCTGGGGAATCAGAGGCGGGGAATTAGTGTTGGGGAATCAGAGGCGGGAAATCAGAGGCCGCGAATCAGAGGCGGTGAATCAGAGGCGGGGAATCAGAGGCAGGGAATCGGATGTGCGGAATCAGAGATGGGGAATCAGAGGTGGGGAATCAGAGGCGGTGAATCAGACATGGGTAATCAGAGGCGGGGAATCAGAGGCAGGAAATCAGACACGGGGAATCAGAGGCGGGGAATTAGAGCTGGGGAATTAGATGCAGGGAATCAGATTTGGGGATTCAGAGGGGGGGAATCAGATATGGGGAAATAGAGGTGGGGAACCAGAGGTGGGCAAATAGAGGCGGGGAATCCGATATGGGGAAACAGAGGCGGGGAATCAGAGGCGTGGAAACAGAGGCGGGGAATCAGATATGGGGAATCAGAGGTGGGGAATCAGAGGTTGGGAATCAGAGGCAGGGAATCAGAGGCTGGGAATCAGATGCAGGGAATCAGATGCGGGGATTAGAGGCGGGGAATCAGAGCTGGGGAATCAGAGGTGGGGAATCAGAGTTGGGGAATCAGAGGCGGGGACTTAGATATGGGGAAACAGAGGCGGGGAATCAGAGGCGGGAAACAGAGGCGGGGAATCAGATATTGTGAATCAGAGGTGGGGAATCAGAGGCAGGGAATCAGATGTGCGGAATCAGAGATGGGGAATCAGAGGCAGGGAATCAGAATCAGAAGCAGGGAATAAGACGCGGGGAATCAGAGGCGGGGAATCAGAGCTGGGAAGCAGAGGCAGTGAATCAGAGGCGGGGAATCAGAGGCAGGGAATCGGATGTGCGGAATCAGAGATGGGGAATCAGAGGTGGGGAATCAGAGGCGGTGAATCAGACATGGGTAATCAGAGGCAGGGAATCAGAGGCAGGAAATCAGACACGGGGAATCAGAGGCGGGGAATCAGAGCTGGGAAATTAGAGGCAGGGAATCAGAGTTGGGGATTCAGAGGCGGGGAATCAGATATGGGGAAAGAGAGGCGGGGAATCAGAGGCGGGCAAATAGAGGCGGGGAATCAGATATGGGGAAACAGATGCGGGGAATCAGAGGCGGGGAAACAGAGGCGGGGAATCAGATATGGGGAATCAGAGGTGGGGAATCAGAGGTTGGGAATCAGAGGCAGGGAATCAGAGGCTGGGAATCAGATGCAGGGAATCAGATGCGGGGTATCAGAGGCGGGGAATCAGAGCTGGGGAATCAGAGGTGGGGAATCAAAGTTGGGGAATCAGAGGCGGGGACTTAGATATGGGATATCAGAGGCGGGGAATCAGATATGGGGAAACAGGGGCGGGGAATCAGAGGCGGGGAAACAGAGGCGGGGAATCAGATATGGGGAATCAGAGGCGGGGAATCAGAGCTGGGGAATCAGAGGTGGGGAATCAGAGTTGGGGAATCAGAGGCGGGGACTTAGATATGGGGAAACAGAGGCGGGGAATCAGAGGCGGGAAACAGAGGCGGGGAATCAGATATTGTGAATCAGAGGTGGGTAATCAGAGGCAGGGAATCAGAATCAGAAGCAGGGAATAAGACGCGGGGAATCAGAGGCGGGGAATCAGAGCTGGGAAGCAGAGGCAGTGAATCAGAGGCGGGGAATCAGAGGCAGGGAATCGGATGTGCGAAATCAGAGATGGGGAATCAGAGGTGGGGAATCAGAGGCGGTGAATCAGACATGGGTAATCAGAGGCGGGGAATCAGAGGCAGGAAATCAGACACGGGGAATCAGAGGCGGGGAATCAGAGCTGGGAAATTAGAGGCATGGAATCAGAGTTGGGGATTCAGAGGCGGGGAATCAGATATGGGGAAAGAGAGGCGGGGAATCAGAGGCGGGCAAATAGAGGCGGGGAATCAGATATGGGGAAACAGATGCGGGGAATCAGAGGCGGGGAAACAGAGGCGGGGAATCAGATATGGGGAATCAGAGGTGGGGAATCAGAGGTTGGGAATCAGAGGCAGGGAATCAGAGGCTGGGAATCAGATGCAGGGAATCAGATGCGGGGTATCAGAGGCGGGGAATCAGAGCTGGGGAATCAGAGGTGGGGAATCAAAGTTGGGGAATCAGAGGCGGGGACTTAGATATGGGATATCAGAGGCGGGGAATCAGATATGGGGAAACAGGGGCGGGGAATCAGAGGCGGGGAAACAGAGGCGGGGAATCAGATATGGGGAATCAGAGGCGGGGAATCAGAGCTGGGGAATCAGAGGTGGGGAATCAGAGTTGGGGAATCAGAGGCGGGGACTTAGATATGGGGAAACAGAGGCGGGGAATCAGAGGCGGGAAACAGAGGCGGGGAATCAGATATTGTGAATCAGAGGTGGGGAATCAGAGGCAGGGAATCAGATGTGCGGAATCAGAGATGGGGAATCAGAGGCAGGGAATCAGAATCAGAAGCAGGGAATAAGACGCGGGGAATCAGAGGCGGGGAATCAGAGCTGGGAAGCAGAGGCAGTGAATCAGAGGCGGGGAATCAGAGGAAGGGAATCGGATGTGCGGAATCAGAGATGGGGAATCAGAGGTGGGGAATCAGAGGCGGTGAATCAGACATGGGAAATTAGAGGCAGGGAATCAGAGTTGGGGATTCAGAGGCGGGGAATCAGATATGGGGAAAGAGAGGCGGGGAATCAGAGGTGGGCAAATAGAGGCGGGGAATCAGATATGGGGAAACAGATGCGGGGAATCAGAGGCGGGGAAACAGAGGCGGGGAATCAGATATGGGGAATCAGAGGTGGGGAATCAGAGGTTGGGAATCAGAGGCAGGGAATCAGAGGCTGGGAATCAGATGCAGGGAATCAGATGCGGGGTATCAGAGGCGGGGAATCAGAGCTGGGGAATCAGAGGTGGGGAATCAAAGTTGGGGAATCAGAGGCGGGGAATTAGATATGGGATATCAGAGGCGGGGAATCAGATATGGGGAAACAGGGGCGGGGAATCAGAGGCGGGGAAACAGAGGCGGGGAATCAGATATGGGGAATCAGAGGTGTGGAATCAGAGGTTGGGAATCAGAGGCAGGGAATCAGAGGCGGGGAAACAGAGGCGGGGAATTAGATATGGGGAATCAGAGGTGGCGAATCAAAGGCGGTGAAACAGAGATGGGGAATCAGGGCAGGGAATCAGAGGCAGGGAATTAAACACGGGGAATCAGAGCTGGGGAATCAGAGGCGGGGAATTAGTGTTGGGGAATCAGAGGCGGGAAATCAGAGGCCGCGAATCAGAGGCGGTGAATCAGAGGCGGGGAATCAGAGGCAGGGAATCGGATGTGCGGAATCAGAGATGGGGAATCAGAGGTGGGGAATCAGAGGCGGTGAATCAGACATGGGTAATCAGAGGCGGGGAATCAGAGGCAGGAAATCAGACACGGGGAATCAGAGGCGGGGAATTAGAGCTGGGGAATTAGATGCAGGGAATCAGATTTGGGGATTCAGAGGCGGGGAATCAGATATGGGGAAATAGAGGTGGGGAACCAGAGGTGGGCAAATAGAGGCGGGGAATCCGATATGGGGAAACAGAGGCGGGGAATCAGAGGCGTGGAAACAGAGGCGGGGAATCAGATATGGGGAATCAGAGGTGGGGAATCAGAGGTTGGGAATCAGAGGCAGGGAATCAGAGGCTGGGAATCAGATGCAGGGAATCAGATGCGGGGATTAGAAGCGGGGAATCAGAGCTGGGGAATCAGAGGTGGGGAATCAGAGTTGGGGAATCAGAGGCGGGGACTTAGATATGGGGAAACAGAGGCGGGGAATCAGAGGCGGGAAACAGAGGCGGGGAATCAGATATTGTGAATCAGAGGTGGGGAATCAGAGGCAGGGAATCAGATGTGCGGAATCAGAGATGGGGAATCAGAGGCAGGGAATCAGAATCAGAAGCAGGGAATAAGACGCGGGGAATCAGAGGCGGGGAATCAGAGCTGGGAAGCAGAGGCAGTGAATCAGAGGCGGGGAATCAGAGGAAGGGAATCGGATGTGCGGAATCAGAGATGGGGAATCAGAGGTGGGGAATCAGAGGCGGTGAATCAGACATGGGAAATTAGAGGCAGGGAATCAGAGTTGGGGATTCAGAGGCGGGGAATCAGATATGGGGAAAGAGAGGCGGGGAATCAGAGGTGGGCAAATAGAGGCGGGGAATCAGATATGGGGAAACAGATGCGGGGAATCAGAGGCGGGGAAACAGAGGCGGGGAATCAGATATGGGGAATCAGAGGTGGGGAATCAGAGGTTGGGAATCAGAGGCAGGGAATCAGAGGCTGGGAATCAGATGCAGGGAATCAGATGCGGGGTATCAGAGGCGGGGAATCAGAGCTGGGGAATCAGAGGTGGGGAATCAAAGTTGGGGAATCAGAGGCGGGGAATTAGATATGGGATATCAGAGGCGGGGAATCAGATATGGGGAAACAGGGGCGGGGAATCAGAGGCGGGGAAACAGAGGCGGGGAATCAGATATGGGGAATCAGAGGTGTGGAATCAGAGGTTGGGAATCAGAGGCAGGGAATCAGAGGCGGGGAAACAGAGGCGGGGAATTAGATATGGGGAATCAGAGGTGGCGAATCAAAGGCGGTGAAACAGAGATGGGGAATCAGGGCAGGGAATCAGAGGCAGGGAATCAAACACGGGGAATCAGAGCTGGGGAATCAGAGGCGGGGAATTAGTGTTGGGGAATCAGAGGCGGGAAATCAGAGGCCGCGAATCAGAGGCGGTGAATCAGAGGCGGGGAATCAGAGGCAGGGAATCGGATGTGCGGAATCAGAGATGGGGAATCAGAGGTGGGGAATCAGAGGCGGTGAATCAGACATGGGTAATCAGAGGCGGGGAATCAGAGGCAGGAAATCAGACACGGGGAATCAGAGGCGGGGAATTAGAGCTGGGGAATTAGATGCAGGGAATCAGATTTGGGGATTCAGAGGGGGGGAATCAGATATGGGGAAATAGAGGTGGGGAACCAGAGGTGGGCAAATAGAGGCGGGGAATCCGATATGGGGAAACAGAGGCGGGGAATCAGAGGCGTGGAAACAGAGGCGGGGAATCAGATATGGGGAACCAGAGGTGGGGAATCAGAGGTTGGGAATCAGAGGCAGGGAATCAGAGGCTGGGAATCAGATGCAGGGAATCAGATGCGGGGATTAGAGGCGGGGAATCAGAGCTGGGGAATCAGAGGTGGGGAATCAGAGTTGGGGAATCAGAGGCGGGGACTTAGATATGGGGAAACAGAGGCGGGGAATCAGAGGCGGGAAACAGAGGCGGGGAATCAGATATTGTGAATCAGAGGTGGGGAATCATAGGCAGGGAATCAGATGTGCGGAATCAGAGATGGGGAATCAGAGGCAGGGAATCAGAATCAGAAGCAGGGAATAAGACGCGGGGAATCAGAGGCGGGGAATCAGAGCTGGGAAGCAGAGGCAGTGAATCAGAGGCGGGGAATCAGAGGCAGGGAATCGGATGTGCGGAATCAGAGATGGGGAATCAGAGGTGGGGAATCAGAGGCGGTGAATCAGACATGGGTAATCAGAGGCAGGGAATCAGAGGCAGGAAATCAGACACGGGGAATCAGAGGCGGGGAATCAGAGCTGGGAAATTAGAGGCAGGGAATCAGAGTTGGGGATTCAGAGGCGGGGAATCAGATATGGGGAAAGAGAGGCGGGGAATCAGAGGCGGGCAAATAGAGGCGGGGAATCAGATATGGGGAAACAGATGCGGGGAATCAGAGGCGGGGAAACAGAGGCGGGGAATCAGATATGGGGAATCAGAGGTGGGGAATCAGAGGTTGGGAATCAGAGGCAGGGAATCAGAGGCTGGGAATCAGATGCAGGGAATCAGATGCGGGGTATCAGAGGCGGGGAATCAGAGCTGGGGAATCAGAGGTGGGGAATCAAAGTTGGGGAATCAGAGGCGGGGACTTAGATATGGGATATCAGAGGCGGGGAATCAGATATGGGGAAACAGGGGCGGGGAATCAGAGGCGGGGAAACAGAGGCGGGGAATCAGATGTGGGGAATCAGAGGCGGGGAATCAGAGCTGGGGAATCAGAGGTGGGGAATCAGAGTTGTGGAATCAGAGGCGGGGACTTAGATATGGGGAAACAGAGGCGGGGAATCAGAGGCGGGAAACAGAGGCGGGGAATCAGATATTGTGAATCAGAGGTGGGGAATCAGAGGCAGGGAATCAGAATCAGGAGCAGGGAATAAGACGCGGGGAATCAGAGGCGGGGAATCAGAGCTGGGAAGCAGAGGCAGTGAATCAGAGGCGGGGAATCAGAGGCAGGGAATCGGATGTGCGGAATCAGAGATGGGGAATCAGAGGTGGGGAATCAGAGGCGGTGAATCAGACATGGGTAATCAGAGGCGAGGAATCAGAGGCAGGAAATCAGACACGGGGAATCAGAGGCGGGGAATCAGAGCTGGGAAATTAGAGGCATGGAATCAGAGTTGGGGATTCAGAGGCGGGGAATCAGATATGGGGAAAGAGAGGCGGGGAATCAGAGGCGGGCAAATAGAGGCGGGGAATCAGATATGGGGAAACAGATGCGGGGAATCAGAGGCGGGGAAACAGAGGCGGGGAATCAGATATGGGGAATCAGAGGTGGGGAATCAGAGGTTGGGAATCAGAGGCAGGGAATCAGAGGCTGGGAATCAGATGCAGGGAATCAGATGCGGGGTATCAGAGGCGGGGAATCAGAGCTGGGGAATCAGAGGTGGGGAATCAAAGTTGGGGAATCAGAGGCGGGGACTTAGATATGGGATATCAGAGGCGGGGAATCAGATATGGGGAAACAGGGGCGGGGAATCAGAGGCGGGGAAACAGAGGCGGGGAATCAGATATGGGGAATCAGAGGCGGGGAATCAGAGCTGGGGAATCAGAGGTGGGGAATCAGAGTTGGGGAATCAGAGGCGGGGACTTAGATATGGGGAAACAGAGGCGGGGAATCAGAGGCGGGAAACAGAGGCGGGGAATCAGATATTGTGAATCAGAGGTGGGGAATCAGAGGCAGGGAATCAGATGTGCGGAATCAGAGATGGGGAATCAGAGGCAGGGAATCAGAATCAGAAGCAGGGAATAAGACGCGGGGAATCAGAGGCGGGGAATCAGAGCTGGGAAGCAGAGGCAGTGAATCAGAGGCGGGGAATCAGAGGAAGGGAATCGGATGTGCGGAATCAGAGATGGGGAATCAGAGGTGGGGAATCAGAGGCGGTGAATCAGACATGGGAAATTAGAGGCAGGGAATCAGAGTTGGGGATTCAGAGGCGGGGAATCAGATATGGGGAAAGAGAGGCGGGGAATCAGAGGTGGGCAAATAGAGGCGGGGAATCAGATATGGGGAAACAGATGCGGGGAATCAGAGGCGGGGAAACAGAGGCGGGGAATCAGATATGGGGAATCAGAGGTGGGGAATCAGAGGTTGGGAATCAGAGGCAGGGAATCAGAGGCTGGGAATCAGATGCAGGGAATCAGATGCGGGGTATCAGAGGCGGGGAATCAGAACTGGGGAATCAGAGGTGGGGAATCAAAGTTGGGGAATCAGAGGCGGGGAATTAGATATGGGATATCAGAGGCGGGGAATCAGATATGGGGAAACAGGGGCGGGGAATCAGAGGCGGGGAAACAGAGGCGGGGAATCAGATATGGGGAATCAGAGGTGTGGAATCAGAGGTTGGGAATCAGAGGCAGGGAATCAGAGGCGGGGAAACAGAGGCGGGGAATTAGATATGGGGAATCAGAGGTGGCGAATCAAAGGCGGTGAAACAGAGATGGGGAATCAGGGCAGGGAATCAGAGGCAGGGAATCAAACACGGGGAATCAGAGCTGGGGAATCAGAGGCGGGGAATTAGTGTTGGGGAATCAGAGGCGGGAAATCAGAGGCCGCGAATCAGAGGCGGTGAATCAGAGGCGGGGAATCAGAGGCAGGGAATCGGATGTGCGGAATCAGAGATGGGGAATCAGAGGTGGGGAATCAGAGGCGGTGAATCAGACATGGGTAATCAGAGGCGGGGAATCAGAGGCAGGAAATCAGACACGGGGAATCAGAGGCGGGGAATTAGAGCTGGGGAATTAGATGCAGGGAATCAGATTTGGGGATTCAGAGGCGGGGAATCAGATATGGGGAAATAGAGGTGGGGAACCAGAGGTGGGCAAATAGAGGCGGGGAATCCGATATGGGGAAAAAGAGGCGGGGAATCAGAGGCGTGGAAACAGAGGCGGGGAATCAGATATGGGGAATCAGAGGTGGGGAATCAGAGGTTGGGAATCAGAGGCAGGGAATCAGAGGCTGGGAATCAGATGCAGGGAATCAGATGCGGGGATTAGAAGCGGGGAATCAGAGCTGGGGAATCAGAGGTGGGGAATCAGAGTTGGGGAATCAGAGGCGGGGACTTAGATATGGGGAAACAGAGGCGGGGAATCAGAGGCGGGAAACAGAGGCGGGGAATCAGATATTGTGAATCAGAGGTGGGGAATCAGAGGCAGGGAATCAGATGTGCGGAATCAGAGATGGGGAATCAGAGGCAGGGAATCAGAATCAGAAGCAGGGAATAAGACGCGGGGAATCAGAGGCGGGGAATCAGAGCTGGGAAGCAGAGGCAGTGAATCAGAGGCGGGGAATCAGAGGCAGGGAATCGGATGTGCGGAATCAGAGATGGGGAATCAGAGGTGGGGAATCAGAGGCGGTGAATCAGACATGGGTAATCAGAGGCAGGGAATCAGAGGCAGGAAATCAGACACGGGGAATCAGAGGCGGGGAATCAGAGCTGGGAAATTAGAGGCAGGGAATCAGAGTTGGGGATTCAGAGGCGGGGAATCAGATATGGGGAAAGAGAGGCGGGGAATCAGAGGCGGGCAAATAGAGGCGGGGAATCAGATATGGGGAAACAGATGCGGGGAATCAGAGGCGGGGAAACAGAGGCGGGGAATCAGATATGGGGAATCAGAGGTGGGGAATCAGAGGTTGGGAATCAGAGGCAGGGAATCAGAGGCTGGGAATCAGATGCAGGGAATCAGATGCGGGGTATCAGAGGCGGGGAATCAGAGCTGGGGAATCAGAGGTGGGGAATCAAAGTTGGGGAATCAGAGGCGGGGACTTAGATATGGGATATCAGAGGCGGGGAATCAGATATGGGGAAACAGGGGCGGGGAATCAGAGGCGGGGAAACAGAGGCGGGGAATCAGATATGGGGAATCAGAGGCGGGGAATCAGAGCTGGGGAATCAGAGGTGGGGAATCAGAGTTGGGGAATCAGAGGCGGGGACTTAGATATGGGGAAACAGAGGCGGGGAATCAGAGGCGGGAAACAGAGGCGGGGAATCAGATATTGTGAATCAGAGGTGGGGAATCAGAGGCAGGGAATCAGATGTGCGGAATCAGAGATGGGGAATCAGAGGCAGGGAATCAGAATCAGAAGCAGGGAATAAGACGCGGGGAATCAGAGGCGGGGAATCAGAGCTGGGAAGCAGAGGCAGTGAATCAGAGGCGGGGAATCAGGGGCAGGGAATCGGATGTGCGGAATCAGAGATGGGGAATCAGAGGTGGGGAATCAGAGGCGGTGAATCAGACATGGGAAATTAGAGGCAGGGAATCAGAGTTGGGGATTCAGAGGCGGGGAATCAGATATGGGGAAAGAGAGGCGGGGAATCAGAGGTGGGCAAATAGAGGCGGGGAATCAGATATGGGGAAACAGATGCGGGGAATCAGAGGCGGGGAAACAGAGGCGGGGAATCAGATATGGGGAATCAGAGGTGGGGAATCAGAGGTTGGGAATCAGAGGCAGGGAATCAGAGGCTGGGAATCAGATGCAGGGAATCAGATGCGGGGTATCAGAGGCGGGGAATCAGAGCTGGGGAATCAGAGGTGGGGAATCAAAGTTGGGGAATCAGAGGCGGGGACTTAGATATGGGATATCAGAGGCGGGGAATCAGATATGGGGAAACAGGGGCGGGGAAGCAGAGGCGGGGAAACAGAGGCGGGGAATCAGATATGGGGAATCAGAGGTGTGGAATCAGAGGTTGCAAATCAGAGGCAGGGAATCAGAGGCGGGGAAACAGAGGCGGGGAATTAGATATGGGGAATCAGAGGTGGCGAATCAAAGGCGGTGAAACAGAGATGGGGAATCAGGGCAGGGAATCAGAGGCAGGGAATCAAACACGGGGAATCAGAGCTGGGGAATCAGAGGCGGGGAATTAGAGTTGGGGAATCAGAGGAGGGGAATCAGAGGCGGGGAAACAGAGGCGGGGAATCAGATATGGGGAATCAGAGGTGGGGAATCAGAGGTTGGGAATCAGAGGCATGGAATCAGAGGCGGGGAATCAGAGGCAGGGAATCAGAGGCAGGGAATCAGATGTGCGGAATCGGAGATGGGGAATCAGAGGCAGGGAATCAGAGGCGGGGAATCAGAGGTGGGGAATCAGAGGCCGGGAATCAGATATGGGGAAACAGATGCGGGGAATCAGAGGCGGGGAAACAGAGGTGGGGAATCAGATATGGGGAATCAGAGGTGGGGAATCAGAGGTTGGGATTCAGAGGCAGGTAATCAGAGGCTTGGAATCAGATGCAGGGAATCAGATGCGGGGAATCAGAGGCGGGGAATCAGAGCTGGGGAATCAGAGGTGGGGAATCAGAGTTGGGGAATCAGAGGCGGGGACTTAGATATTGGGAAACAGAGGAGGGGAATCAGAGGCGGGGAAACAGAGGCGGGGAATCAGATATGGGGAATCAGAGGTGGGGAATCAGAGGCAGGGAATCAGATGTACGGAATCAGAGATGGGGAATCAGAGGCAGGGAATCAGAATCAGAAGCAGGGAATCAGAGGTCGGGAATCAGAGGCCTGGAATCAGAGGCGGTGAATCAGAGGCGGGGAATCAGAGGCAGGGAATCGGATGTGCGGAATCAGAGATGGGGAATCAGAGGTGGGGAATCAGAGGCGGTGAATCAGACATGGGTAATCAGAGGCGGGGAATCAGAGGCAGGAAATCAGACACGGGGAATCAGAGGCGGGGAATCAGAGCTGGGGAATTAGATGCAGGGAATCAGAGTTGGGGATTCAGAGGCGGGGAATCAGATATGGGGAAACAGAGGTGGGGAATCAGAGGTGGGCAAATAGAGGCGGGGAATCAGATATGGGGAAACAGAGGCGGGGAATCAGAGGCGTGGAAACAGAGGCGGGTATCAGATATGGGGAATCAGAGGTGGGGAATCAGAGGTTGGGAATCAGAGGCAGGGAATCAGAGGCTGGGAATCAGATGCAGGGAATCAGATGCGGGTATCAGAGGCGGGGAATCAGAGCTGGGGAATCAGAGGTGGGGAATCAGAGTTGGGGAATCAGAGGCGGGGACTTAGATATGAGGAAACAGAGGCGGGGAATCAGAGGCGGGGAAACAGAGGCAGGGAATCAGATATGGGGAATCAGAGGTGGGGAATCAGAGGCAGGGAATCAGATGTGCGGAATCAGAGATGGGGAATCAGAGGCAGGGAATCAGAATCAGAAGCAGGGAATAAGACGCGGGGAATCAGAGGCGGGGAATCGGAGCTGGGGAAGCAGAGGCAGTGAATCAGAGGCGGGGAATCAGAGGCAGGGAATCGGATGTGCGGAATCAGAGATGGGGAATCAGAGGTGGGGAATCAGAGGCGGTGAATCAGACATGGGTAATCAGAGGCGGGGAATCAGAGGCAGGAAATCAGACACGGGGAATCAGAGGCGGGGAATCAGAGCTGGGAAATTAGAGGCAGGGAATCAGAGTTGGGGATTCAGAGGCGGGGAATCAGATATGGGGAAAGAGAGGCGGGGAATCAGAGGCGGGCAAATAGAGGCGGGGAATCAGATATGGGGAAACAGAGGCGGGGATTCAGAGGCGGGGAAACAGAGGCGGGGAATCAGATATGGGGAATCAGAGGTGGGGAATCAGAGGTTGGGAATCAGAGGCAGGGAATCAGAGGCTGGGAATCAGATGCAGGGAATCAGATGTGGGGAATCAGAGGCGGGGAATCAGAGCTGGGGTATCAGAGCTGGGGAATCAAAGTTGGGGAATCAGAGGCGGGGACTTAGATATGGGGAATCAGAGGCGTGGAATCAGATATGGGGAAACAGGGGCGGGGAATCAGAGGCGGGGAAACAGATGCGGGGAATCAGATATAGGCAATCAGAGGTGTGGAATCAGAGGTTGGGAATCAGAGGCAGGGAATCAGAGGCGGGGAAACAGAGGCGGGGAATCAGATATGGGGAATCAGAGGTGGCGAATCAAAGGTGGGGAATCAGAGGCGGGGAATCAGAGCTGGGGAATCAGAGGTGGGGAATCAGAGTTGGGGAATCAGAGTCGGGGACTTAGATATGGGGAAACAGAGGCGGGGAATCAGAGGCGGGGAAACAGAGGCGGGGAATCAGATATGGGGAATCAGAGGTGGGGAATCAGAGGCAGGGAATCAGATGTACGGAATCAGAGATGGGGAATCAGAGGCAGGGAATCAGAATCAGAAGCAGGGAATCAGAGGCCGGGAATCAGAGGCCGGAATCAGATGCCGGGAATAAGAGGCTGGGAATCAGAGGTGGGGAATCAGAGTCCGGGAATCAGAGATGCGGATTCAGAGGCGGGGAATGAGATATGGGGAATCAGAAGTGGCGAATCAAAGGCGGTGAATCAGAGATGGGGAATCAGAGGCCGGGAATTAGAGGCAGGGAATCAAACACGTGGAATCAGAGGCGGGAAATCAGAGCAGGGGAATCAGAGGCGGGGAATCAGAGTTGGGGAATCAGAGGCGGGGAATCAGACGCAGGGAATCAATATGGGAAATCAGAGGTGGGGAATCAGAGGTTGGGAATCAGAGGAAGGGAATCAGAGGCGAGGAATCAGAGCTGGGGAATCAGAGGCGGGGAATCAGAATTGGGGAATCAGAGATGGGGAATCAGAGATGGGAAATCAGAGGCGGGGAATCAGACGCGGGGAATCAGAGGTGGTGAATCAGAGATGTGGAATCAGAGGCGGGGAATCAGAGGCAGGGAATCAGACGCGGGGAATCAGAGGCGGGGAATCAGAGGCGGGGAATCATAGCTGGCGAATCAGAGGTGGGGAATCAGAGGCGGGGAAGCAGAGGCGGGGAATCAGATATGTGGAATCAGAGGTGGGGAATCAGAGGTTGTGAATCAGAGATGGGGAATCAGAGGCGGGGAATCAGAGGCCGGTAATCAGACGCGGGGAATCAGAGGCGGGGATTCAGAGCTCGGGAATCAGAGGCGGGGAATCTGAGTTGGGGAATCAGAGGCGGGGAATCAGATATGGGGAATCAGAGGCGGGGAGTCAGAGGCGGGGAAACAGAGGCGAGAAATCAGATATGGGGAATCAGAGGTGGGGAATCAGGGGCGGAGTATCAGTGGCAGGGAATCAGAGGCGGGATATCAGATATGGGGAAACAGAGGTGGGGAATCAGAGGCAGGGAAACAGAGGTGGGGAATCAGATATGGGGAATCAGAGGTGGGGAATCAGAGGTTGGGAAACAGAGGCAGGGAATCAGAGGCGGGGAGTCAGAGGCGGGGAATCAGAGGCAGGGAATCAGATGTGCGGAATCAGAGATGGGGAATCAGAGGCAGCGAATCAGAGGCGGGGAACCAGAGGCGGGGAATCAGAGGCGGAGAATCAGAGCCTGGGAATCAGAGGCGGGGAATCAGAGGCGGGGTAACAGAGGCGGGGAAACAGATATGGGGACTCAGAGGTGGGTAATCAGAGGTTGGGAATCAGAGGCAGGGAATCAGAGGCAGGGAATCAGAGGCAGGGAATCAGAGTTGGGGAATCAGAGGCGGGGAATCAGAGGCAGGGAATCAGAGGCGGGGAATCAGAGGCAGGGAATCAGATATGGGGAAACAGAGGTGGGGAATCAGAGGTGGGTAAATAGAGGCGGGGAATCAGATATGGGGAAACAGAGGCGGGGAATCAGAGGCGTGGAAACAGAGGCGGGGAATCAGATATGGGGAATCAGAGGTGGGGAATCAGAGGTTGGGAATCAGAGGCAGGGAATCAGAGGCTGGGAATCAGATGCAGGGAATCAGATGCGGGTATCAGAGGCGGGGAATCAGAGCTGGGGAATCAGAGGTGGGGAATCAGAGTTGGGGAATCAGAGGCGGGGACTTAGATATGAGGAAACAGAGGTGGGGAATCAGAGTTGGGGAATCAGAGGCGGGGACAGATATGAGGAAACAGAGGCGGGGAATCAGAGGCGGGGAAACAGAGGCAGGGAATCAGATATGGGGAATCAGAGGTGGGGAATCAGAGGCAGGGAATCAGATGTGCGGAATCAGAGATGGGGAATCAGAGGCAGGGAATCAGAATCAGAAGCAGGGAATAAGACGCGGGGAATCAGAGGCGGGGAATCAGAGCTGGGGAAGCAGAGGCAGTGAATCAGAGGCGGGGAATCAGAGGCAGGGAATCGGATGTGCGGAATCAGAGATGGGGAATCAGAGGTGGGGAATCAGAGGCGGTGAATCAGACATGGGTAATCAGAGGCGGGGAATCAGAGGCAGGAAATCAGACACGGGGAATCAGAGGCGGGGAATCAGAGCTGGGAAATTAGAGGCAGGGAATCAGAGTTGGGGATTCAGAGGCGGGGAATCAGATATGGGGAAAAAGAGGCGGGGAATCAGAGGCGGGCAAATAGAGGCGGGGAATCAGATATGGCGAAACAGAGGCGGGGAATCAGAGGCGGGGAAACAGAGGCGGAGAATCAGATATGGGGAATCAGAGGTGGGGAATCAGAGGTTGGGAATCAGAGGCAGGGAATCAGAGGCTGGGAATCAGATGCAGGGAATCAGATGCGGGGAATCAGAGGTGGGGAATCAGAGCTGGGGTATCAGAGGTGGGGAATCAAAGTTGGGGAATCAGAGGCGGGGACTTAGATATGGGGAATCAGAGGCGTGGAATCAGATATGGGGAAACAGGGGCGGGGAATCAGAGGCGGGGAAACAGATGCGGGGAATCAGATATGGGCAATCAGAGGTGTGGAATCAGAGGTTGGGAATCAGAGGCAGGGAATCAGAGGCGGGGAAACAGAGGCGGGGAATCAGATATGGGGAATCAGAGGTGGCGAATCAAAGGCGGTGAAACAGAGATGGGGAATCAGGGCAGGGAATCAGAGGCAGGGAATCAAACACGGGGAATCAGAGCTGGGGAATCAGAGGCGGGGAATTAGAGTTGTGGAATCAGAGGAGGGGAATCAGAGGCGGGGAAACAGAGGCGGGGAATCAGATATGGGGAATCAGAGGTGGGGAATCAGAGGTTGGGAATCAGAGGCATGGAATCAGAGGCGGGGCATCAGAAGCGGGGAATCAGAGGCAGGGAATCAGATGTGCGGAATCGGAGATGGGGAATCAGAGGCAGGGAATCAGAGGCTGGGAATCAGAGGCGGGGAATCAGAGGCCGGGAATCAGATATGGGGAAACAGAGGTGGGGAATCAGAGGTTGGGAATCAGAGGCAGGGAATCAGAGGCTTGGAATCAGATGCAGGGAATCAGATGCGGGGAATCAGAGGCGGGGAATCAGAGCTGGGGAATCAGAGGTGGGGAATCAGAGTTGGGGAATCAGAGGCGGGGACTTAGATATGGGGAAACAGAGGCGGGGAATCAGAGGCGGGGAAACAGAGGCGGGGAATCAGATATGGGGAATCAGAGGTGGGGAATCAGAGGCAGGGAATCAGATGTACGGAATCAGAGATGGGGAATCAGAGGCAGGGAATCAGAATCAGAAGCAGGGAATCAGAGGCCGGGAATCAGAGGCCGGAATCAGATGCCGGGAATAAGAGGCTGGGAATCAGAGGTGGGGAATCAGAGTCCGGGAATCAGAGATGTGGATTCAGAGGCGGGGAATGAGATATGGGGAATCAGAGGCGGGGAATCAGAGGCGGGGAAACAGATGTGGGGAATCAGATATGGGGAATCAGAGGTGGCGAATCAAAGGCGGTGAATCAGAGATGGGGAATCAGAGGCGGGGAATCAGATGCAGGGAATCAAACACGTGGAATCAGAGGCGGGGAATCAGAGCAGGGGAATCAGAGGCGGGGAATCAGAGTTGGGGAATCAGAGGCGGGGAATCAGATGCAGGGAATCAATATGGGAAATCAGAGGCGGGGAATCAGAGGTTGGGAATCAGAGGAAGGGAATCAGAGGCGAGGAATCAGAGCTGGGGAATCAGAGGCGGGGAATCAGAATTGGGGAATCACAGATGGGGAATCAGAGATGGGGAATCAGAGGCGGGGAATCAGACGCGGGGAATCAGAGGTGGTGAATCAGAGTTGGGGAATCAGAGGCGGGGAATCAGATATGGGGAATCAGAGGCGGGGAGTCAGAGGCGGGGAAACAGAGGCGAGAAATCAGATATGGGGAATCAGAGGTGGGGAATCAGGGGCGGAGTATCAGTGGCAGGGAATCAGAGGCGGGAAATCAGAGGCCGGGAATCAGAGGCGGTGAATCAGAGGCGGGGAATCAGAGGCAGGGAATCGGATGTGCGGAATCAGAGATGGGGAATCAGAGGTGGGGAATCAGAGGCGGTGAATCAGACATGGGTAATCAGAGGCGGGGAATCAGAGGCAGGAAATCAGACACGGGGAATCGGAGGCGGGGAATCAGAGGCGGGGAATCAGATATGGGGAAACAGGGGCGTGGAATCAGAGGCGGGGAAACAAAGGCGGGGAATCAGATATGGGGAATCAGAGGTGTGGAATCAGAGGTTGGGAATGAGAGGCAGGGAATCAGAGTCGGGGAAACAGAGGCAGGGAATCAGATCTGGGGAATCAGTGGCGGGGAAGTAGAGTTTGGGAATCAGAGGCGGGGAATCAGAGGCGGGGAAACAGAGGCGGGGAATCAGAGGTGGGCAAATAGAGGCGGGGAATCAGATATGTGGAAACAGAGGCGGGGAATCAGAGGCGTGGAAACAGAGGCGGGGAATCAGATATGGGGAATCAGAGGTGGGGAATCAGAGGTTGGGAATCAGAGGCAGGGAATCAGAGGCTGGGAATCAGATGCAGGGAATAAGATGCGGGTATCAGAGGCGGGGAATCAGAGCTGGGGAATCAGAGGTGGGGAATCAGAGTTGGGGAATCAGAGGCGGGGACTTAGATATGAGGAAACAGAGGTGGGGAATCAGAGTTGGGGAATCAGAGGCGGGGACTTAGATATGAGGAAACAGAGGCGGGGAATCAGAGGCGGGGAAACAGAGGCAGGGAATCAGATATGGGGAATCAGAGGTGGGGAATCAGAGGCAGGGAATCAGATGTGCGGAATCAGCGATGGGGAATCAGAGGCAGGGAATCAGAATCAGAAGCAGGGAATAAGACGCGTGGAATCAGAGGCGGGGAATCAGAGCTGGGGAAGCAGAGGCAGTGAATCAGAGGCGGGGAATCAGAGGCAGGGAATCGGATGTGCGGAATCAGAGATGGGGAATCAGAGGTGGGGAATCAGAGGCGGTGAATCAGACATGGGTAATCAGAGGCGGGGAATCAGAGGCAGGAAATCAGACACGGGGAATCAGAGGCGGGGAATCAGAGCTGGGAAATTAGAGGCAGGGAATCAGAGTTGGGGAGTCAGAGGCGGGGAATCAGATATGGGGAAAGAGAGGCGGGGAATCAGAGGCGGGCAAATAGAGGCGGGGAATCAGATATGGGGAAACAGAGGCGGGGAATCAGAGGCGGGGAAACAGAGGCGGGGAATCAGATATGGGGAATCAGAGGTGGGGAATCAGAGGTTGGGAATCAGAGGCAGGGAATCAGAGGCTGGGAATCAGATGCAGGGAATCAGATGCGGGGAATCAGAGGCGGGGAATCAGAGCTGGGGTATCAGAGGATGGGAATCAAAGTTGGGGAATCAGAGGCGGGGACTTAGATATGGGGAATCAGAGGCGTGGAATCAGATATGGGGAAACAGGGGCGGGGAATCAGAGGCGGGGAAACAGATGCGGGGAATCAGATATGGGCAATCAGAGGTGTGGAATCAGAGTTTGGGAATCAGAGGCAGGGAATCAGAGGCGGGGAAACAGAGGCGGGGAATCAGATATGGGGAATCAGAGGTGGCGAATCAAAGGCGGTGAAACAGAGATGGGGAATCAGGGCAGGGAATCAGAGGCAGGGAATCAAACACGGGGAATCAGAGCTGGGGAATCAGAGGCGGGGAATTAGAGTTGTGGAATCAGAGGAGGGGAATCAGAGGCGGGGAAACAGAGGCGGGGAATCAGATATGGGGAATCAGAGGTGGGGAATCAGAGGTTGGGAATCAGAGGCATGGAATCAGAGGCGGGGCATCAGACGCGGGGAATCAGAGGCAGGGAATCAGATGTGCAGAATCGGAGATGGGGAATCAGAGGCAGGGAATCAGAGGCTGGGAATCAGAGGCGGGGAATCAGAGACCGGGAATCAGATATGGGGAAACAGAGGTGGGGAATCAGAGGCGGGGAAACAGAGGCGGGGAATCAGATATGGGGAATCAGAGGTGGGGAATCAGAGGTTGGGAATCAGAGGCAGGGAATCAGAGGATTGGAATCAGATGCAGGGAATCAGATGCGGGGAATCAGAGGCGGGGAATCAGAGCTGGGGAATCAGAGGTGGGGAATCAGAGTTGGGGAATCAGAGGCGGGGACTTAGATATGGGGAAACAGAGGCGGGGAATCAGAGGCGGGGAAACAGAGGCGGGGAATCAGATATGGGGAATCAGAGGTGGGGAATCAGAGGCAGGGAATCAGATGTACGGAATCAGAGATGGGGAATCAGAGGCAGGGAATCAGAATCAGAAGCAGGGAATCAGAGGCCGGGAATCAGAGGCCGGAATCAGATGCCGGGAATAAGAGGCTGGGAATCAGAGGTGGGGAATCAGAGTCCGGGAATCAGAGATGGGGATTCAGAGGCGGGGAATGAGATATGGGGAATCAGAGGCGGGGAATCAGAGGTGGGGAAACAGATGTGGGGAATCAGATATGGGGAATCAGAGGTGGCGAATCAAAGGCGGTGAATCAGAGATGGGGAATCAGAGGCCGGGAATCAGAGGCAGGGAATCAAACACGTGGAATCAGAGGCGGGGAATCAGAGCAGGGGAATCAGAGGCGGGGAATCAGAGTTGGGGAATCAGAGGCGGGGAATCAGACGCAGGGAATCAATATGGGAAATCAGAGGTGGGGAATCAGAGGTTGGGAATCAGAGGAAGGGAATCAGAGGCGAGGAATCAGAGCTGGGGAATCAGAGGCGGGGAATCAGAATTGGGGAATCAGAGATGGGGAATCAGAGATGGGGAATCAGAGGCGGGGAATCAGACGCGGGGAATCAGAGGTGGTGAATCAGAGTTGGGGAATCAGAGGCGGGGAATCAGATATGGGGAATCAGAGGTGGCGAATCAAAGGCGGTGAATCAGAGATGGGGAATCAGAGGCGGGGAATCAGAGGCGTGGAAACAGAGGCGGGGAATCAGATATGGGGAATCAGAGGTGGGGAATCAGAGGTTGGGAATCAGAGGCAGGGAATCAGAGGCTGGGAATCAGATGCAGGGAATAAGATGCGGGTATCAGAGGCGGGGAATCAGAGCTGGGGAATCAAAGGTGGGGAATCAGAGTTGGGGAATCAGAGGCGGGGACTTAGATATGAGGAAACAGAGGTGGGGAATCAGAGTTGGGGAATCAGAGGCGGGGACTTAGATATGAGGAAACAGAGGCGGGGAATCAGAGGCGGGGAAACAGAGGCAGGGAATCAGATATGGGGAATCAGAGGTGGGGAATCAGAGGCAGGGAATCAGATGTGCGGAATCAGAGATGGGGAATCAGAGGCAGGGAATCAGAATCAGAAGCAGGGAATAAGACGCGGGGAATCAGAGGCGGGGAATCAGAGCTGGGGAAGCAGAGGCAGTGAATCAGAGGCGGGGAATCAGAGGCAGGGAATCGGATGTGCGGAATCAGAGATGGGGAATCAGAGGTGGGGAATCAGAGGCGGTGAATCAGACATGGGTAATCAGAGGCGGGGAATCAGAGGCAGGAAATCAGACACGGGGAATCAGAGGCGGGGAATCAGAGCTGGGAAATTAGAGGCAGGGAATCAGAGTTGGGGAGTCAGAGGCGGGGAATCAGATATGGGGAAAGAGAGGCGGGGAATCAGAGGCGGGCAAATAGAGGCGGGGAATCAGATATGGGGAAACAGAGGCGGGGAATCAGAGGCGGGGAAACAGAGGCGGGGAATCAGATATGGGGAATCAGAGGTGGGGAATCAGAGGTTGGGAATCAGAGGCAGGGAATCAGAGGCTGGGAATCAGATGCAGGGAATCAGATGCGGGGAATCAGAGGCGGGGAATCAGAGCTGGGGTATCAGAGGATGGGAATCAAAGTTGGGGAATCAGAGGCGGGGACTTAGATATGGGGAATCAGAGGCGTGGAATCAGATATGGGGAAACAGGGGCGGGGAATCAGAGGCGGGGAAACAGATGCGGGGAATCAGATATGGGCAATCAGAGGTGTGGAATCAGAGGTTGGGAATCAGAGGCAGGGAATCAGAGGCGGGGAAACAGAGGCGGGGAATCAGATATGGGGAATCAGAGGTGGCGAATCAAAGGCGGTGAAACAGAGATGGGGAATCAGGGCAGGGAATCAGAGGCAGGGAATCAAACACGGGGAATCAGAGCTGGGGAATCAGAGGCGGGGAATTAGAGTTGTGGAATCAGAGGAGGGGAATCAGAGGCGGGGAAACAGAGGCGGGGAATCAGATATGGGGAATCAGAGGTGGGGAATCAGAGGTTGGAAATCAGAGGCATGGTATCAGAGGCGGGGCATCAGACGCGGGGAATCAGAGGCAGGGAATCAGATGTGCGGAATCGGAGATGGGGAATCAGAGGCAGGGAATCAGAGGCTGGGAATCAGAGGCGGGGAATCAGAGGCCGGGAATCAGATATGGGGAAACAGAGGTGGGGAATCAGAGGCGGGGAAACAGAGGCGGGGAATCAGATATGGGGAATCAGAGGTGGGGAATCAGAGTTTGGGAATCAGAGGCAGGGAATCAGAGGCTTGGAATCAGATGCAGGGAATCAGATGCGGGGAATCAGAGGCGGGGAATCAGAGCTGGGGAATCAGAGGTGGGGAATCAGAGTTGGGGAATCAGAGGCGGGGACTTAGATATGGGGAAACAGAGGCGGGGAATCAGATGTGCGGAATCAGAGATGGGGAATCAGAGGCAGCGAATCAGAGGCGGGGAACCAGAGGCGGGGAATCAGAGGCGGAGAATCAGAGCCTGGGAATCAGAGGCGGGGAATCAGAGGCGGGGAAACAGAGGCGGGGAAACAGATATGGGGACTCAGAGGTGGGTAATCAGAGGTTGGGAATCAGAGGCAGGGAATCAGAGGCAGGGAATCAGAGGCAGGGAATCAGAGTTGGGGAATCAGAGGCGGGGAATCAGAGGCAGGGAATCAGAGGCGGGGAATCAGAGGCAGGGAATCAGATATGGGGAAACAGAGGTGGGGAATCAGAGGTGGGTAAATAGAGGCGGGGAATCAGATATGGGGAAACAGAGGCGGGGAATCAGAGGCGTGGAAACAGAGGCGGGGAATCAGATATGGGGAATCAGAGGTGGGGAATCAGAGGTTGGGAATCAGAGGCAGGGAATCAGAGGCTGGGAATCAGATGCAGGGAATCAGATGCGGGTATCAGAGGCGGGGAATCAGAGCTGGGGAATCAGAGGTGGGGAATCAGAGTTGGGGAATCAGAGGCGGGGACTTAGATATGAGGAAACAGAGGTGGGGAATCAGAGTTGGGGAATCAGAGGCGGGGACAGATATGAGGAAACAGAGGCGGGGAATCAGAGGCGGGGAAACAGAGGCAGGGAATCAGATATGGGGAATCAGAGGTGGGGAATCAGAGGCAGGGAATCAGATGTGCGGAATCAGAGATGGGGAATCAGAGGCAGGGAATCAGAATCAGAAGCAGGGAATAAGACGCGGGGAATCAGAGGCGGGGAATCAGAGCTGGGGAAGCAGAGGCAGTGAATCAGAGGCGGGGAATCAGAGGCAGGGAATCGGATGTGCGGAATCAGAGATGGGGAATCAGAGGTGGGGAATCAGAGGCGGTGAATCAGACATGGGTAATCAGAGGCGGGGAATCAGAGGCAGGAAATCAGACACGGGGAATCAGAGGCGGGGAATCAGAGCTGGGAAATTAGAGGCAGGGAATCAGAGTTGGGGATTCAGAGGCGGGGAATCAGATATGGGGAAAAAGAGGCGGGGAATCAGAGGCGGGCAAATAGAGGCGGGGAATCAGATATGGCGAAACAGAGGCGGGGAATCAGAGGCGGGGAAACAGAGGCGGAGAATCAGATATGGGGAATCAGAGGTGGGGAATCAGAGGTTGGGAATCAGAGGCAGGGAATCAGAGGCTGGGAATCAGATGCAGGGAATCAGATGCGGGGAATCAGAGGTGGGGAATCAGAGCTGGGGTATCAGAGGTGGGGAATCAAAGTTGGGGAATCAGAGGCGGGGACTTAGATATGGGGAATCAGAGGCGTGGAATCAGATATGGGGAAACAGGGGCGGGGAATCAGAGGCGGGGAAACAGATGCGGGGAATCAGATATGGGCAATCAGAGGTGTGGAATCAGAGGTTGGGAATCAGAGGCAGGGAATCAGAGGCGGGGAAACAGAGGCGGGGAATCAGATATGGGGAATCAGAGGTGGCGAATCAAAGGCGGTGAAACAGAGATGGGGAATCAGGGCAGGGAATCAGAGGCAGGGAATCAAACACGGGGAATCAGAGCTGGGGAATCAGAGGCGGGGAATTAGAGTTGTGGAATCAGAGGAGGGGAATCAGAGGCGGGGAAACAGAGGCGGGGAATCAGATATGGGGAATCAGAGGTGGGGAATCAGAGGTTGGGAATCAGAGGCATGGAATCAGAGGCGGGGCATCAGAAGCGGGGAATCAGAGGCAGGGAATCAGATGTGCGGAATCGGAGATGGGGAATCAGAGGCAGGGAATCAGAGGCTGGGAATCAGAGGCGGGGAATCAGAAGCCGGGAATCAGATATGGGGAAACAGAGGTGGGGAATCAGAGGTTGGGAATCAGAGGCAGGGAATCAGAGGCTTGGAATCAGATGCAGGGAATCAGATGCGGGGAATCAGAGGCGGGGAATCAGAGCTGGGGAATCAGAGGTGGGGAATCAGAGTTGGGGAATCAGAGGCGGGGACTTAGATATGGGGAAACAGAGGCGGGGAATCAGAGGCGGGGAAACAGAGGCGGGGAATCAGATATGGGGAATCAGAGGTGGGGAATCAGAGGCAGGGAATCAGATGTACGGAATCAGAGATGGGGAATCAGAGGCAGGGAATCAGAATCAGAAGCAGGGAATCAGAGGCCGGGAATCAGAGGCCGGAATCAGATGCCGGGAATAAGAGGCTGGGAATCAGAGGTGGGGAATCAGAGTCCGGGAATCAGAGATGTGGATTCAGAGGCGGGGAATGAGATATGGGGAATCAGAGGCGGGGAATCAGAGGCGGGGAAACAGATGTGGGGAATCAGATATGGGGAATCAGAGGTGGCGAATCAAAGGCGGTGAATCAGAGATGGGGAATCAGAGGCGGGGAATCAGATGCAGGGAATCAAACACGTGGAATCAGAGGTTGGGAATCAGAGGAAGGGAATCAGAGGCGAGGAATCAGAGCTGGGGAATCAGAGGCGGGGAATCAGAATTGGGGAATCACAGATGGGGAATCAGAGATGGGGAATCAGAGGCGGGGAATCAGACGCGGGGAATCAGAGGTGGTGAATCAGAGTTGGGGAATCAGAGGCGGGGAATCAGATATGGGGAATCAGAGGCGGGGAGTCAGAGGCGGGGAAACAGAGGCGAGAAATCAGATATGGGGAATCAGAGGTGGGGAATCAGGGGCGGAGTATCAGTGGCAGGGAATCAGAGGCGGGAAATCAGAGGCCGGGAATCAGAGGCGGTGAATCAGAGGCGGGGAATCAGAGGCAGGGAATCGGATGTGCGGAATCAGAGATGGGGAATCAGAGGTGGGGAATCAGAGGCGGTGAATCAGACATGGGTAATCAGAGGCGGGGAATCAGAGGCAGGAAATCAGACACGGGGAATCGGAGGCGGGGAATCAGAGGCGGGGAATCAGATATGGGGAAACAGGGGCGTGGAATCAGAGGCGGGGAAACAAAGGCGGGGAATCAGATATGGGGAATCAGAGGTGTGGAATCAGAGGTTGGGAATGAGAGGCAGGGAATCAGAGTCGGGGAAACAGAGGCAGGGAATCAGATCTGGGGAATCAGTGGCGGGGAAGTAGAGTTTGGGAATCAGAGGCGGGGAATCAGAGGCGGGGAAACAGAGGCGGGGAATCAGAGGTGGGCAAATAGAGGCGGGGAATCAGATATGTGGAAACAGAGGCGGGGAATCAGAGGCGTGGAAACAGAGGCGGGGAATCAGATATGGGGAAAGAGAGGCGGGGAATCAGATATGGGGAAAGAGAGGCGGGGAATCAGAGGCGGGCAAATAGAGGCGGGGAATCAGATATGGGGAAACAGAGGCGGGGAATCAGAGGCGGGGAAACAGAGGCGGGGAATCAGATATGGGGAATCAGAGGTGGGGAATCAGAGGTTGGGAATCAGAGGCAGGGAATCAGAGGCTGGGAATCAGATGCAGGGAATCAGATGCGGGGAATCAGAGGCGGGGAATCAGAGCTGGGGTATCAGAGGATGGGAATCAAAGTTGGGGAATCAGAGGCGGGGACTTAGATATGGGGAATCAGAGGCGTGGAATCAGATATGGGGAAACAGGGGCGGGGAATCAGAGGCGGGGAAACAGATGCGGGGAATCAGATATGGGCAATCAGAGGTGTGGAATCAGAGTTTGGGAATCAGAGGCAGGGAATCAGAGGCGGGGAAACAGAGGCGGGGAATCAGATATGGGGAATCAGAGGTGGCGAATCAAAGGCGGTGAAACAGAGATGGGGAATCAGGGCAGGGAATCAGAGGCAGGGAATCAAACACGGGGAATCAGAGCTGGGGAATCAGAGGCGGGGAATTAGAGTTGTGGAATCAGAGGAGGGGAATCAGAGGCGGGGAAACAGAGGCGGGGAATCAGATATGGGGAATCAGAGGTGGGGAATCAGAGGTTGGGAATCAGAGGCATGGAATCAGAGGCGGGGCATCAGACGCGGGGAATCAGAGGCAGGGAATCAGATGTGCGGAATCGGAGATGGGGAATCAGAGGCAGGGAATCAGAGGCTGGGAATCAGAGGCGGGGAATCAGAGACCGGGAATCAGATATGGGGAAACAGAGGTGGGGAATCAGAGGCGGGGAAACAGAGGCGGGGAATCAGATATGGGGAATCAGAGGTGGGGAATCAGAGGTTGGGAATCAGAGGCAGGGAATCAGAGGATTGGAATCAGATGCAGGGAATCAGATGCGGGGAATCAGAGGCGGGGAATCAGAGCTGGGGAATCAGAGGTGGGGAATCAGAGTTGGGGAATCAGAGGCGGGGACTTAGATATGGGGAAACAGAGGCGGGGAATCAGAGGCGGGGAAACAGAGGCGGGGAATCAGATATGGGGAATCATAGGTGGGGAATCAGAGGCAGGGAATCAGATGTACGGAATCAGAGATGGGGAATCAGAGGCAGGGAATCAGAATCAGAAGCAGGGAATCAGAGGCCGGGAATCAGAGGCCGGAATCAGATGCCGGGAATAAGAGGCTGGGAATCAGAGGTGGGGAATCAGAGTCCGGGAATCAGAGATGGGGATTCAGAGGCGGGGAATGAGATATGGGGAATCAGAGGCGGGGAATCAGAGGCGGGGAAACAGATGTGGGGAATCAGATATGGGGAATCAGAGGTGGCGAATCAAAGGCGGTGAATCAGAGATGGGGAATCAGAGGCCGGGAATCAGAGGCAGGGAATCAAACACGTGGAATCAGAGGCGGGGAATCAGAGCAGGGGAATCAGAGGCGGGGAATCAGAGTTGGGGAATCAGAGGCGGGGAATCAGACGCAGGGAATCAATATGGGAAATCAGAGGTGGGGAATCAGAGGTTGGGAATCAGAGGAAGGGAATCAGAGGCGAGGAATCAGAGCTGGGGAATCAGAGGCGGGGAATCAGAATTGGGGAATCAGAGATGGGGAATCAGAGATAGGGAATCAGAGGCGGGGAATCAGACGCGGGGAATCAGAGGTGGTGAATCAGAGTTGGGGAATCAGAGGCGGGGAATCAGATATGGGGAATCAGAGGTGGCGAATCAAAGGCGGTGAATCAGAGATGGGGAATCAGAGGCGGGGAATCAGAGGCGTGGAAACAGAGGCGGGGAATCAGATATGGGGAATCAGAGGTGGGGAATCAGAGGTTGGGAATCAGAGGCAGGGAATCAGAGGCTGGGAATCAGATGCAGGGAATAAGATGCGGGTATCAGAGGCGGGGAATCAGAGCTGGGGAATCAAAGGTGGGGAATCAGAGTTGGGGAATCAGAGGCGGGGACTTAGATATGAGGAAACAGAGGTGGGGAATCAGAGTTGGGGAATCAGAGGCGGGGACTTAGATATGAGGAAACAGAGGCGGGGAATCCGAGGCGGGGAAACAGAGGCAGGGAATCAGATATGGGGAATCAGAGGTGGGGAATCAGAGGCAGGGAATCAGATGTGCGGAATCAGAGATGGGGAATCAGAGGCAGGGAATCAGAATCAGAAGCAGGGAATAAGACGCGGGGAATCAGAGGCGGGGAATCAGAGCTGGGGAAGCAGAGGCAGTGAATCAGAGGCGGGGAATCAGAGGCAGGGAATCGGATGTGCGGAATCAGAGATGGGGAATCAGAGGTGGGGAATCAGAGGCGGTGAATCAGACATGGGTAATCAGAGGCGGGGAATCAGAGGCAGGAAATCAGACACGGGGAATCAGAGGCGGGGAATCAGAGCTGGGAAATTAGAGGCAGGGAATCAGAGTTGGGGAGTCAGAGGCGGGGAATCAGATATGGGGAAAGAGAGGCGGGGAATCAGAGGCGGGCA
The DNA here is from genome assembly GCF_036971445.1 of Narcine bancroftii. Classification (NCBI taxonomy): domain Eukaryota; kingdom Metazoa; phylum Chordata; class Chondrichthyes; order Torpediniformes; family Narcinidae; genus Narcine; species Narcine bancroftii. Next base: position 127,529,034 of record NC_091470.1, read on the forward strand.
AATAGAGGCGGGGAATCAGATATGGGGAAACAGAGGCGGGGAATCAGAGGCGGGGAAACAGAGGCGGGGAATCAGATATGGGGAATCAGAGGTGGGGAATCAGAGGTTGGGAATCAGAGGCAGGGAATCAGAGGCTGGGAATCAGATGCAGGGAATCAGATGCGGGGAATCAGAGGCGGGGAATCAGAGCTGGGGTATCAGAGGATGGGAATCAAAGTTGGGGAATCAGAGGCGGGGACTTAGATATGGGGAATCAGAGGCGTGGAATCAGATATGGGGAAACAGGGGCGGGGAATCAGAGGCGGGGAAACAGATGCGGGGAATCAGATATGGGCAATCAGAGGTGTGGAATCAGAGGTTGGGAATCAGAGGCAGGGAATCAGAGGCGGGGAAACAGAGGCGGGGAATCAGATATGGGGAATCAGAGGTGGCGAATCAAAGGCGGTGAAACAGAGATGGGGAATCAGGGCAGGGAATCAGAGGCAGGGAATCAAACACGGGGAATCAGAGCTGGGGAATCAGAGGCGGGGAATTAGAGTTGTGGAATCAGAGGAGGGGAATCAGAGGCGGGGAAACAGAGGCGGGGAATCAGATATGGGGAATCAGAGGTGGGGAATCAGAGGTTGGAAATCAGAGGCATGGTATCAGAGGCGGGGCATCAGACGCGGGGAATCAGAGGCAGGGAATCAGATGTGCGGAATCGGAGATGGGGAATCAGAGGCAGGGAATCAGAGGCTGGGAATCAGAGGCGGGGAATCAGAGGCCGGGAATCAGATATGGGGAAACAGAGGTGGGGAATCAGAGGCGGGGAAACAGAGGCGGGGAATCAGATATGGGGAATCAGAGGTGGGGAATCAGAGTTTGGGAATCAGAGGCAGGGAATCAGAGGCTTGGAATCAGATGCAGGGAATCAGATGCGGGGAATCAGAGGCGGGGAATCAGAGCTGGGGAATCAGAGGTGGGGAATCAGAGTTGGGGAATCAGAGGCGGGGACTTAGATATGGGGAAACAGAGGCGGGGAATCAGAGGCGGGGAAACAGAGGCGGGGAATCAGATATGGGGAATCAGAGGTGGGGAATCAGAGGCAGGGAATCAGATGTACGGAATCAGAGATGGGGAATCAGAGGCAGGGAATCAGAATCAGAAGCAGGGAATCAGAGGCCGGGAATCAGAGGCCGGAATCAGATGCCGGGAATAAGAGGCTGGGAATCAGAGGTGGGGAATCAGAGTCCGGGAATCAGAGATGGGGATTCAGAGGCGGGGAATGAGATATGGGGAATCAGAGGCGGGGAATCAGAGGCGGGGAAACAGATGTGGGGATTCAGATATGGGGAATCAGAGGTGGCGAATCAAAGGCGGTGAATCAGAGATGGGGAATCAGAGGCCGGGAATCAGAGGCAGGGAATCAAACACGTGGAATCAGAGGCGGGGAATCAGAGCAGGGGAATCAGAGGCGGGGAATCAGAGTTGGGGAATCAGAGGCGGGGAATCAGACGCAGGGAATCAATATGGGAAATCAGAGGTGGGGAATCAGAGGTTGGGAATCAGAGGAAGGGAATCAGAGGCGAGGAATCAGAGCTGGGGAATCAGAGGCGGGGAATCAGAATTGGGGAATCAGAGATGGGGAATCAGAGATGGGGAATCAGAGGCGGGGAATCAGACGCGGGGAATCAGAGGTGGTGAATCAGAGTTGGGGAATCAGAGGCGGGGAATCAGATATGGGGAATCAGAGGTGGGGAGTCAGAGGCGGGGAAACAGAGGCGAGAAATCAGATATGGGGAATCAGAGGTGGGGAATCAGGGGCGGAGTATCAGTGGCAGGGAATCAGAGGCGGGAAATCAGAGGCCGGGAATCAGAGGCGGTGAATCAGAGGCGGGGAATCAGAGGCAGGGAATCGGATGTGCGGAATCAGAGATGGGGAATCAGAGGTGGGGAATCAGAGGCGGTGAATCAGACATGGGTAATCAGAGGCGGGGAATCAGAGGCAGGAAATCAGACACGGGGAATCAGAGGCGGGGAATCAGAGCTGGGGAATTAGATGCAGGGTATTAGAGGCGGGGAAACAGAGGCGGGGAATCAGATATGGGTAATTGGATGCGGGGAATCAGAGGCGGGGAATCAGAGCTGGGGAATCAGAGCCGGGGAATCAGAGTTGGTGCATCAGAGGTGGGGAATTAGATATGGGGAAACAGAGGCGGGGAATCAGAGGCGGGGAAACAGAGGCGGGGAATCAGATATGGGGAATCAGAGGTGGGGAATCAGAGGCAGGGAATCAGATGTGCGGAATCAGAGATGGGGAATCAGAGGCAGGGAATCAGAATCAGAAGCGGGGAATCAGAGGCCGGGAATCAGAGGCCTGGAATCAGATGCTGGGAATAAGAGGCCGGGAATCAGAGGTGGGGAATCAGAGTCCGGGAATCAGAGATGGGGATTCAGAGGCGGGGAATGAGATATGGAGAATCAGAGGCGGGGAATCAGAGGCGGGGAAACAGAGGTGGGGAATCAGATATGGGGAATCAGAGGTGGCGAATCAAAGGCGGTGAATCAGAGATGGGGAATCAGAGGCAGGGAATCAGAGGCAGGGAATCAAACACGGGGAATCAGAGGCGGGGAATCAGAGCTGGGGAATCAGAGGCGGGGAATCAGAGTTGGGGAATCAGAGGCGGGGAATCAGATATGGGGAAACAGGGGCGGGGAATCAGAGGCGGGGAAACAGAGGCGGGGAATCAGATATGGGGAATCAGAGGTGTGGAATCAGAGGTTGGGAATCAGAGGCAGGGAATCAGAGGCGGGGAAACAGAGGCAGGGAATCAGATCTGGGGAATCAGTGGCGGGGAAGTAGAGTTTGGGAATCAGAGGCGGGGAATCAGAGGCGGGGAAACAGAGGCGGGGAATCAAACACGGGGAATCAGAGGTGGGGAATCAGAGGTTGGGAATCAGAGGCGGGGAATCAGAGGCGGGGAATCAGAGGCAGGGAATCAGATGTGCGGAATCGGAGATGGGGAATCAGAGGCAAGAAATCAGAGGCGGGGAATCAGAGGCGGGGAATCAGAGGCCGGGAATCAGATATGGTGAAACAGAGGCGTGAAATCAGAGGCGGGGAAACAGAGGCGGGGAATCAGATATGGGGAATCAGAGGTGGGGAATCAGAGTTTGGGAATCAGAGGCAGGGAATCAGAGGCTTGGAATCAGATGCAGGGAATCAGATGCGGGGAATCAGAGGCGGGGAATCAGAGCTGGGGAATCAGAGGTGGGGAATCAGAGTTGGGGAATCAGAGGCGGGGACTTAGATATTGGGAAACAGAGGCGGGGAATCAGAGGCGGGGAAACAGAGGCGGGGAATCAGATATGGGGAATCAGAGGTGGGAATCAGAGGCAGGGAATCAGATGTGCGGAATCAGAGATGGGGAATCAGAGGCCGGGAATCAGAGACCGGAATCAGATGCCGGGAATACGAGGCCGGGAATCAGAGGTGGGGAATCAGATATGGGGAATCAGAGGTGGGGAATCAGGGGCGGGGTATCAGTGGCAGGGAATCAGAGGCGGGAAATCAGAGGCCGGGAATCAGAGGCGGTGAATCAGAGGCGGGGAATCAGAGGCAGGGAATCGGATGCGGGGAATCAGAGGCGGGGAATCAGAGGTGGGGAATCAGACTCCGGGAATCAGAGATGGGGATTCAGAGGCGGGGAATGAGATATGGGGAATCAGAGGCGGGGAATCAGAGGCGGGGAAACAGAGGCGGGGAATCAGATATGGGGAATCAGAGGTGGGGAATCAGAGGTGGGGTATCAGTGGCAGGGAATCAGAGGCGGGAAATCAGAGGCCGCGAATCAGAGGCGGTGAATCAGAGGCGGGGAATCAGAGGCAGGGAATCGGATGTGCGGAATCAGAGATGGGGAATCAGAGGCGGGGAATCAGAGGCAGGAAATCAGACACGGGGAATCAGAGGCGGGGAATCAGAGCTGGGGAATTAGATGCAGGGAATCAGAGTTGGGGATTCAGAGGCGGGGAATCAGATATGGGGAAACAGAGGTGGGGAATCAGAGGTGGGCAAATAGAGGCGGGGAATCAGATATGGGGAAACAGAGGCGGGGAATCAGAGGCGTGGAAACAGAGGCGGGGAATCAGATATGGGGAATCAGAGGTGGGCAATCAGAGGTTGGGAATCAGAGGCAGGGAATCAGAGGCTGGGAATCAGATGCAGGGAATCAGATGCGGGGATCAGAGGCGGGGAATCAGAGCTGGGGAATCAGAGGTGGGGAATCAGAGTTGGGGAATCAGAGGCGGGGCTTAGATATGGGGAAACAGAGGCGGGGAATCAGAGGCGGGGAAACAGATGCGGGGAATCAGATATGGGGAATCAGAGGTGGGGAATCTGAGGCAGGGAATCAGATGTGCGGAATCAGAGATGGGGAATCAGAGGCAGGGAATCAGAATCAGAAGCAGGGAATAAGACGCGGGGAATCAGAGGTGGGGAATCAGAGCTGGGGAAGCAGAGGCAGTGAATCTGAGGCGGGGAATCAGAGGCAGGGAATCGGATGTGCGGAATCAGAGATGGGGAATCAGAGGTGGGGAATCAGAGGCGGTGAATCAGACATGGGTAATCAGAGGCGGGGAATCAGAGGCAGAAATTCAGACACGGGGAATCAGAGGCGGGGAATCAGAGCTGGGAAATTAGAGGCAGGGAATCAGAGTTGGGGATTCAGAGGTGGGGAATCAGATATGGGGGAACAGAGGCGGGGAATCAGAGGCGGGCAAATAGAGGCGGGGAATCAGATATGGGGAAACAGAGGCGGGGAATCAGAGGCGGGGAAACAGAGGCGGGGAATCAGATATGGGGAATCAGAGGTGGGGAATCAGAGGTTGGGAATCAGAGGCAGGGAATCAGAGGCTGGGAATCAGATGCAGGGAATCAGATGCGGGGAATCAGAGCTGGGGAATCAGAGGTGGGGAATCAAAGTTGGGGAATCAGAGGCGGGGACGTAGATATGGGGAATCAGAGGCTGGGAATCAGATATGGGGAAACAGGGGCGGGGAATCAGAGGCGGTGAAACAGAGGCGGGGAATCAGATATGGGGAATCAGAGGTGTGGAATCAGAGGTTGGGAATCAGAGCTGGGGATTCAGAGGCGGGGAATTAGAGTTGGGGAATCAGAGGAGGGGAATCAGAGGCGGGGAAACAGAGGCGGGGAATCAGATATGGGGAATCAGAGGCGGGGAATCAGAGGTTGGGAATCAGAGGCAGGGAATCAGAGGCGGGGAATCAGAGGCGGGGAATCAGAGGCAGGGAATCAGATGTGCGGAATCGGAGATGGGGAATCAGAGGCAGGGAATCAGAGGCGGGGAATCAGAGGTGGGGAATCAGAGGCCGGGAATCAGATATGGGGAAACAGAGGCGGGGAATCAGAGGCGGGGAAACAGAGGCGGGGAATCAGATATGGGGAATCAGAGGTGGGGAATCAGAGTTTGGGAATCAGAGGCAGGGAATCAGAGGCTTGGAATCAGATGCAGGGAATCAGATGCGGGGAATCAGAGGCGGGGAATCAAAGCTGGGGAATCAGAGGTGGGGAATCAGAGTTGGGGAATCAGAGGCGGGGACTTAGATATTGGGAAACAGAGGTGGGGAATCAGAGGCGGGGAAACAGAGGCGGGGAATCAGATATGGGGAATCAGAGGTGGGGAATCAGGAGCGGGGTATCAGTGGCAGGGAATCTGAGGCGGGATATCAGAGGCCGGGAATCAGAGGCGGTGAATCAGAGGCGGGGAATCAGAGGCAGGGAATCGGATGTGCGGAATCAGAGATGGGGAATCAGAGGTGGGGAATCAGAGGCGGTGAATCAGACATGGGTAATCAGAGGCGGGGAATCAGAGGCAGGAAATCAGACACGGGGAATCAGAGGCGGGGAATCAGAGCTGGGGAATTAGATGCAGGGAATCAGAGTTGGGGATTCAGAGGCGGGGAATCAGATATGGGGAAACAGAGGTGGGGAATCAGAGGTGGGCAAATAGAGGCGGGGAATCAGATATGGGGAAACAGAGGCGGGGAATCAGAGGCGTGGAAACAGAGGCGGGGAATCAGATATGGGGAATCAGAGGTGGGGAATCAGTGGTTGGGAATCAGAGGCAGGGAATCAGAGGCTGGGAATCAGATGCAGGGAATCAGATGCGGGGATCAGAGGCGGGGAATCAGAGCTGGGGAATCAGAGTTGGGGAATCAGAGGCGGGGACTTAGATATGGGGAAACAGAGGCGGGGAATCAGAGGCGGGGAAACAGAGGCGGGGATTCAGATATGGGGAATCAGAGGTGGGGAATCAGAGGCAGGGAATCAGATGTGCGGAATCAGAGATGGGCAATCAGAGGCAGGGAATCAGAATCAGAAGCAGGGAATAAGACGCGGGGAATCAGAGGTGGTGAATCAGAGTTGGGGAATCAGAGGCGGGGAATCAGATATGGGGAATCAGAGGTGGGGAGTCAGAGGCGGGGAAACAGAGGCGAGAAATCAGATATGGGGAATCAGAGGTGGGGAATCAGGGGCGGAGTATCAGTGGCAGGGAATCAGAGGCGGGAAATCAGAGGCCGGGAATCAGAGGCGGTGAATCAGAAGCGGGGAATCAGAGGCAGGGAATCGGATGTGCGGAATCAGAGATGGGGAATCAGAGGTGGGGAATCAGAGGCGGTGAATCAGACATGGGTAATCAGAGGCGGGGAATCAGAGGCAGGAAATCAGACACGGGGAATCAGAGGCGGGGAATCAGAGCTGGGGAATTAGATGCAGGGTATTAGAGGCGGGGAAACAGAGGCGGGGAATCAGATATGGGTAATTGGATGCGGGGAATCAGAGGCGGGGAATCAGAGCTGGGGAATCAGAGCCGGGGAATCAGAGTTGGTGCATCAGAGGTGGGGAATTAGATATGGGGAAACAGAGGCGGGGAATCAGAGGCGGGGAAACAGAGGCGGGGAATCAGATATGGGGAATCAGAGGTGGGGAATCAGAGGCAGGGAATCAGATGTGCGGAATCAGAGATGGGGAATCAGAGGCAGGGAATCAGAATCAGAAGCGGGGAATCAGAGGCCGGGAATCAGAGGCCTGGAATCAGATGCTGGGAATAAGAGGCCGGGAATCAGAGGTGGGGAATCAGAGTCCGGGAATCAGAGATGGGGATTCAGAGGCGGGGAATGAGATATGGAGAATCAGAGGCGGGGAATCAGAGGCGGGGAAACAGAGGTGGGGAATCAGATATGGGGAATCAGAGGTGGCGAATCAAAGGCGGTGAATCAGAGATGGGGAATCAGAGGCAGGGAATCAGAGGCAGGGAATCAAACACGGGGAATCAGAGGCGGGGAATCAGAGCTGGGGAATCAGAGGCGGGGAATCAGAGTTGGGGAATCAGAGGCGGGGAATCAGATATGGGGAAACAGGGGCGGGGAATCAGAGGCGGGGAAACAGAGGCGGGGAATCAGATATGGGGAATCAGAGGTGTGGAATCAGAGGTTGGGAATCAGAGGCAGGGAATCAGAGGCGGGGAAACAGAGGCAGGGAATCAGATCTGGGGAATCAGTGGCGGGGAAGTAGAGTTTGGGAATCAGAGGCGGGGAATCAGAGGCGGGGAAACAGAGGCGGGGAATCAAACACGGGGAATCAGAGGTGGGGAATCAGAGGTTGGGAATCAGAGGCGGGGAATCAGAGGCGGGGAATCGGAGGCAGGGAATCAGATGTGCGGAATCGGAGATGGGGAATCAGAGGCAAGAAATCAGAGGCGGGGAATCAGAGGCGGGGAATCAGAGGCCGGGAATCAGATATGGTGAAACAGAGGCGTGAAATCAGAGGCGGGGAAACAGAGGCGGGGAATCAGATATGGGGAATCAGAGGTGGGGAATCAGAGTTTGGGAATCAGAGGCAGGGAATCAGAGGCTTGGAATCAGATGCAGGGAATCAGATGCGGGGAATCAGAGGCGAGGAATCAGAGCTGGGGAATCAGAGGTGGGGAATCTGAGTTGGGGAATCAGAGGCGGGGACTTAGATATTGGGAAACAGAGGCGGGGAATCAGAGGCGGGGAAACAGAGGCTGGGAATCAGATATGGGGAATCAGAGGTGGGAATCAGAGGCAGGGAATCAGATGTGCGGAATCAGAGATGGGGAATCAGAGGCCGGGAATCAGAGACCGGAATCAGATGCCGGGAATACGAGGCCGGGAATCAGAGGTGGGGAATCAGATTCCGGGAATCAGAGATGGGGATTCAGAGGCGGGGAATGAGATATGGGGAATCAGAGGCGGGGAATCAAAGGCGGGGAAACAGAGGCGGGGAATCAGATATGGGGAATCAGAGGTGGGGAATCAGGGGCGGGGTATCAGTGGCAGGGAATCAGAGGCGAGAAATCAGAGGCCGGGAATCAGAGGCGGTGAATCAGAGGCGGGGAATCAGAGGCAGGGAATCGGATGCGGGGAATCAGAGGCGGGGAATCAGAGGTGGGGAATCAGACTCCGGGAATCAGAGATGGGGATTCAGAGGCGGGGAATGAGATATGGGGAATCAGAGGCGGGGAATCAGAGGCGGGGAAACAGAGGCGGGGAATCAGATATGGGGAATCAGAGGTGGGGAATCAGAGGTGGGGTATCAGTGGCAGGGAATCAGAGGCGGGAAATCAGAGGCCGCGAATCAGAGGCGGTGAATCAGAGGCGGGGAATCAGAGGCAGGGAATCGGATGTGCGGAATCAGAGATGGGGAATCAGAGGTGGGGAATCAGAGGCAGTGAATCAGACATGGGTAATCAGAGGCGGGGAATCAGAGGCAGGAAATCAGACACGGGGAATCAGAGGCGGGGAATCAGAGCTGGGGAATTAGATGCAGGGAATCAGAGTTGGGGATTCAGAGGCGGGGAATCAGATATGGGGAAACAGAGGTGGGGAATCAGAGGTGGGCAAATAGAGGCGGGGAATCAGATATGGGGAAACAGAGGCGGGGAATCAGAGGCGTGGAAACAGAGGCGGGGAATCAGATATGGGGAATCAGAGGTGGGCAATCAGAGGTTGGGAATCAGAGGCAGGGAATCAGAGGCTGGGAATCAGATGCAGGGAATCAGATGCGGGGATCAGAGGCGGGGAATCAGAGCTGGGGAATCAGAGGTGGGGAATCAGAGTTGGGGAATCAGAGGCGGGGCTTAGATATGGGGAAACAGAGGCGGGGAATCAGAGGCGGGGAAACAGATGCGGGGAATCAGATATGGGGAATCAGAGGTGGGGAATCTGAGGCAGGGAATCAGATGTGCGGAATCAGAGATGGGGAATCAGAGGCAGGGAATCAGAATCAGAAGCAGGGAATAAGACGCGGGGAATCAGAGGTGGGGAATCAGAGCTGGGGAAGCAGAGGCAGTGAATCTGAGGCGGGGAATCAGAGGCAGGGAATCGGATGTGCGGAATCAGAGATGGGGAATCAGAGGTGGGGAATCAGAGGCGGTGAATCAGACATGGGTAATCAGAGGCGGGGAATCAGAGGCAGAAATTCAGACACGGGGAATCAGAGGCGGGGAATCAGAGCTGGGAAATTAGAGGCAGGGAATCAGAGTTGGGGATTCAGATGTGGGGAATCAGATATGGGGAAACAGAGGCGGGGAATCAGAGGCGGGCAAATAGAGGCGGGGAATCAGATATGGGGAAACAGAGGCGGGGAATCAGAGGCGGGGAAACAGAGGCGGGGAATCAGATATGGGGAATCAGAGGTGGGGAATCAGAGGTTGGGAATCAGAGGCAGGGAATCAGAGGCTGGGAATCAGATGCAGGGAATCAGATGCGGGGAATCAGAGCTGGGGAATCAGAGGTGGGGAATCAAAGTTGGGGAATCAGAGGCGGGGACTTAGATATGGGGAATCAGAGGCTGGGAATCAGATATGGGGAAACAGGGGCGGGGAATCAGAGGCGGGGAAACAGAGGCGGGGAATCAGATATGGGGAATCAGAGGTGTGGAATCAGAGGTTGGGAATCAGAGCTGGGGATTCAGAGGCGGGGAATTAGAGTTGGGGAATCAGAGGAGGGGAATCAGAGGCGGGGAAACAGAGGCGGGGAATCAGATATGGGGAATCAGAGGCGGGGAATCAGAGGTTGGGAATCAGAGGCAGGGAATCAGAGGCGGGGAATCAGAGGCGGGGAATCAGAGGCAGGGAATCAGATGTGCGGAATCGGAGATGGGGAATCAGAGGCAGGGAATCAGAGGCGGGGAATCAGAGGTGGGGAATCAGAGGCCGGGAATCAGATATGGGGAAACAGAGGTGGGGAATCAGAGGCGGGGAAACAGAGGCGGGGAATCAGATATGGGGAATCAGAGGTGGGGAATCAGAGTTTGGGAATCAGAGGCAGGGAATCAGAGGCTTGGAATCAGATGCAGGGAATCAGATGCGGGGAATCAGAGGCGGGGAATCAAAGCTGGGGAATCAGAGGTGGGGAATCAGAGTTGGGGAATCAGAGGCGGGGACTTAGATATTGGGAAACAGAGGTGGGGAATCAGAGGCGGGGAAACAGAGGCGGGGAATCAGATATGGGGAATCAGAGGTGGGGAATCAGGAGCGGGGTAACAGTGGCAGGGAATCAGAGGCGGGATATCAGAGGCCGGGTATCAGAGGCGGTGAATCAGAGGCGGGGAATCAGAGGCAGGGAATCGGATGTGCGGAATCAGAGATGGGGAATCAGAGGTGGGGAATCAGAGGCGGTGAATCAGACATGGGTAATCAGAGGCGGGGAATCAGAGGCAGGAAATCAGACACGGGGAATCAGAGGCGGGGAATCAGAGCTGGGGAATTAGATGCAGGGAATCAGAGTTGGGGATTCAGAGGCGGGGAATCAGATATGGGGAAACAGGGGCGGGGAATCAGAGGCGGGGAAACAGAGGCGGGGAATCAGATATGGGGAATCAGAGGTGTGGAATCAGAGGTTGGGAATCAGAGGCAGGGAATCAGAGGCGGGGAAACAGAGGCAGGGAATCAGATCTGGGGAATCAGTGGCGGGGAAGTAGAGTTTGGGAATCAGAGGCGGGGAATCAGAGGCGGGGAAACAGAGGCGGGGAATCAAACACGGGGAATCAGAGGTGGGGAATCAGAGGTTGGGAATCAGAGGCGGGGAATCAGAGGCGGGGAATCAGAGGCAGGGAATCAGATGTGCGGAATCGGAGATGGGGAATCAGAGGCAAGAAATCAGAGGCGGGGAATCAGAGGCGGGGAATCAGAGGCCGGGAATCAGATATGGTGAAACAGAGGCGTGAAATCAGAGGCGGGGAAACAGAGGCGGGGAATCAGATATGGGGAATCAGAGGTGGGGAATCAGAGTTTGGGAATCAGAGGCAGGGAATCAGAGGCTTGGAATCAGATGCAGGGAATCAGATGCGGGGAATCAGAGGCGGGGAATCAGAGCTGGGGAATCAGAGGTGGGGAATCAGAGTTGGGGAATCAGAGGCGGGGACTTAGATATTGGGAAACAGAGGCGGGGAATCAGAGGCGGGGAAACAGAGGCGGGGAATCAGATATGGGGAATCAGAGGTGGGAATCAGAGGCAGGGAATCAGATGTGCGGAATCAGAGATGGGGAATCAGAGGCCGGGAATCAGAGACCGGAATCAGATGCCGGGAATACGAGGCCGGGAATCAGAGGTGGGGAATCAGATTCCGGGAATCAGAGATGGGGATTCAGAGGCGGGGAATGAGATATGGGGAATCAGAGGCGGGGAATCAAAGGCGGGGAAACAGAGGCGGGGAATCAGATATGGGGAATCAGAGGTGGGGAATCAGGGGCGGGGTATCAGTGGCAGGGAATCAGAGGCGGGAAATCAGAGGCCGGGAATCAGAGGCGGTGAATCAGAGGCGGGGAATCAGAGGCAGGGAATCGGATGCGGGGAATCAGAGGCGGGGAATCAGAGGTGGGGAATCAGACTCCGGGAATCAGAGATGGGGATTCAGAGGCGGGGAATGAGATATGGGGAATCAGAGGCGGGGAATCAGAGGCGGGGAAACAGAGGCGGGGAATCAGATATGGGGAATCAGAGGTGGGGAATCAGAGGTGGGGTATCAGTGGCAGGGAATCAGAGGCGGGAAATCAGAGGCCGCGAATCAGAGGCGGTGAATCAGAGGCGGGGAATCAGAGGCAGGGAATCGGATGTGCGGAATCAGAGATGGGGAATCAGAGGTGGGGAATCAGAGGCAGTGAATCAGACATGGGTAATCAGAGGCGGGGAATCAGAGGCAGGAAATCAGACACGGGGAATCAGAGGCGGGGAATCAGAGCTGGGGAATTAGATGCAGGGAATCAGAGTTGGGGATTCAGAGGCGGGGAATCAGATATGGGGAAACAGAGGTGGGGAATCAGAGGTGGGCAAATAGAGGCGGGGAATCAGATATGGGGAAACAGAGGCGGGGAATCAGAGGCGTGGAAACAGAGGCGGGGAATCAGATATGGGGAATCAGAGGTGGGCAATCAGAGGTTGGGAATCAGAGGCAGGGAATCAGAGGCTGGGAATCAGATGCAGGGAATCAGATGCGGGGATCAGAGGCGGGGAATCAGAGCTGGGGAATCAGAGGTGGGGAATCAGAGTTGGGGAATCAGAGGCGGGGCTTAGATATGGGGAAACAGAGGCGGGGAATCAGAGGCGGGGAAACAGATGCGGGGAATCAGATATGGGGAATCAGAGGTGGGGAATCTGAGGCAGGGAATCAGATGTGCGGAATCAGAGATGGGGAATCAGAGGCAGGGAATCAGAATCAGAAGCAGGGAATAAGACGCGGGGAATCAGAGGTGGGGAATCAGAGCTGGGGAAGCAGAGGCAGTGAATCTGAGGCGGGGAATCAGAGGCAGGGAATCGGATGTGCGGAATCAGAGATGGCGAATCAGAGGTGGGGAATCAGAGGCGGTGAATCAGACATGGGTAATCAGAGGCGGGGAATCAGAGGCAGAAATTCAGACACGGGGAATCAGAGGCGGGGAATCAGAGCTGGGAAATTAGAGGCAGGGAATCAGAGTTGGGGATTCAGAGGTGGGGAATCAGATATGGGGAAACAGAGGCGGGGAATCAGAGGCGGGCAAATAGAGGCGGGGAATCAGATATGGGGAAACAGAGGCGGGGAATCAGAGGCGGGGAAACAGAGGCGGGGAATCAGATATGGGGAATCAGAGGTGGGGAATCAGAGGTTGGGAATCAGAGGCAGGGAATCAGAGGCTGGGAATCAGATGCAGGGAATCAGATGCGGGGAATCAGAGCTGGGGAATCAGAGGTGGGGAATCAAAGTTGGGGAATCAGAGGCGGGGACGTAGATATGGGGAATCAGAGGCTGGGAATCAGATATGGGGAAACAGGGGCGGGGAATCAGAGGCGGGGAAACAGAGGCGGGGAATCAGATATGGGGAATCAGAGGTGTGGAATCAGAGGTTGGGAATCAGAGCTGGGGATTCAGAGGCGGGGAATTAGAGTTGGGGAATCAGAGGAGGGGAATCAGAGGCGGGGAAACAGAGGCGGGGAATCAGAGATGGGGATTCAGAGGCGGGGAATGAGATATGGAGAATCAGAGGCGGGGAATCAGAGGCGGGGAAACAGAGGTGGGGAATCAGATATGGGGAATCAGAGGTGGCGAATCAAAGGCGGTGAATCAGAGATGGGGAATCAGAGGCAGGGAATCAGAGGCAGGGAATCAAACACGGGGAATCAGAGGCGGGGAATCAGAGCTGGGGAATCAGAGGCGGGGAATCAGAGTTGGGGAATCAGAGGCGGGGAATCAGATATGGGGAAACAGGGGCGGGGAATCAGAGGCGGGGAAACAGAGGCGGGGAATCAGATATGGGGAATCAGAGGTGTGGAATCAGAGGTTGGGAATCAGAGGCAGGGAATCAGAGGCGGGGAAACAGAGGCAGGGAATCAGATCTGGGGAATCAGTGGCGGGGAAGTAGAGTTTGGGAATCAGAGGCGGGGAATCAGAGGCGGGGAAACAGAGGCGGGGAATCAAACACGGGGAATCAGAGGTGGGGAATCAGAGGTTGGGAATCAGAGGCGGGGAATCAGAGGCGGGGAATCGGAGGCAGGGAATCAGATGTGCGGAATCGGAGATGGGGAATCAGAGGCAAGAAATCAGAGGCGGGGAATCAGAGGCGGGGAATCAGAGGCCGGGAATCAGATATGGTGAAACAGAGGCGTGAAATCAGAGGCGGGGAAACAGAGGCGGGGAATCAGATATGGGGAATCAGAGGTGGGGAATCAGAGTTTGGGAATCAGAGGCAGGGAATCAGAGGCTTGGAATCAGATGCAGGGAATCAGATGCGGGGAATCAGAGGCGGGGAATCAGAGCTGGGGAATCAGAGGTGGGGAATCAGAGTTGGGGAATCAGAGGCGGGGACTTAGATATTGGGAAACAGAGGCGGGGAATCAGAGGCGGGGAAACAGAGGCTGGGAATCAGATATGGGGAATCAGAGGTGGGAATCAGAGGCAGGGAATCAGATGTGCGGAATCAGAGATGGGGAATCAGAGGCCGGGAATCAGAGACCGGAATCAGATGCCGGGAATACGAGGCCGGGAATCAGAGGTGGGGAATCAGATTCCGGGAATCAGAGATGGGGATTCAGAGGCGGGGAATGAGATATGGGGAATCAGAGGCGGGGAATCAAAGGCGGGGAAACAGAGGCGGGGAATCAGATATGGGGAATCAGAGGTGGGGAATCAGGGGCGGGGTATCAGTGGCAGGGAATCAGAGGCGAGAAATCAGAGGCCGGGAATCAGAGGCGGTGAATCAGAGGGGGGGAATCAGAGGCAGGGAATCGGATGCGGGGAATCAGAGGCGGGGAATCAGAGGTGGGGAATCAGACTCCGGGAATCAGAGATGGGGATTCAGAGGCGGGGAATGAGATATGGGGAATCAGAGGCGGGGAATCAGAGGCGGGGAAACAGAGGCGGGGAATCAGATATGGGGAATCAGAGGTGGGGAATCAGAGGTGGGGTATCAGTGGCAGGGAATCAGAGGCGGGAAATCAGAGGCCGCGAATCAGAGGCGGTGAATCAGAGGCGGGGAATCAGAGGCAGGGAATCGGATGTGCGGAATCAGAGATGGGGAATCAGAGGTGGGGAATCAGAGGCAGTGAATCAGACATGGGTAATCAGAGGCGGGGAATCAGAGGCAGGAAATCAGACACGGGGAATCAGAGGCGGGGAATCAGAGCTGGGGAATTAGATGCAGGGAATCAGAGTTGGGGATTCAGAGGCGGGGAATCAGATATGGGGAAACAGAGGTGGGGAATCAGAGGTGGGCAAATAGAGGCGGGGAATCAGATATGGGGAAACAGAGGCGGGGAATCAGAGGCGTGGAAACAGAGGCGGGGAATCAGATATGGGGAATCAGAGGTGGGCAATCAGAGGTTGGGAATCAGAGGCAGGGAATCAGAGGCTGGGAATCAGATGCAGGGAATCAGATGCGGGGATCAGAGGCGGGGAATCAGAGCTGGGGAATCAGAGGTGGGGAATCAGAGTTGGGGAATCAGAGGCGGGGCTTAGATATGGGGAAACAGAGGCGGGGAATCAGAGGCGGGGAAACAGATGCGGGGAATCAGATATGGGGAATCAGAGGTGGGGAATCTGAGGCAGGGAATCAGATGTGCGGAATCAGAGATGGGGAATCAGAGGCAGGGAATCAGAATCAGAAGCAGGGAATAAGACGCGGGGAATCAGAGGTGGGGAATCAGAGCTGGGGAAGCAGAGGCAGTGAATCTGAGGCGGGGAATCAGAGGCAGGGAATCGGATGTGCGGAATCAGAGATGGGGAATCAGAGGTGGGGAATCAGAGGCGGTGAATCAGACATGGGTAATCAGAGGCGGGGAATCAGAGGCAGAAATTCAGACACGGGGAATCAGAGGCGGGGAATCAGAGCTGGGAAATTAGAGGCAGGGAATCAGAGTTGGGGATTCAGATGTGGGGAATCAGATATGGGGAAACAGAGGCGGGGAATCAGAGGCGGGCAAATAGAGGCGGGGAATCAGATATGGGGAAACAGAGGCGGGGAATCAGAGGCGGGGAAACAGAGGCGGGGAATCAGATATGGGGAATCAGAGGTGGGGAATCAGAGGTTGGGAATCAGAGGCAGGGAATCAGAGGCTGGGAATCAGATGCAGGGAATCAGATGCGGGGAATCAGAGCTGGGGAATCAGAGGTGGGGAATCAAAGTTGGGGAATCAGAGGCGGGGACTTAGATATGGGGAATCAGAGGCTGGGAATCAGATATGGGGAAACAGGGGCGGGGAATCAGAGGCGGGGAAACAGAGGCGGGGAATCAGATATGGGGAATCAGAGGTGTGGAATCAGAGGTTGGGAATCAGAGCTGGGGATTCAGAGGCGGGGAATTAGAGTTGGGGAATCAGAGGAGGGGAATCAGAGGCGGGGAAACAGAGGCGGGGAATCAGATATGGGGAATCAGAGGCGGGGAATCAGAGGTTGGGAATCAGAGGCAGGGAATCAGAGGCGGGGAATCAGAGGCGGGGAATCAGAGGCAGGGAATCAGATGTGCGGAATCGGAGATGGGGAATCAGAGGCAGGGAATCAGAGGCGGGGAATCAGAGGTGGGGAATCAGAGGCCGGGAATCAGATATGGGGAAACAGAGGCGGGGAATCAGAGGCGGGGAAACAGAGGCGGGGAATCAGATATGGGGAATCAGAGGTGGGGAATCAGAGTTTGGGAATCAGAGGCAGGGAATCAGAGGCTTGGAATCAGATGCAGGGAATCAGATGCGGGGAATCAGAGGCGGGGAATCAAAGCTGGGGAATCAGAGGTGGGGAATCAGAGTTGGGGAATCAGAGGCGGGGACTTAGATATTGGGAAACAGAGGTGGGGAATCAGAGGCGGGGAAACAGAGGCGGGGAATCAGATATGGGGAATCAGAGGTGGGGAATCAGGAGCGGGGTAACAGTGGCAGGGAATCAGAGGCGGGATATCAGAGGCCGGGTATCAGAGGCGGTGAATCAGAGGCGGGGAATCAGAGGCAGGGAATCGGATGTGCGGAATCAGAGATGGGGAATCAGAGGTGGGGAATCAGAGGCGGTGAATCAGACATGGGTAATCAGAGGCGGGGAATCAGAGGCAGGAAATCAGACACGGGGAATCAGAGGCGGGGAATCAGAGCTGGGGAATTAGATGCAGGGAATCAGAGTTGGGGATTCAGAGGCGGGGAATCAGATATGGGGAAACAGGGGCGGGGAATCAGAGGCGGGGAAACAGAGGCGGGGAATCAGATATGGGGAATCAGAGGTGTGGAATCAGAGGTTGGGAATCAGAGGCAGGGAATCAGAGGCGGGGAAACAGAGGCAGGGAATCAGATCTGGGGAATCAGTGGCGGGGAAGTAGAGTTTGGGAATCAGAGGCGGGGAATCAGAGGCGGGGAAACAGAGGCGGGGAATCAAACACGGGGAATCAGAGGTGGGGAATCAGAGGTTGGGAATCAGAGGCGGGGAATCAGAGGCGGGGAATCAGAGGCAGGGAATCAGATGTGCGGAATCGGAGATGGGGAATCAGAGGCAAGAAATCAGAGGCGGGGAATCAGAGGCGGGGAATCAGAGGCCGGGAATCAGATATGGTGAAACAGAGGCGTGAAATCAGAGGCGGGGAAACAGAGGCGGGGAATCAGATATGGGGAATCAGAGGTGGGGAATCAGAGTTTGGGAATCAGAGGCAGGGAATCAGAGGCTTGGAATCAGATGCAGGGAATCAGATGCGGGGAATCAGAGGCGGGGAATCAGAGCTGGGGAATCAGAGGTGGGGAATCAGAGTTGGGGAATCAGAGGCGGGGACTTAGATATTGGGAAACAGAGGCGGGGAATCAGAGGCGGGGAAACAGAGGCGGGGAATCAGATATGGGGAATCAGAGGTGGGAATCAGAGGCAGGGAATCAGATGTGCGGAATCAGAGATGGGGAATCAGAGGCCGGGAATCAGAGACCGGAATCAGATGCCGGGAATACGAGGCCGGGAATCAGAGGTGGGGAATCAGATTCCGGGAATCAGAGATGGGGATTCAGAGGCGGGGAATGAGATATGGGGAATCAGAGGCGGGGAATCAAAGGCGGGGAAACAGAGGCGGGGAATCAGATATGGGGAATCAGAGGTGGGGAATCAGGGGCGGGGTATCAGTGGCAGGGAATCAGAGGCGGGAAATCAGAGGCCGGGAATCAGAGGCGGTGAATCAGAGGCGGGGAATCAGAGGCAGGGAATCGGATGCGGGGAATCAGAGGCGGGGAATCAGAGGTGGGGAATCAGACTCCGGGAATCAGAGATGGGGATTCAGAGGCGGGGAATGAGATATGGGGAATCAGAGGCGGGGAATCAGAGGCGGGGAAACAGAGGCGGGGAATCAGATATGGGGAATCAGAGGTGGGGAATCAGAGGTGGGGTATCAGTGGCAGGGAATCAGAGGCGGGAAATCAGAGGCCGCGAATCAGAGGCGGTGAATCAGAGGCGGGGAATCAGAGGCAGGGAATCGGATGTGCGGAATCAGAGATGGGGAATCAGAGGTGGGGAATCAGAGGCAGTGAATCAGACATGGGTAATCAGAGGCGGGGAATCAGAGGCAGGAAATCAGACACGGGGAATCAGAGGCGGGGAATCAGAGCTGGGGAATTAGATGCAGGGAATCAGAGTTGGGGATTCAGAGGCGGGGAATCAGATATGGGGAAACAGAGGTGGGGAATCAGAGGTGGGCAAATAGAGGCGGGGAATCAGATATGGGGAAACAGAGGCGGGGAATCAGAGGCGTGGAAACAGAGGCGGGGAATCAGATATGGGGAATCAGAGGTGGGCAATCAGAGGTTGGGAATCAGAGGCAGGGAATCAGAGGCTGGGAATCAGATGCAGGGAATCAGATGCGGGGATCAGAGGCGGGGAATCAGAGCTGGGGAATCAGAGGTGGGGAATCAGAGTTGGGGAATCAGAGGCGGGGCTTAGATATGGGGAAACAGAGGCGGGGAATCAGAGGCGGGGAAACAGATGCGGGGAATCAGATATGGGGAATCAGAGGTGGGGAATCTGAGGCAGGGAATCAGATGTGCGGAATCAGAGATGGGGAATCAGAGGCAGGGAATCAGAATCAGAAGCAGGGAATAAGACGCGGGGAATCAGAGGTGGGGAATCAGAGCTGGGGAAGCAGAGGCAGTGAATCTGAGGCGGGGAATCAGAGGCAGGGAATCGGATGTGCGGAATCAGAGATGGCGAATCAGAGGTGGGGAATCAGAGGCGGTGAATCAGACATGGGTAATCAGAGGCGGGGAATCAGAGGCAGAAATTCAGACACGGGGAATCAGAGGCGGGGAATCAGAGCTGGGAAATTAGAGGCAGGGAATCAGAGTTGGGGATTCAGAGGTGGGGAATCAGATATGGGGAAACAGAGGCGGGGAATCAGAGGCGGGCAAATAGAGGCGGGGAATCAGATATGGGGAAACAGAGGCGGGGAATCAGAGGCGGGGAAACAGAGGCGGGGAATCAGATATGGGGAATCAGAGGTGGGGAATCAGAGGTTGGGAATCAGAGGCAGGGAATCAGAGGCTGGGAATCAGATGCAGGGAATCAGATGCGGGGAATCAGAGCTGGGGAATCAGAGGTGGGGAATCAAAGTTGGGGAATCAGAGGCGGGGACGTAGATATGGGGAATCAGAGGCTGGGAATCAGATATGGGGAAACAGGGGCGGGGAATCAGAGGCGGGGAAACAGAGGCGGGGAATCAGATATGGGGAATCAGAGGTGTGGAATCAGAGGTTGGGAATCAGAGCTGGGGATTCAGAGGCGGGGAATTAGAGTTGGGGAATCAGAGGAGGGGAATCAGAGGCGGGGAAACAGAGGCGGGGAATCAGATATGGGGAATCAGAGGCGGGGAATCAGAGGTTGGGAATCAGAGGCAGGGAATCAGAGGCGGGGAATCAGAGGCGGGGAATCAGAGGCAGGGAATCAGATGTGCGGAATCGGAGATGGGGAATCAGAGGCAGGGAATCAGAGGCGGGGAATCAGAGGTGGGGAATCAGAGGCCGGGAATCAGATATGGGGAAACAGAGGCGGGGAATCAGAGGCGGGGAAACAGAGGCGGGGAATCAGATATGGGGAATCAGAGGTGGGGAATCAGAGTTTGGGAATCTGAGGCAGGGAATCAGAGGCTTGGAATCAGATGCAGGGAATCAGATGCGGGGAATCAGAGGCGGGGAATCAAAGCTGGGGAATCAGAGGTGGGGAATCAGAGTTGGGGAATCAGAGGCGGGGACTTAGATATTGGGAAACAGAGGTGGGGAATCAGAGGCGGGGAAACAGAGGCGGGGAATCAGATATGGGGAATCAGAGGTGGGGAATCAGGAGCGGGGTATCAGTGGCAGGGAATCAGAGGCGGGATATCAGAGGCCGGGAATCAGAGGCGGTGAATCAGAGGCGGGGAATCAGAGGCAGGGAATCGGATGTGCGGAATCAGAGATGGGGAATCAGAGGTGGGGAATCAGAGGCGGTGAATCAGACATGGGTAATCAGAGGCGGGGAATCAGAGGCAGGAAATCAGACACGGGGAATCAGAGGCGGGGAATCAGAGCTGGGGAATTAGATGCAGGGAATCAGAGTTGGGGATTCAGAGGCGGGGAATCAGATATGGGGAAACAGAGGTGGGGAATCAGAGGTGGGCAAATAGAGGCGGGGAATCAGATATGGGGAAACAGAGGTGGGGAATCAGAGGCGTGGAAACAGAGGCGGGGAATCAGATATGGGGAATCAGAGGTGGGGAATCAGTGGTTGGGAATCAGAGGCAGGGAATCAGAGGCTGGGAATCAGATGCAGGGAATCAGATGCGGGGATCAGAGGCGGGGAATCAGAGCTGGGGAATCAGAGTTGGGGAATCAGAGGCGGGGACTTAGATATGGGGAAACAGAGGCGGGGAATCAGAGGCGGGGAAACAGAGGCGGGGAATCAGATATGGGGAATCAGAGGTGGGGAATCAGAGGCAGGGAATCAGATGTGCGGAATCAGAGATGGGCAATCAGAGGCAGGGAATCAGAATCAGAAGCAGGGAATAAGACGCGGGGAATCAGAGGCGGGGAATCAGAGCTGGGGAAGCAGAGGCAGTGAATCTGAGGCGGGGAATCAGATGCAGGGAATCGGATGTGCGGAATCAGAGATGGGGAATCAGAGGTGGGGAATCAGAGGCGGTGAATCAGACATGGGTAATCAGAGGCGGGGAATCAGAGGCAGGAATTCAGACACGGGGAATCAGAGGTGGGGAATCAGAGCTGTGAAATTAGAGGCGGGGAATCAGAGTTGGGGATTCAGAGGCGGGGAATCAGATATGGGGAAACAGAGGCGGGGAATCAGAGGCGGGCAAATAGAGGCGGGGAATCAGATATGGGGAAACAGAGGCGGGGAATCAGAGGCGGGGAAACAGAGGCGGGGAATCAGATATGGGGAATCAGAGGTGGGGAATCAGAGGTTGGGAATCAGAGGCAGGGAATCAGAGGCTGGGAATCAGATGCAGGGAATCAGATGCGTGGAATCAGAGGCGGGGAATCAGAGCTGGGGAATCAGAGGTGGGGAATCAAAGTTGGGGAATCAGTGGCGGGGACTTAGATATTGGGAAACAGAGGCGGGGAATCAGAGGCGGTGAAGCAGAGGCGGGGAATCAGACATGGGTAATCAGAGGCGGGGAATCAGAGGCAGGAAATCAGACACGGGGAATCAGAGGCGGGGAATCAGAGCTGGGAAATTAGAGGCAGGGAATCAGAGTTGGGGATTCAGAGGCGGGGAATCAGATATGGGGAAACAGAGGCGGGGAATCAGAGGCGGGCAAATAGAGGCGGGGAATCAGATATGGGGAAACAGAGGCGTGGAATCAGAGGCGGGGAAACAGAGGCGGGGAATCAGATATGGGGAATCAGAGGTGGGGAATCAGAGGTTGGGAATCAGAGGCAGGGAATCAGAGGCTGGGAATCAGATGCAGGGAATCAGATGCGGGGAATCAGAGGCGGGGAATCAGAGCTGGGGAATCAGAGGTGGGGAATCAAAGTTGGGGAATCAGAGGCGGGGACTTAGATATGGGGAAACAGAGGTGGGGAATCAGAGGCGGGGAAACAGAGGCGGGGAATCAGATATGGGGAATCAGAGGTGGGGAATCAGAGGCAGGGAATTAGATGTGCGGAATCAGAAATGGGGAATCAGAGGCAGGGAATCAGAATCAGAAGCAGGGAATCAGAGGCCGGGAATCAGAGGCCGGAATCAGATGCCGGGAATAAGAGGCCGGGAATCAGAGTCCGGGAATCAGAGTCCGGGAATCAGAGATGGGGAATCAGAGGCGGGGAGTGAGATATGGGGAATCAGAGGCGGGGAATCACAGGCGGGGAAACAGAGGCGAGGAATCAGATATGGGGAATCAAAGGTGGCGAATCAAAGGCGGTGAATCAGAGATGGGGAATCAGAGGCGGGGAATGAGAGGCAGGGAATCAAACACGGGGAATCAGAGGTGGGGAATCAGAGCTGGGTTATCAGAGGCGGGGAATCAGAGTTGGGGAATCAGAGGCGGGGAATCAGAGCTGGGGAATCAGAGGTGGGGAATCAGAGTCGGGGAATCAGAGGCAGGGAATCGGATGTGCGGAATCGGAGGTGGGGAATCAGAGGCGGTGAATCTGAGATGGGGAATCAGAGGCGGGGAATCAGAGGCGGGGAATCAGAGGCAGGATATCAGACACGGGGATTCAGAGGCTGGGAATCAGACGGGGGGAATCAAAGGCGGGGAATCAGAGCTGGGGAATCAGAGGCAGGGAATCAGAGTTGGGGATTCAGAGGCGGGGAATCAGATATGGGGAAACAGAGGCGGGGAATCAGAGGCGGGCAAACAGAGGCGGGGAATTAGATATGGGGAATCAGAGGTTGGGAATCAGAGGTGGTGAATCAGAGATGGGGAATCACAGGCGGGGAATCAGAGGCAGGGAATAGAACGCGGGGAATCAGAGGCAGGGAATCAGAGCTGGGGTATCAGAGGCGGGGAATCATAGTTGGGAATCAGAGGCGGGGAATCAGATATGGGGAAACAGAGGCGGGGAATCAGAGGCGGGGAAACAGAGGCGGGGAATCAGATATGGGGAATCGGATGCGGGGAATCAGAGGCGGGGAATCAGAGCTGGGGAATCAGAGGCGGGGAATCAGAGTTGGTGCATCAGAGGTGGGGAATTAGATATGGGGAAACAGAGGCGGGGAATCAGAGGCGGGGAAACAGAGGCGGGGAATCAGATATGGGGAATCAGAGGTGGGGAATCAGAGGCAGGGAATCAGATGTGCGGAATCAGAGATGGGGAATCAGAGGCAGGGAATCAGAATCAGAAGCGGGGAATCAGAGGCCTGGAATCAGATGCTGGGAATAAGAGGCCGGGAATCAGAGGTGGGGAATCAGAGTCCGGGAATCAGAGATTGGGATTAAAAGGCGGGGAATGAGATATGGAGAATCAGAGGCGGGGAATCAGAGGCGGGGAAACAGAGGTGGGGTATCAGATATGGGGAATCAGAGGTGGCGAATCAACGGCGGTGAATCAGAGATGGGGAATCAGAGGCAGGGAATCAGAGGCAGGGAATCAAACACGGGGAATCAGAGGCGGGGAATCAGAGCTGGGGAATCAGAGGCGGGGAATCAGAGTTGGGGAATCAAAGGCGGGGAATCAGATATGGGGAAACAGGGGCGGGGAATCAGAGGCGGGGAAACAGAGGCGGGGAATCAGATATGGGGAATCAGAGGTGTGGAATCAGAGGTTGGGAATCAGAGGCAGGGAATCAGAGGCGGGGAAACAGAGGCAGGGAATCAGATCTGGGGAATCAGTGGCGGGGAAGTAGAGTTGGGGAATCAGAGGCGGGGAATCAGAGGCGGGGAAACAGAGGCGGGGAATCAAACACGGGGAATCAGAGGTGGGGAATCAGAGGTTGGGAATCAGAGGCAGGGAATCAGAGGCGGGGAATCAGAGGCGGGGAATCAGGGGCAGGGAATCAGATGTGCGGAATCGGAGATGGGGAATCAGATGCAAGAAATCAGAGGCGGGGAATCAGAGGCGGGGAATAAGAGGCCGGGAATCAGATATGGTGAAACAGAGGCGGGGAATCAGAGGCGGGGAAACAGAGGCGGGGAATCAGATATGGGGAATCAGAGGTGGGGAATCAGAGTTTGGGAATCAGAGGCAGGGAATCAGAGGCTTGGAATCAGATGCAGGGAATCAGATGCGGGGAATCAGAGGCGGGGAATCAGAGCTGTGGAATCAGAGGTGGGGAATCAGAGTTGGGGAATCAGAGGCGGGGACTTAGATATTGGGAAACAGAGGCGGGGAATCAGAGGCGGGGGATCAGATGTGCGGAATCAGAGATGGGGAATCAAAGGCAGGGAATCAGAATCAGAAGCAGGGAATCAGAGGCCGGGAATCAGAGGCCGGAATCAGATGCCGGGAATAAGAGACCGGGAATCAGAGGTGGGGAATCAGAGTCCGGGAATCAGAGATGGGGATTCAGAGGCGGGGAATGAGATATGGGGAATCAGAGGCTGGGAATCAGACGGGGGGAATCAAAGGCGGGGAATCAGAGCTGGGGAATCAGAGGCAGGGAATCAGAGTTGGGGATTCAGAGGCGGGGAATCAGATATGGGGAAACAGAGGCGGGGAATCAGAGGCGGGCAAACAGAGGCGGGGAATTAGATATGGGGAATCAGAGGTGGGGAATCAGAGGCAGGGAATAGAACGCGGGGAATCAGAGGCAGGGAATCAGAGCTGGGGAATCAGAGGTGGGGAATCATAGTGGGAATCAGAGGCGGGGAATCAGATATGGGGAAACAGAGGCGGGGAATCAGAGGCGGGGAAACAGAGGCGGGGAATCATATATGGGGAATCGGATGCGGGGAATCAGATGCGGGGAATCAGAGCTGGGGAATCAGAGGCGGGGAATCAGAGTTGGTGCATCAGAGGTGGGGAATTAGATATGGGGAAACAGAGGCGGGGAATCAGAGGCGGGGAAACAGAGGCGGGGAATCAGATATGGGGAATCAGAGGTGGGGAATCAGAGGCCTGGAATCAGATGCTGGGAATAAGAGGCCGGGAATCAGAGGTGGGGAATCAGAGTCCGGGAATCAGAGATTGGGATTAAAAGGCGGGGAATGAGATATGGAGAATCAGAGGCGGGGAATCAGAGGCGGGGAAACAGAGGTGGGGAATCAGATATGGGGAATCAGTGGTGGCGAATCAAAGGCGGTGAATCAGAGATGGGGAATCAGAGGCGGGGAATCAGAGGCAGGGAATCAAACACGGGGAATCAGAGGCGGGGAATCAGAGCTGGGGAATCAGAGGCGGGGAATCAGAGTTGGGGAATCAGAGGCGGGGAATCAGATATGGGGAAACAGGGGCGGGGAATCAGAGGCGGGGAAACAGAGGTGGGGAATCAGATATGGGGAATCAGAGGTGTGGAATCAGAGGTTGGGAATCAGAGGCATGGAATCAGAGGCGGGGAAACAGAGGCAGGGAATCAGATCTGGGGAATCAGTGGCGGGGAAGTAGAGTTGGGGAATCAGAGGCGGGGAAACAGAGGCGGGGAATCAAACACGGGGAATCAGAGGTGGGGAATCAGAGGTTGGGAATCAGAGGCAGGGAATCAGAGGCGGGGAATCAGACGCGGGGAATCAGAGGCAGGGAATCAGATGTGCGGAATCGGAGATGGGGAATCAGATGCAAGAAATCAGAGGCGGGGAATCAGAGGCGGGGAATCAGAGGCCGGGAATCAGATATGGTTAAACAGAGGCGGGGAATCAGAGGCGGGGAAACAGAGGCGGGGAATCAGATATGGGGAATCAGAGGTGGGGAATCAGAGTTTGGGAATCAGAGGCATGGAATCAGAGGCTTGGAATCAGATGCAGGGAATCAGATGCGGGGAATCAGAGGCGGGGAATCAGAGCTGTGGAATCAGAGGTGGTGAATCAGAGTTGGGGAATCAGAGGCGGGGACTTAGATATTGGGAAACAGAGGCGGGGAATCAGAGGCGAGGAAACAGAGGCGGGGAATCAGAAATGGGGAATCAGAGGTTGGGAATCAGAGGCAGGGGATCAGATGTGCGGAATCAGAGATGGGGAATCAAAGGCAGGGAATCAGAATCAGAAGCAGGGAATCAGAGGCCGGGAATCAGAGGCCGGAATCAGATGCCGGGAATAAGAGGCCGGGAATCAGAGATGGGGATTCAGAGGCGGGGAATGAGATATGGGGAATCAGAGGCGGGGAATCAGAGGCGGGGAAACAGAGGCGGGGAATCAGATATGGGGAATCAAAGGTAGGGAATCAGGGGCGGGGTATCAGTGGCAGGGAATCAGAGGCGGGAAATCAGAGGCCGGGAATCAGAGGCGGTGAATCAGAGGCGGTGAATCAGAGGCAGGGAATCGGATGTGCGGAATCAGAGATGGGGAATCAGAGGTGGGGAATCAGAGGCGGTGAATCAGACATGGGTAATCAGAGGCGGGGAATCAGAGGCAGGAAATCAGACACGGGGAATCAGAGGCGGGGAATTAGAGCTGGGGAATTAGATGCAGGGAATCAGAGTTGGGGATTCAGAGGCGGGGAATCAGATATGGGGAAATAGAGGTGGGGAACCAGAGTTGGGCAAATAGAGGCGGGGAATCCGATATGGGGAAACGGAGGCGGGGATTCAGAGGCGTGGAAACAGAGGCGGGGAATCAGATATGGGGAATCAGAGGTGGGGAATCAGAGGTTGGGAATCAGAGGCAGGGAATCAGAGGCTGGGAATCAGATGCAGGGAATCAGATGCGGGGATCAGAGGCGGGGAATCAGAGCTGGGGAATCAGAGGTGGCGAATCAGAGTTGGGGAATCAGAGGCGGGGACTTAGATATGGGGAAACAGAGGCGGGGAATCAGAGGCGGGAAACAGAGGCGGGGAATCAGATATTGTGAATCAGAGATGGGGAATCAGAGGCAGGGAATCAGAATCAGAAGCGGGGAATCAGAGGCCTGGAATCAGATGCTGGGAATAAGAGGCCGGGAATCAGAGGTGGGGAATCAGAGTCCGGGAATCAGAGATTGGGATTAAAAGGCGGGGAATGAGATATGGAGAATCAGAGGCGGGGAATCAGAGGCGGGGAAACAGAGGTGGGGAATCAGATATGGGGAATCAGAGGTGGCGAATCAAAGGCGGTGAATCAGAGATGGGGAATCAGAGGCAGGGAATCAGAGGCAGGGAATCAAACACGGGGAATCAGAGGCGGGGAATCAGAGCTGGGGAATCAGAGGCGGGGAATCAGAGTTGGGGAATCAAAGGCGGGGAATCAGATATGGGGAAACAGGGGCGGGGAATCAGAGGCGGGGAAACAGAGGCGGGGAATTAGATATGGGGAATCAGAAGTGGGGAATCAGAGGTGGTGAATCAGAGATGGGGAATCACAGGCGGGGAATCAGAGGCAGGGAATCAGAGCTGGGGAATCAGAGGCGGGGAACCATAGTGGGAATCAGAGGCGGGGAATCAGATATGGGGAAACAGAGGCGGGGAATCAGAGGCGGGGAAACAGAGGCGGGGAATCAGATATGGGGAATCGGATGCGGGGAATCAGAGGCGGGGAATCAGAGCTGGGGAATCAGAGGCGGGGAATCAGAGTTGGTGCATCAGAGGTGGGGAATTAGATATGGGGAAACAGAGGCGGGGAATCAGAGGCGGGGAAACAGAGGCGGGGAATCAGATATGGGGAATCAGAGGTGGGGAATCAGAGGCAGGGAATCAGATGTGCGGAATCAGAGATGGGGAATCAGAGGCAGGGAATCAGAATCAGAAGCAGGGAATCAGAGGCCTGGAATCAGATGCTGGGAATAAGAGGCCGGGAATCAGAGGTGGGGAATCAAAGGCGGGGAATCAGATATGGGGAAACAGGGGCGGGGAATCAGAGGCGGGGAAACAGAGGCGGGGAATCAGATATGGGGAATCAGAGGTGTGGAATCAGAGGTTGGGAATCAGAGGCAGGGAATCAGAGGCGGGGTAACAGAGGCAGGGAATCAGATCTGGGGAATCAGTGGCGGGGAAGTAGAGTTGGGGAATCAGAGGCGGGGAATCAGAGGCGGGGAAACAGAGGCGGGGAATCAAACACGGGGAATCAGAGGTGGGGAATCAGAGGTTGGGAATCAGAGGCAGGGAATCAGAGGCGGGGAATCAGAGGCGGGGAATCAGAGGCAGGGAATCAGATGTGCGGAATCGGAGATGGGGAATCAGATGCAAGAAATCAGAGGCGGGGAATCAGAGGCGGGGAATCAGAGGCCGGGAATCAGATATGGTGAAACAGAGGCGGGGAATCAGAGGCGGGGAAACAGAGGCGGGGAATCAGATATGGGGAATCAGAGGTGGGGAATCAGAGTTTGGGAATCAGAGGCAGGGAATCAGAGGCTTGGAATCAGATGCAGGGAATCAGATGCGGGGAATCAGAGGCGGGGAATCAGAGCTGTGGAATCAGAGGTGGGGAATCAGAGTTGGGGAATCAGAGGCGGGGACTTAGATATTGGGAAACAGAGGCGGGGAATCACAGGCGGGGAAACAGAGGCGGGGAATCAGAAATGGGGAATCAGAGGTTGGGAATCAGAGGCAGGGGATCAGATGTGCGGAATCAGAGATGGGGAATCAAAGGCAGGGAATCAGAATCAGAAGCAGGGAATCAGAGGCCGGGAATCAGAGGCCGGAATCAGATGCCGGGAATAAGAGGCCGGGAATCAGAGGTGGGGAATCAGAGTCCGGGAATCAGAGATGGGGATTCAGAGGCGGGGAATGAGATATGGGGAATCAGAGGCTGGGAATCAGACGGGGGGAATCAAAGGCGGGGAATCAGAGCTGGGGAATCAGAGGCAGGGAATCAGAGTTGGGGATTCAGAGGCGGGGAATCAGATATGGGGAAACAGAGGCGGGGAATCAGAGGCGGGCAAACAGAGGCGTGGAATTAGATATGGGGAATCAGAAGTGGGGAATCAGAGGTGGTGAATCAGAGATGGGGAATCACAGGCGGGGAATCAGAGGCAGGGAATCAGAGCTGGGGAATCAGAGGCGGGGAACCATAGTGGGAATCAGAGGCGGGGAATCAGATATGGGGAAACAGAGGCGGGGAATCAGAGGCGGGGAAACAGAGGCGGGGAATCAGATATGGGGAATCGGATGCGGGGAATCAGAGGCGGGGAATCAGAGCTGGGGAATCAGAGGCGGGGAATCAGAGTTGGTGCATCAGAGGTGGGGAATTAGATATGGGGAAACAGAGGCGGGGAATCAGAGGCGGGGAAACAGAGGCGGGGAATCAGATATGGGGAATCAGAGGTGGGGAATCAGAGGCAGGGAATCAGATGTGCGGAATCAGAGATGGGGAATCAGAGGCAGGGAATCAGAATCAGAAGCAGGGAATCAGAGGCCTGGAATCAGATGCTGGGAATAAGAGGCCGGGAATCAGAGGTGGGGAATCAGAGTCCGGGAATCAGAGATTGGGATTAAAAGGCGGGGAATGATATATGGAGAATCAGAGGCGGGGAAACAGAGGTGGGGAATCAGATATGGGGAATCAGTGGTGGCGAATCAAAGGCGGTGAATCAGAGATGGGGAATCAGAGGCAGGGAATCAGAGGCAGGGAATCAAACACGGGGAATCAGAGGCGGGGAATCAGAGCTGGGGAATCAGAGGCGGGGAATCAGAGTTGGGGAATCAAAGGCGGGGAATCAGATATGGGGAAACAGGGGCGGGGAATCAGAGGCGTGGAAACAGAGGCGGGGAATCAGATATGGGGAATCAGAGGTGTGGAATCAGAGGTTCGGAATCAGAGGCAGGGAATCAGAGGCGGGGAAACAGAGGCAGGGAATCAGATCTGGGGAATCAGTGGCGGGGAAGTAGAGTTGGGGAATCAGAGGCGGGGAATCAGAGGCGGGGAAACAGAGGCGGGGAATCAAACACGGGGAATCAGAGGTGGGGAATCAGAGGTTGGGAATCAGAGGCAGGGAATCAGAGGCGGGGAATCAGAGGCGGGGAATCAGAGGCAGGGAATCAGATGTGCGGAATCGGAGATGGGGAATCAGATGCAAGAAATCAGAGGCGGGGAATCAGAGGCGGGGAATCAGAGGCCGGGAATCAGATATGGTGAAACAGAGGCGGGGAATCAGAGGCGGGGAAACAGAGGCGGGGAATCAGATATGGGGAATCAGAGGTGGGGAATCAGAGTTTGGGAATCAGAGGCAGGGAATCAGAGGCTTGGAATCAGATGCAGGGAATCAGATGCGGGGAATCAGAGGCGGGGAATCAGAGCTGTGGAATCAGAGGTGGGGAATCAGAGTTGGGGAATCAGAGGCGGGGACTTAGATATTGGGAAACAGAGGCGGGGAATCAGAGGCGGGGAAACAGAGGCGGGGAATCAGAAATGGGGAATCAGAGGTTGGGAATCAGAGGCAGGGGATCAGATGTGCGGAATCAGAGATGGGGAATCAAAGGCACGGAATCAGAATCAGAAGCAGGGAATCAGAGGCCGGGAATCAGAGGCCGGAATCAGATGCCGGGAATAAGAGGCCGGGAATCAGAGGTGGGGAATCAGAGTCCGGGAATCAGAGATGGGGATTCAGAGTCGGGGAATGAGATATGGGGAATCAGAGGCTGGGAATCAGACGGGGGGAATCAAAGGCGGGGAATCAGAGCTGGGGAATCAGAGGCAGGGAATCAGAGTTGGGGATTCAGAGGCGGGGAATCAGATATGGGGAAACAGAGGCGGGGAATCAGAGGCGGGCAAACAGAGGCGGGGAATTAGATATGGGGAATCAGAGGTGGGGAATCAGAGGTGGTGAATCAGAGATGGGGAATCACAGGCGGGGAATCAGAGGCAGGGAATCAGAGCTGGGGAATCAGAGGCGGGGAACCATAGTGGGAATCAGAGGCGGGGAATCAGATATGGGGAAACAGAGGCGGGGAATCAGAGGCGGGGAAACAGAGGCGGGGAATCAGAGGCGGGGAATCAGAGCTGGGGAATCAGAGGCGGGGAATCAGAGTTGGTGCATCAGAGGTGGGGAATTAGATATGGGGAAACAGAGGCGGGGAATCAGAGGCGGGGAAACAGAGGCGGGGAATCAGATATGGGGAATCAGAGGTGGGGAATCAGAGGCAGGGAATCAGATGTGCGGAATCAGAGATGGGGAATCAGAGGCAGGGAATCAGAATCAGAAGCAGGGAATCAGAGGCCTGGAATCAGATGCTGGGAATAAGAGGCCGGGAATCAGAGGTGGGGAATCAGAGTCCGGGAATCAGAGATTGGGATTAAAAGGCGGGGAATGATATATGGAGAATCAGAGGCGGGGAAACAGAGGTGGGGAATCAGATATGGGGAATCAGTGGTGGCGAATCAAAGGCGGTGAATCAGAGATGGGGAATCAGAGGCAGGGAATCAGAGGCAGGGAATCAAACACTGGGAATCAGAGGCGGGGAATCAGAGCTGGGGAATCAGAGGCGGGGAATCAGAGTTGGGGAATCAAAGGCGGGGAATCAGATATGGGGAAACAGGGGCGGGGAATCAGAGGCGTGGAAACAGAGGCGGGGAATCAGATATGGGGAATCAGAGGTGTGGAATCAGAGGTTCGGAATCAGAGGCAGGGAATCAGAGGCGGGGAAACAGAGGCAGGGAATCATATCTGGGGAATCAGTGGCGGGGAAGTAGAGTTGGGGAATCAGAGGCGGGGAATCAGAGGCGGGGAAACAGAGGCGGGGAATCAAACACGGGGAATCAGAGGTGGGGAATCAGAGGTTGGGAATCAGAGGCAGGGAATCAGAGGCGGGGAATCAGAGGCGGGGAATCAGAGGCAGGGAATCAGATGTGCGGAATCGGAGATGGGGAATCAGATGCAAGAAATCAGAGGCGGGGAATCAGAGGCGGGGAATCAGAGGCCGGGAATCAGATATGGTGAAACAGAGGCGGGGAATCAGAGGCGGGGAAACAGAGGCGGGGAATCAGATATGGGGAATCAGAGGTGGGGAATCAGAGTTTGGGAATCAGAGGCAGGGAATCAGAGGCTTGGAATCAGATGCAGGGAATCAGATGCGGGGAATCAGAGGCGGGGAATCAGAGCTGTGGAATCAGAGGTGGGGAATCAGAGTTGGGGAATCAGAGGCGGGGACTTAGATATTGGGAAACAGAGGCGGGGAATCAGAGGCGGGGAAACAGAGGCGGGGAATCAGAAATGGGGAATCAGAGGTTGGGAATCAGAGGCAGGGGATCAGATGTGCGGAATCAGAGATGGGGAATCAAAGGCAGGGAATCAGAATCAGAAGCAGGGAATCAGAGGCCGGGAATCAGAGGCCGGAATCAGATGCCGGGAATAAGAGGCCGGGAATCAGAGGTGGGGAATCAGAGTCCGGGAATCAGAGATGGGGATTCAGAGGCGGGGAATGAGATATGGGGAATCAGAGGCTGGGAATCAGACGGGGGGAATCAAAGGCGGGGAATCAGAGCTGGGGAATCAGAGGCAGGGAATCAGAGTTGGGGATTCAGAGGCGGGGAATCAGATATGGGGAAACAGAGGCGGGGAATCAGAGGCGGGCAAACAGAGGCGGGGAATTAGATATGGGGAATCAGAGGTGGGGAATCAGAGGTGGTGAATCAGAGATGGGGAATCACAGGCGGGGAATCAGAGGCAGGGAATAGAACGCGGGGAATCAGAGGCAGGGAATCAGAGCTGGGGAATCAGAGGCGGGGAATCATAGTGGGAATCAGAGGCGGGGAATCAGATATGGGGAAAAAGAGGCGGGGAATCAGAGGCATGGGAAACAGAGGCGGGGAATCAGATATGGGGAATCGGATGCGGGGAATCAGAGGCGGGGAATCAGAGCTGGGGAATCAGAGGTGGGGAATCAGAGTTGGTGCATCAGAGGTGGGGAATTAGATATGGGGAAACAGAGGCGGGGAATCAGAGGCGGGGAAACAGAGGCGGGGAATCAGATATGGGGAATCAGAGGTGGGGAATCAGAGGCAGGGAAACAGATGTGCGGAATCAGAGATGGGGAATCAGAGGCAGGGAATCAGAATCAGAAGCGGGGAATCAGAGGCCTGGAATCAGATGCTGGGAATAAGAGGCCGGGAATCAGAGGTGGGGAATCAGAGTCCGGGAATCAGAGATTGGGATTAAAAGGCGGGGAATGAGATATGGAGAATCAGAGGCGGGGAATCAGATATGGGGAATCAGTGGTGACGAATCAAAGGCGGTGAATCAGAGATGGGGAATCAGAGGCGGGGAATCAGAGCTGGGGAATCAGAGGCGGGGAATCAGATTTGGGGAATCAGAGGCGGGGAATCAGATATGGGGAAACAGGGGCGGGGAATCAGAGGCGGGGAAACAGAGGCGGGGAATCAGATAT
The DNA here is from genome assembly GCF_036971445.1 of Narcine bancroftii. Taxonomy (NCBI): domain Eukaryota; kingdom Metazoa; phylum Chordata; class Chondrichthyes; order Torpediniformes; family Narcinidae; genus Narcine; species Narcine bancroftii. The sequence goes on from NC_091470.1 coordinate 127,562,410, forward strand.
GGGGAATCAGAGGTGTGGAATCAGAGGTTGGGAATCAGAGGCAGGGAATCAGAGGCGGGGAAACAGAGGCAGGGAATCAGATCTGGGGAATCAGTGGCGGGGAAGTAGAGTTGGGGAATCAGAGGCGGGGAATCAGAGGCGGGGAAACAGAGGCGGGGAATCAAACACGGGGAATCAGAGGTGGGGAATCAGAGGATGGGAATCAGAGGCAGGGAATCAGAGGCGGGGAATCAGAGGCGGGGAATCAGAGGCAGGGAATCAGATGTGCGGAATCGGAGATGGGGAATCAGATGCAAGAAATCAGAGGCGGGGAATCAGAGGCGGGGAATCAGAGGCCGGGAATCAGATATGGTGAAACAGAGGCGGGGAATCAGAGGCGGGGAAACAGAGGCGGGGAATCAGATATGGGGAATCAGAGGTGGGGAATCAGAGTTTGGGAATCAGAGGCATGGAATCAGAGGCTTGGAATCAGATGCAGGGAATCAGATGCGGGGAATCAGAGGCGGGGAATCAGATCTGGGGAATCAGTGGCGGGGAAGTAGAGTTGGGGAATCAGAGGCGGGGAATCAGAGGCGGGGAAACAGAGGCGGGGAATCAAACACGGGGAATCAGAGGTGGGGAATCAGAGGTTGGGAATCAGAGGCAGGGAATCAGAGGCGGGGAATCAGTGGCGGGGAAGTAGAGTTGGGGAATCAGAGGCGGGGAATCAGAGGCGGGGAAACAGAGGCGGGGAATCAAACACGGGGAATCAGAGGTGGGGAATCAGAGGTTGGGAATCAGAGGCAGGGAATCAGAGGCGGGGAATCAGAGGCGGGGAATCAGAGGCAGGGAATCAGATGTGCGGAATCGGAGATGGGGAATCAGATGCAAGAAATCAGAGGCGGGGAATCAGAGGCGGGGAATCAGAGGCCGGGAATCAGATATGGTGAAACAGAGGCGGGGAATCAGAGGCGGGGAAACAGAGGCGGGGAATCAGATATGGGGAATCAGAGGTGGGGAATCAGAGTTTGGGAATCAGAGGCATGGAATCAGAGGCTTGGAATCAGATGCAGGGAATCAGATGCGGGGAATCAGAGGCGGGGAATCAGAGCTGTGGAATCAGAGGTGGTGAATCAGAGTTGGGGAATCAGAGGCGGGGACTTAGATATTGGGAAACAGAGGCGGGGAATCAGAGGCGAGGAAACAGAGGCGGGGAATCAGAAATGGGGAATCAGAGGTTGGGAATCAGAGGCAGGGGATCAGATGTGCGGAATCAGAGATGGGGAATCAAAGGCAGGGAATCAGAATCAGAAGCAGGGAATCAGAGGCCGGGAATCAGAGGCCGGAATCAGATGCCGGGAATAAGAGGCCGGGAATCAGAGGTGGGGAATCAGAGTCCGGGAATCAGAGATGGGGATTCAGAGGCGGGGAATGAGATATGGGGAATCAGAGGCGGGGAATCAGAGGCGGGGAAACAGAGGCGGGGAATCAGATATGGGGAATCAAAGGTAGGGAATCAGGGGCGGGGTATCAGTGGCAGGGAATCAGAGGCGGGAAATCAGAGGCCGGGAATCAGAGGCGGTGAATCAGAGGCGGTGAATCAGAGGCAGGGAATCGGGTGTGCGGAATCAGAGATGGGGAATCAGAGGTGGGGAATCAGAGGCGGTGAATCAGACATGGGTAATCAGAGGCGGGGAATCAGAGGCAGGAAATCAGACACGGGGAATCAGAGGCGGGGAATTAGAGCTGGGGAATTAGATGCAGGTAATCAGAGTTGGGGATTCAGAGGCGGGGAATCAGATATGGGGAAATAGAGGTGGGGAACCAGAGTTGGGCAAATAGAGGCGGGGAATCCGATATGGGGAAACAGAGGCGGGGATTCAGAGGCGTGGAAACAGAGGCAGGGAATCAGATATGGGGAATCAGAGGTGGGGAATCAGAGGTTGGGAATCAGAGGCAGGGAATCAGAGGCTGGGAATCAGATGCAGGGAATCAGATGCGGGGATCAGAGGCGGGGAATCAGAGCTGGGGAATCAGAGGTGGCGAATCAGAGTTGGGGAATCAGAGGCGGGGACTTAGATATGGGGAAACAGAGGCGGGGAATCAGAGGCGGGAGACAGAGGCGGGGAATCAGATATTGTGAATCAGAAATGGGGAATCAGAGGCAGGGAATCAGAATCAGAAGCGGGGAATCAGAGGCCTGGAATCAGATGCTGGGAATAAGAGGCCGGGAATCAGAGGTGGGGAATCAGAGTCCGGGAATCAGAGATTGGGATTAAAAGGCGGGGAATGAGATATGGAGAATCAGAGGCGGGGAATCAGAGGCGGGGAAACAGAGGTGGGGAATCAGATATGGGGAATCAGAGGTGGCGAATCAAAGGCGGTGAATCAGAGATGGGGAATCAGAGGCAGGGAATCAGAGGCAGGGAATCAAACACGGGGAATCAGAGGCGGGGAATCAGAGCTGGGGAATCAGAGGCGGGGAATCAGAGTTGGGGAATCAAAGGCGGGGAATCATATATGGGGAAACAGGGGCGGGGAATCAGAGGCGGGGAAACAGAGGCGGGGAATCAGATATGGGGAATCAGTGGCGGGGAAGTAGAGTTGGGGAATCAGAGGCAGGGAATCAGAGGCGGGGAAACAGAGGCGGGGAATCAAACACGGGGAATCAGAGGTGGGGAATCAGAGGTTGGGAATCAGAGGCAGGGAATCAGAGGCGGGGAATCAGAGGCGGGGAATCAGAGGCAGGGAATCAGATGTGCGGAATCGGAGATGGGGAATCAGATGCAAGAAATCAGAGGCGGGGAATCAGAGGCCGGGAATCAGATATGGTGAAACAGAGGCGGGGAATCAGAGGCGGGGAAACAGAGGCGGGGAATCAGATATGGGGAATCAGAGGTGGGGAATCAGAGTTTGGGAATCAGAGGCAGGGAATCAGAGGCTTGGAATCAGATGCAGGGAATCAGATGCGGGGAATCAGAGGCGGGGAATCAGAGCTGTGGAATCAGAGGTGGGGAATCAGAGTTGGGGAATCAGAGGCGGGGACTTAGATATTGGGAAACAGAGGCGGGGAATCAGAGGCGGGGAAACAGAGGCGGCGAATCAGAAATGGGGAATCAGAGGTTGGGAATCAGAGGCAGGGGATCAGATGTGCGGAATCAGAGATGGGGAATCAAAGGCAGGGAATCAGAATCAGAAGCAGGGAATCAGAGGCCGGGAATCAGAGGCCGGAATCAGATGCCGGGAATAAGAGGCCGGGAATCAGAGGTGGGGAATCAGAGTCCGGGAATCAGAGATGGGGATTCAGAGGCGGGGAATGAGATATGGGGAATCAGAGGCTGGGAATCAGACGGGGGGAATCAAAGGCGGGGAATCAGAGCTGGGGAATCAGAGGCAGGGAATCAGAGTTGGGGATTCAGAGGCGGGGAATCAGATATGGGGAAACAGAGGCGGGGAATCAGAGGCGGGCAAACAGAGGCGGGGAATTAGATATGGGGAATCAGAGGTGGGGAATCAGAGGTGGTGAATCAGAGATGGGGAATCACAGGCGGGGAATCAGAGGCAGGGAATAGAACGCGGGGAATCAGAGGCAGGGAATCAGAGCTGGGGAATCAGAGGCGGGGAATCATAGTGGGAATCAGAGGCGGGGAATCAGATATGGGGAAACAGAGGCGGGGAATCAGAGGCGGGGAAACAGAGGCGGGGAATCAGATATGGGGAATAGGATGCGGGGAATCAGAGGCGGGGAATCAGAGCTGGGGAATCAGAGGCGGGGAATCACAGTTGGTGCATCAGAGGTGGGGAATTAGATATGGGGAAACAGAGGCGGGGAATCAGAGGCGGGGAAACAGAGGCGGGGAATCAGATATGGGGAATCAGAGGTGGGGAATCAGAGGCAGGGAATCAGATGTGCGGAATCAGAGATGGGGAATCAGAGGCAGGGAATCAGAATCAGAAGCGGGGAATCAGAGGCCTGGAATCAGATGCTGGGAATAAGAGGCCGGGAATCAGAGGTGGGGAATCAGAGTCCGGGAATCAGAGATTGGGATTAAAAGGCGGGGAATGAGATATGGAGAATCAGAGGCGGGGAATCAGAGGCGGGGAAACAGAGGTGGGGAATCAGATATGGGGAATCAGAGGTGTGGAATCAGAGGTTGGGAATCAGAGGCAGGGAATCAGAGGCGGGGAAACAGAGGCAGGGAATCAGATCTGGGGAATCAGTGGCGGGGAAGTAGAGTTGGGGAATCAGAGGCGGGGAATCAGAGGCGGGGAAACAGAGGCGGGGAATCAAACACGGGGAATCAGAGGTGGGGAATCAGAGGTTGGGAATCAGAGGCAGGGAATCAGATGTGCGGAATCAGAGATGGGGAATCAGAGGCAGGGAATCAGAATCAGAAGCGGGGAATCAGAGGCCTGGAATCAGATGCTGGGAATAAGAGGCCGGGAATCAGAGGTGGGGAATCAGAGTCCGGGAATCAGAGATTGGGATTAAAAGGCGGGGAATGAGATATGGAGAATCAGAGGCGGGGAATCAGAGGCGGGGAAACAGAGGTGGGGAATCAGATATGGGGAATCAGTGGTGGCGAATCAGAGGCGGGGAATCAGAGGCAGGGAATCAAACACGGGGAATCAGAGGCGGGGAATCAGAGCTGGGGAATCAGAGGCGGGGAATCAGAGTTGGGGAATCAGAGGCGGGGAATCAGATATGGGGAAACAGGGTCGGGGAATCAGAGGCGGGGAAACAGAGGCGGGGAATCAGATATGGGGAATCAGAGGTGTGGAATCAGAGGTTGGGAATCAGAGGAAGGGAATCAGAGGCGGGGAAACAGAGGCAGGGAATCAGATCTGGGGAATCAGTGGCGGGGAAGTAGAGTTGGGGAATCAGAGGCGGGGAATCAGAGGCAGGGAAACAGAGGCGGGGAATCAAACACGGGGAATCAGAGGTGGGGAATCAGAGGTTGGGAATCAGAGGCAGGGAATCAGAGGCGGGGAATCAGAGGCGGGGAATCAGAGGCAGGGAATCAGATGTGCGGAATCGGAGATGGGGAATCAGAGGCGGGGAATCAGAGGCGGGGAATCAGAGGCCGGGAATCAGATATGGTGAAACAGAGGCGGGGAATCAGAGGCGGGGAAACAGAGGCGGGGAATCAGATATGGGGAATCAGAGGTGGGGAATCAGAGTTTGGGAATCAGAGGCATGGAATCAGAGGCTTGGAATCAGATGCAGGGAATCAGATGCGGGGAATCAGAGGCGGGGAATCAGAGCTGTGGAATCAGAGGTGGTGAATCAGAGTTGGGGAATCAGAGGCGGGGACTTAGATATTGGGAAACAGAGGCGGGGAATCAGAGGCGAGGAAACAGAGGCGGGGAATCAGAAATGGGGAATCAGAGGTTGGGAATCAGAGGCAGGGGATCAGATGTGCGGAATCAGAGATGGGGAATCAAAGGCAGGGAATCAGAATCAGAAGCAGGGAATCAGAGGCCGGGAATCAGAGGCCGGAATCAGATGCCGGGAATAAGAGGCCGGGAATCAGAGGTGGGGAATCAGAGTCCGGGAATCAGAGATGGGGATTCAGAGGCGGGGAATGAGATATGGGGAATCAGAGGCGGGGAATCAGAGGCGGGGAAACAGAGGCGGGGAATCAGATATGGGGAATCAAAGGTAGGGAATCAGGGGCGGGGTATCAGTGGCAGGGAATCAGAGGCGGGAAATCAGAGGCCGGGAATCAGAGGCGGTGAATCAGAGGCGGTGAATCAGAGGCAGGGAATCGGATGTGCGGAATCAGAGATGGGGAATCAGAGGTGGGGAATCAGAGGCGGTGAATCAGACATGGGTAATCAGAGGCGGGGAATCAGAGGCAGGAAATCAGACACGGGGAATCAGAGGCGGGGAATTAGAGCTGGGGAATTAGATGCAGGGAATCAGAGTTGGGGATTCAGAGGCGGGGAATCAGATATGGGGAAATAGAGGTGGGGAACCAGAGTTGGGCAAATAGAGGCGGGGAATCCGATATGGGGAAACAGAGGCGGGGATTCAGAGGCGTGGAAACAGAGGCGGGGAATCAGATATGGGGAATCAGAGGTGGGGAATCAGAGGTTGGGAATCAGAGGCAGGGAATCAGAGGCTGGGAATCAGATGCAGGGAATCAGAAGTACGGAATCAGAGATGGGGAATCAGAGGCAGGGAATCAGAATCAGAAGCGGGGAATCAGAGGCCTGGAATCAGATGCTGGGAATAAGAGGCCGGGAATCAGAGGCGGGGAATCAGAGGCGGGGAAACAGAGGTGGGGAAACAGATATGGGGAATCAGTGGTGGCGAATCAAAGGCGGTGAATCAGAGATGGGGAATCAGAGGCGGGGAATCAGAGGCAGGGAATCAAACACGGGGAATCAGAGGCGGGGAATCAGAGCTGGGGAATCAGAGGCGGGGAATCAGAGTTGGGGAATCAGAGGCGGGGAATCAGATATGGGGAAACAGGGGCGGGGAATCAGAGGCGGGGAAACAGAGGCGGGGAATCAGATATGGGGAATCAGAGGTGTGGAATCAGAGGTTGGGAATCAGAGGCAGGGAATCAGAGGCGGGGAAACAGGGGCAGGGAATCAGATCTGGGGAATCAGTGGCGGGGAAGTAGAGTTGGGGAATCAGAGGCGGGGAATCAGAGGCGGGGAAACAGAGGCGGGGAATCAAACACGGGGAATCAGAGGTGGGGAATCAGAGGTTGGGAATCAGAGGCAGGGAATCAGAGGCGGGGAATCAGAGGCGGGGAATCAGAGGCAGGGAATCAGATGTGCGGAATCGGAGATGGGGAATCAGATGCAAGAAATCAGAGGCGGGGAATCAGAGGCGGGGAATCAGAGGCCGGGAATCAGATATGGTGAAACAGAGGCGGGGAATCAGAGGTGGGGAAACAGAGGCGGGGAATCAGATATGGGGAATCAGAGGTGGGGAATCAGAGTTTGGGAATCAGAGGCATGGAATCAGAGGCTTGGAATCAGATGCAGGGAATCAGATGCTGGGAATCAGAGGCGGGGAATCAGAGCTGTGGAATCAGAGGTGGTGAATCAGAGTTGGGGAATCAGAGGCGGGGACTTAGATATTGGGAAACAGAGGCGGGGAATCAGAGGCGAGGAAACAGAGGTGGGGAATCAGAAATGGGGAATCAGAGGTTGGGAATCAGAGGCAGGGGATCAGATGTGCGGAATCAGAGATGGGGAATCAAAGGCAGGGAATCAGCATCAGAAACAGGGAATCAGAGGCCGGGAATCAGAGGCCGGAATCAGATGCCGGGAATAAGAGGCCGGGAATCAGAGGTGGGGAATCAGAGTCCGGGAATCAGAGATGGGGATTCAGAGGCGGGGAATGAGATATGGGGAATCAGAGGCGGGGAATCAGAGGCGGGGAATCAGAGGCGGGGAATCAGAATGGGGAATCAAAGGTAGGGAATCAGGGGCGGGGTATCAGTGGCAGGGAATCAGAGGCGGGAAATCAGAGGCCGGGAATCAGAGGCGGTGAATCAGAGGCGGTGAATCAGAGGCAGGGAATCGGATGTGCGGAATCAGAGATGGGGAATCAGAGGTGGGGAATCAGAGGCGGTGAATCAGACATGGGTAATCAGAGGCGGGGAATCAGAGGCAGGAAATCAGACACGGGGAATCAGAGGCGAGGAATTAGAGCTGGGGAATTAGATGCAGGGAATCAGAGTTGGGGATTCAGAGGCGGGGAATCAGATATGGGGAAATAGAGGTGGGGAACCAGAGTTGGGCAAATAGAGGCGGGGAATCCGATATGGGGAAATAGAGGCGGGGATTCAGAGGCGTGGAAACAGAGGCGGGGAATCAGATATGGGGAATGAGAGGTGGGGAATCAGAGGTTGGGAATCAGAGGCAGGGAATCAGAGGCTGGGAATCAGATGCAGGGAATCAGATGCGGGGATCAGAGGCGGGGAATCAGAGCTGGGGAATCAGAGGTGGGGAATCAGAGGCGGGGAATCAGAGGCGGGGACTTAGATATGGGTAAACAGAGGCGGGGAATAGAGGCGGGAAACAGAGGCGGGGAATCAGATATTGTGAATCAGAGGTAGGGAATCAGAGGCAGGGAATCAGATGTTCGGAATCAGAGATGGGGAATCAGAGGCAGGGAATCAGAATCAGAAGCAGGGAATAAGACGCGGGGAATCAGAGGCGGGGAATCAGAGCTGGGGAAGCAGAGGCAGTGAATCAGAGGCAGGGAATCAGAGGCTGGGAATCAGATGCAGGGAATCAGATGCGGGGATCAGAGGCGGGGAATCAGAGCTGGGGAATCAGAGGTGGGGAATCAGAGTTGGGGAATCAGATGCGGGGACTTAGATATGGGGAAACAGAGGCGGGGAATCAGAGGCGGGAAACAGAGGCGGGGAATCAGATATTGTGAATCAGAGGTGGGGAATCAGAGGCAGGGAATCAGATGTGCGGAATCAGAGATGGGGAATCAGAGGCAGGGAATCAGAATCAGAAGCAGGGAATAAGACGCGGGGAATCAGAGGCGGGGAATCAGAGCTGGGGAAGCAGAGGCAGTGAATCAGAGGCTGGGATTCAGAGGCAGGGAATCGGATGTGCGGAATCAGAGATGGAGAATCAGAGGTGGGGAATCAGAGGCGGTGAATCAGACATGGGTAATCAGAGGCGGGGAATCAGAGGCAGGAAATCAGACACGGGGAATCAGAGGCGGGGAATCAGAGTTGGGGATTCAGAGGCGGGGAATCAGATATGGGGAAACAGAGGCGGGGAATCAGAGGCGGGGACTTAGATATGGGGAAACAGGGGCGGGGAATCAGAGGCGGGGAAACAGAGGCGGGGAATCAGATATGGGGAATCAGAGGTGTGGAATCAGATGTTGGGAATCAGAGGCAGGGAAACAGAGGCGGGGAAACAGAGGCGGGGAATCAGATATGGGGAATCAGAGGTGGCGAATCAAAGGCGGTGAAACAGAGATGGGGAATCAGGGCAGGGAATCAGAGGCAGGGAATCAAACACGGGGAATCAGAGCTGGGGAATCAGAGGCGGGGAATTAGAGTTGGGGAATCAGAGGAGGGGAATCAGAGGCGGGGAAACGGAGGCGGGGAATCAGATATGGGGAATCAGAGGTGGGGAATCAGAGGTTGGGAATCAGAGGCAGGGAATCAGAGGCGGGGAATCAGAGGCAGGGAATCAGAGGCAGGGAATCAGATGTGCGGAATCGGAGATGGGGAATCAGAGGCAGGGAATCAGAGGCGGGGAATCAGAGGTGGGGAATCAGAGGCCGGGAATCAGATATGGGGAAACAGAGGCGGGGAATCAGAGGCGGGGAAACAGAGGCGGGGAATCAGATATGGGGAATCAGAGGTGGGGATTCAGAGGTTGGGAATCAGAGGCAGGTAATCAGAGGCTTGGAATCAGATGCAGGGAATCAGATGCGGGGAATCAGAGGCGGGGAATCAGAGCTGGGGAATCAGAGCTGGGGAATCAGAGTTGGGGAATCAGAGGCGGGGACTTAGATATTGAGAAACAGAGGCGGGGAATCAGAGGCGGGGAAACAGAGGCGGGGAATCAGATATGGGGAATCAGAGGTGGGGAATCAGAGGCAGGGAATCAGATGTACGGAATCAGAGATGGGGAATCAGAGGCAGGGAATCAGAATCAGAAGCAGGGAATCAGAGGCCGGGAATCAGAGGCCGGAATCAGATGCCGGGAATAAGAGGCCGGGAATCAGAGGTGGGGAATCGGAGTCCGGGAATCAGAGATGGGGATTCAGAGGCGGGGAATGAGATATGGGGAATCAGAGGCGGGGAATCAGAGGCGGGGAAACAGAGGCGGGTAATCAGATATGGGGAATCAGAGGTGGGGAATCTGGGGCGGGGTATCAGTGGCAGGGAATCAGAGGCGGGAATTCAGAGGCCGGGAATCAGAGGCGGTGAATCAGAGGCGGGGAATCAGAGGCAGGGAATCGGATGTGCGGATTCAGAGATGGGGAATCAGAGGTGGGGAATCAGAGGCGGTGAATCAGACATGGGTAATCAAAGGCGGGGAATCAGAGGACGGAAATCAGACACTGGGAATCAGAGGCGGGGAATCAGAGCTGGGGAATTAGATGCAGGGAATCAGAGTTGGGGATTCAGAGGTGGGGAATCAGATGTGGGGAAACAGAGGTGGGGAATCAGAGGTGGGCAAATAGACGCGGGGAATCTGATATGGGGAAACAGAGGCGGGGAATCAGAGGCGTGGAAACAGAGGCGGGGAATCAGATATGGGGAATCAGAGGTGGGGAATCAGAGGTTGGGAATCAGAGGCAGGGAATCAGAGGCTGGGAATAGGATGCAGGGAATCAGATGCGGGTATCAGAGGCGGGGAATCAGAGCTGGGGAATCAGAGGTGGGGAATCAGAGTTGGGGAATCAGAGGCGGGGACTTAGATATGAGGAAACAGAGGCGGGGAATCAGAGGCGGGGAAACAGAGGCAGGGAATCAGATATGGGGAATCAGAGGTGGGGAATCAGAGGCAGGGAATCAGATGTGCGGAATCAGAGATGGGGAATCAGAGGCAGGGAATCAGAATCAGAAGCAGGGAATAAGACGCGGGGAATCAGAGGCGGGGAATCAGAGCTGGGGAAGCAGAGGCAGTGAATCAGAGGCGGGGAATCAGAGGCAGGGAATCGGATGTGCGGAATCAGAGATGGGGAATCAGAGGTGGGGAATCAGAGGCGGTGAATCAGACATGGGTAATCAGGGGCGGGGAATCAGAGGCAGGAAATCAGACACGGGGAATCAGACGCGGGAAATCAGAGCTGGGAAATTAGAGGCAGGGAATCAGAGTTGGGGATTCAGAGGCGGGGAATCAGATATAGGGAAACAGAGGCGGGGAATCAGAGGCGGGAAAATAGAGGCGGGGAATCAGATATGGGGAAACAGAGGCGGGGAATCAGAGGCAGGGAAACAGAGGCGGGGAATCAGATATGGGGAATCAGAGGTGGGGAATCAGAGGTTGGGAATCAGAGGCAGGGAATCAGAGGCTGGGAATCAGATGCAGGGAATCAGATGCGGGGAATCAGAGGCGGGGAATCAGAGCTGGAGTATCAGAGGTGGGGAATCAAAGTTGGGGAATCAGAGGCGGGGACTTAGATATGGGGAATCAGATATGGGGAAACAGGGGCGGGGAATCAGAGGCGGGGAAACAGAGGCGGGGAATCAGATATGGGCAATCAGAGGTGTGGAATCAGAGGTTGGGAATCAGAGGCAGGGAATCAGAGGCGGGGAAACAGAGGCGGGGAATCAGATATGGGGAATCAGAGGTGGCGAATCAAAGGCGGTGAAGCAGAGATGGGGAATCAGGGCAGGGAATCAGAGGCAGGGAATCAAACACGGGGAATCAGAGCTGGGGAATCAGAGGCGGGGAATTAGAGTTGTGGAATCAGAGGAGGGGAATCAGAGGCGGGGAAACAGAGGCGGGGAATCAGATATGGGGAATCAGAGGTGGGGAATCAGAGGTTGGGAATCAGAGGCATGGAATCAGAGGCGGGGAATCAGAGGCCGGGAATCAGATATGGGGAAACAGAGGCGGGGAATCAGAGGCTGGGTATCAGAGGCGGGGAATCAGAGGCCGGGAATCAGATATGGGGAAACAGAGGCGGGGAATCAGAGGTGGGGAAACAGAGGCGGGGAATCAGATATGGGGAATCAGAGGTGGGGAATCAGAGGTTGGGAATCAGAGGCAGGGAATCAGAGGCTTGGAATCAGATGCAGGGAATCAGATGCGGTGAATCAGAGGCGGGGAATCAGAGCTGGGGAATCAGAGGTGGGGAATCAGATTTGGGGAATCAGAGGCGGGGACTTAGATATTGGGAAACAGAGGCGGGGAATCAGAGGCGGGGAAACAGAGGCAGGGAATCAGATATGGGGATTCAGAGGTGGCGAATCAAAGGCGGTGAATCAGAGATGGGGAATCAGAGGCCGGGAATCAGAGGCAGGGAATCAAACACGTGGAATCAGAGGCGGGGAATCAGAGCTGGGGAATCAGAGGCGGGGAATCAGAGTTGGAGAATCAGAGGCGGGGAATCAGACGCAGGGAATCAATATGGGAAATCAGAGGTGGGGAATCAGAGGTTGGGAATCAGAAGAAGGGAATCAGAGGCGAGGAATCAGAGCTGGGGAATCAGAGGCGGGGAATCAGAATTGGGGAATCAGAGATGGGGAATCAGAGATGGGGAATCAGAGGCGGGGAATCAGACGCGGGGAATCAGAGGTGGTGAATCAGAGATGTGGAATCAGAGGCGGGGAATCGGAGGCAGGGAATCAGACGCGGGGAATCAGAGGCGGGGAATCATAGCTGGCGAATCAGAGGCGGGGAATCAGAGGTGGGGAATCAGAGGCGGGGAATCAGATATTGGGAATCAGAGGTGGGGAATCAGAGGCGGTGAATCAGACATGGGTAATCAGAGGCGGGGAATCAGAGGCAGAAATTCAGACACGGGGAATCAGAGGCGGGGAATCAGAGCTGGGAAATTAGAGGCAGGGAATCAGAGTTGGGGATTCAGAGGCGGGGAATCAGATATGGGGAAACAGAGGCGGGGAATCAGAGGCGGGCAAATACAGACGGGGAATCAGATATGGGGAAACAGAGGCGGGGAATCAGAGGCAGGGAAACAGAGGCGGGGAATCAGATAAAGGGAATCAGAGGTGGGGAATCAGAGGTTGGGAATCAGAGGCAGGGAATCAGAGGCTGGGAAGCAGATGCAGGGAATCAGATGCGGGGAATCAGAGCTGGGGAATCAGAGGTGGGGAATCAAAGTTGGGGAATCAGAGGCGGGGACTTAGATATGGGGAATCAGAGGCTGGGAATCAGATATGGGGAAACAGGGGCGGGGAATCAGAGGCGGGGAAACAGAGGCGGGGAATCAGATATGGGGAATCAGAGGTGTGGAATCAGAGGTTGGGAATCAGAGCTGGGGATTCAGAGGCGGGGAATTAGAGTTGGGGAATCAGAGGAGGGGAATCAGAGGCGGGGAAACAGAGGCAGGGAATCAGATATGGGGAATCAGAGGTGGCGAATCAAAGGCGGTGAATCAGAGATGGGGAATCAGAGGCCGGGAATCAGAGGCAGGGAATCAAACACGTGGAATCAGAGGCCGGGAATCAGATATGGGGAAACAGAGGCGGGGAATCAGAGGCTGGGTATCAGAGGCGGGGAATCAGAGGCTTGGAATCAGATGCAGGGAATCAGATGCGGGGAATCAGAGGCGGGGAATCAGAGCTGGGGAATCAGAGGTGGGGAATCAGATTTGGGGAATCAGAGGCGGGGACTTAGATATTGGGAAACAGAGGCGGGGAATCAGAGGCGGGGAAACAGAGGCGGGGAATCAGATATGGGGATTCAGAAGTGGCGAATCAAAGGCGGTGAATCAGAGATGGGGAATCAGAGGCCGGGAATCAGAGGCAGGGAATCAAACACGTGGAATCAGAGGCCGGGAATCAGATATGGGGAAACAGAGGCGGGGAATCAGAGGCTGGGTATCAGAGGCGGGGAATCAGAGGCCGGGAATCAGATATGGGGAAACAGAGGCGGGGAATCAGAGGTGGGGAAACAGAGGCGGGGAATCAGATATGGGGAATCAGAGGTGGGGAATCAGAGGTTGGGAATCAGAGGCAGGGAATCAGAGGCTTGGAATCAGATGCAGGGAATCAGATGCGGGGAATCAGAGGAGGGGAATCAGAGCTGGGGAATCAGAGGTGGGGAATCAGATTTGGGGAATCAGAGGCGGGGACTTAGATATTGGGAAACAGAGGCGGGGAATCAGAGGCGGGGAAACAGAGGCGGGGAATCAGATATGGGGATTCAGAGGTGGCGTATCAAAGGCGGTGAATCAGAGATGGGGAATCAGAGGCCGGGAATCAGAGGCAGGGAATCAAACACGTGGAATCAGAGGCGGGGAATCAGAGCTGGGGAATCAGAGGCGGGGAATCAGAGTTGGAGAATCAGAGGCGGGGAATCAGAGGCGGGGAAACAGAGGCGGGGAATCAGATATGGGGATTCAGAGGTGGCGAATCAAAGGCGGTGAATCAGAGATGGGGAATCAGAGGCCGGGAATCAGAGGCAGGGAATCAAACACGTGGAATCAGAGGCCGGGAATCAGATATGGGGAAACAGAGGCGGGGAATCAGAGGCTGGGTATCAGAGGCGGGGAATCAGAGGCCGGGAATCAGATATGGGGAAACAGAGGCGGGGAATCAGAGGTGGGGAAACAGAGGCGGGGAATCAGATATGGGGAATCAGAGGTGGGGAATCAGAGGTTGGGAATCAGAGGCAGGGAATCAGAGGCTGGGTATCAGAGGCGGGGAATCAGAGGCCGGGAATCAGATATGGGGAAACAGAGGCGGGGAATCAGAGGTGGGGAAACAGAGGCGGGGAATCAGATATGGGGAATCAGAGGTGGGGAATCAGAGGTGGGGAATCAGATTTGGGGAATCAGAGGCGGGGACTTAGATATTGGGAAACAGAGGCGGGGAATCAGAGGCGGGGAAACAGAGGCGGGGAATCAGATATGGGGATTCAGAGGTGGCGAATCAAAGGCGGTGAATCAGAGATGGGGAATCAGAGGCCGGGAATCAGAGGCAGGGAATCAAACACGTGGAATCAGAGGTGGGGAATCAGAGCTGGGGAATCAGAGGCGGGGAATCAGAGTTGGAGAATCAGAGGCGGGGAATCAGAGGCGGGAAACAGAGGCGGGGAATCAGATATGGGGATTCAGAGGTGGCGAATCAAAGGCGGTGAATCAGAGATTGGGAATCAGAGGCCGGGAATCAGAGGCAGGGAATCAAACACGTGGAATCAGAGGCCGGGAATCAGATATGGGGAAACAGAGGCGGGGAATCAGAGGCTGGGTATCAGAGGCGGGGAATCAGAGGCCGGGAATCAGATATGGGGAAACAGAGGCGGGGAATCAGAGGTGGGGAAACAGAGGCGGGGAATCAGATATGGGAAATCAGAGGTGGGGAATCAGAGGTTGGGAATCAGAGGCAGGGAATCAGAGGCTTGGAATCAGATGCAGGGAATCAGATGCGGGGAATCAGAGGCGGGGAATCTTAGCTGGGGAATCAGAGGTGGGGAATCAGATTTGGGGAATCAGAGGCGGGGACTTAGATATTGGGAAACAGAGGCGGGGAATCAGAGGCGGGGAAACAGAGGCGGGGAATCAGATATGGGGATTCAGAGGTGGCGAATCAAAGGCGGTGAATCAGAGATGGGGAATCAGATGCCGGGAATCAGAGGCAGGGAATCAAACACGTGGAATCAGAGGCGGGGAATCAGAGCTGGGGAATCAGAGGCGGGGAATCAGAGTTGGAGAATCAGAGGCGGGGAATCAGACGCAGGGAATCAATATGGGAAATCAGAGGTGGGGAATCAGAGGTTGGGAATCAGAAGAAGGGAATCAGAGGCGAGGAATCAGAGCTGGGGAATCAGAGGCGGGGAATCAGAATTGGGGAATCAGAGATGGGGAATCAGAGATGGGGAATCAGAGGCGGGGAATCAGACGCGGGGAATCAGAGGTGGTGAATCAGAGATGTGGAATCAGAGGCGGGGAATCGGAGGCAGGGAATCAGACGCGGGGAATCAGAGGCGGGGAATCATAGCTGGCGAATCAGAGGTGGGGAATCAGAGGTGGGGAATCAGAGGCGGGGAATCAGATATTGGGAATCAGAGGTGGGGAATCAGAGGCGGTGAATCAGACATGGGTAATCAGAGGCGGGGAATCAGAGGCAGAAATTCAGACACGGGGAATCAGAGGCAGGGAATCAGAGCTGGGAAATTAGAGGCAGGGAATCAGAGTTGGGGATTCAGAGGCGGGGAATCAGATATGGGGAAACAGAGGCGGGGAATCAGAGGCGGGCAAATAGAGGCGGGGAATCAGATATGGGGAAACAGAGGCGGGGAATCAGAGGCAGGGAAACAGAGGCGGGGAATCAGATATGGGGAATCAGAGGTGGGGAATCAGAGGTTGGGAATCAGAGGCAGGGAATCAGAGGCTGGGAATCAGATGCAGGGAATCAGATGCGGGGAATCAGAGCTGGGGAATCAGAGGTGGGGAATCAAAGTTGGGGATTCAGAGGCGGGGACTTAGATATGGGGAATCAGAGGCTGGGAATCAGATATGGGGAAACAGGGGCGGGGAATCAGAGGCGGGGAAACAGAGGCGGGGAATCAGAGGTTGGGAATCAGAGGCAGGAAATCAGAGGCTGGGTATCAGAGGTGGGGAAACAGAGGCGGGGAATCAGATATGGGGAAACAGAGGCGGGGAATCAGATATGGGGATTCAGAGGTGGCGAATCAAAGGCGGTGAATCAGAGATGGAGAATCAGAGGCCGGGAATCAGAGGCCGGGAATCAGATATGGGGAAACAGAGGCGGGGAATCAGAGGCTGGGTATCAGAGGCGGGGAATCAGAGGCTTGGAATCAGATGCAGGGAATCAGATGCGGGGAATCAGAGGCGGGGAATCAGAGCTGGGGAATCAGAGGTGGGGAATCAGATTTGGGGAATCAGAGGCGGGGACTTAGATATTGGGAAACAGAGGCGGGGAATCAGAGGCGGGGAAACAGAGGCAGGGAATCAGATATGGGGATTCAGAGGTGGCGAATCAAAGGCGGTGAATCAGAGATGGGGAATCAGAGGCCGGGAATCAGAGGCAGGGAATCAAACACGTGGAATCAGAGGCCGGGAATCAGATATGGGGAAACAGAGGCGGGGAATCAGAGGCTGGGTATCAGAGGCGGGGAATCAGAGGCCGGGAATCAGATATGGGGAAACAGAGGCGGGGAATCAGAGGTGGGGAAACAGAGGCGGGGAATCAGATATGGGGAATCAGAGGTGGGGAATCAGAGGTTGGGAATCAGAGGCAGGGAATCAGAGGCTTGGAATCAGATGCAGGGAATCAGATGCGGGGAATCAGAGGCGGGGAATCAGAGCTGGGGAATCAGAGGTGGGGAATCAGATTTGGGGAATCAGATGCGGGGACTTAGATATTGGGAAACAGAGGCGGGGAATCAGAGGCGGGGAAACAGAGGCGGGGAATCAGATATGGGGATTCAGAGGTGGCGAATCAAAGGCGGTGAATCAGAGATGGGGAATCAGAGGCCGGGAATCAGAGGCAGGGAATCAAACACGTGGAATCAGAGGCGGGGAATCAGAGCTGGGGAATCAGAGGCGGGGAATCAGATTTGGAGAATCAGAGGCGGGGAATCAGAGGCGGGGAAACAGAGGCGGGGAATCAGATATGGGGATTCAGAGGTGGCGAATCAAAGGCGGTGAATCAGAGATGGGGAATCAGAGGCCGGGAATCAGAGGCAGGGAATCAAACACGTGGAATCAGAGTCCGGGAATCAGATATGGGGAAACAGAGGCGGGGAATCAGAGGCTGGGTATCAGAGGCGGGGAATCAGAGGCCGGGAATCAGATATGGGGAAACAGAGGCGGGGAATCAGAGGTGGGGAAACAGAGGCGGGGAATCAGATATGGGGAATCAGAGGTGGGGAATCAGAGTTTGGGAATCAGAGGCAGGGAATCAGAGGCTGGGTATCAGAGGCGGGGATTCAGAGGCCGGGAATCAGATATGGGGAAACAGAGGCGGGGAATCAGAGGTGGGGAAACAGAGGCGGGGAATCAGATTTGGGGAATCAGAGGTGGGGAATCAGAGGTGGGGAATCAGATTTGGGGAATCAGAGGCGGGGACTTAGATATTGGGAAACAGAGGCGGGGAATCAGAGGCGGGGAAACGGAGGCGGGGAATCAGATATGGGGATTCAGAGGTGGCGAATCAAAGGCGGTGAATCAGAGATGGGGAATCAGAGGCCGGGAATCAGAGGCAGGGAATCAAACACGTGGAATCAGAGGCGGGGAATCAGAGCTGGGGAATCAGAGGCGGGGAATCAGAGTTGGAGAATCAGAAGCGGGGAATCAGAGGCGGGGAAACAGAGGCGGGGAATCAGATATGGGGATTCAGAGGTGGCGAATCAAAGGCGGTGAATCAGAGATGGGGAATCAGAGGCCGGGAATCAGAGGCAGGGAATCAAACACGTGGAATCAGAGGCCGGGAATCAGATATGGGGAAACAGAGGCGGGTTATCAGAGGCGGGGAATCAGAGGCCGGGAATCAGATATGGGGAAACAGAGGCGGGGAATCAGAGGTGGGGAAACAGAGGCGGGGAATCAGATATGGGGAATCAGAGGTGGGGAATCAGAGGTTGGGAATCAGAGGCAGGGAATCAGAGGCTTGGAATCAGATGCAGGGAATCAGATGCGGGGAATCAGAGGTGGAGAATCAGAGGCGGGGAATCAGAGCTGGGGAATCAGAGGCGGGGAATCAGAATTGGGGAATCAGAGATGGGGAATCAGAGATGGGGAATCAGAGGCGGGGAATCAGACGCGGGGAATCAGAGGTGGTGAATCAGAGATGTGGAATCAGAGGCGGGGAATCGGAGGCAGGGAATCAGACGCGGGGAATCAGAGGCGGGGAATCATAGCTGGCGAATCAGAGGCGGGGAATCAGAGGTGGGGAATAAGAGGCGGGGAATCAGATATTGGGAATCAGAGGTGGGGAATCAGAGGCGGTGAATCAGACATGGGTAATCAGAGGCGGGGAATCAGAGGCAGAAATTCAGACACGGGGAATCAGAGGCGGGGAATCAGAGCTGGGAAATTACAGGCAGGGAATCAGAGTTGGGGATTCAGAGGCGGGGAATCAGATATGGGGAAACAGAGGCGGGGAATCAGAGGCGGGCAAATAGAGGCGGGGAATCAGATATGGGGAAACAGAGGCGGGGAATCAGAGGCAGGGAAACAGAGGCGGGGAATCAGATATGGGGAATCAGAGGTGGGGAATCAGAGGTTGGGAATCAGAGGCAGGGAATCAGAGGCTGGGAATCAGATGCAGGGAATCAGATGCGGGGAATCAGAGCTGGGGAATCAGAGGTGGGGAATCAAAGTTGGGGAATCAGAGGCGGGGACTTATATATGGGGAATCAGAGGCTGGGAATCAGATATGGGGAAACAGGGGCGGGGAATCAGAGGCGGGGAAACAGAGGCGGGGAATCAGATATGGGGAATCAGAGGTGGGGAATCAGATTTGGGGAATCAGAGGCGGGGATTTAGATATTGGGAAACAGAGGCGGGGAATCAGAGGCGGGGAAACAGAGGCGGGGAATCAGATATGGGGATTCAGAGGTGGCGAATCAAAGGCGGTGAATCAGAGATGGGGAATCAGAGGCCGGGAATCAGAGGCAGGGAATCAAACACGTGGAATCAGAGGCGGGGAATCAGAGCTGGGGAATCAGAGGCCGGGAATCAGATATGGGGAAACAGAGGCGGGGAATCAGAGGCTGGGTATCAGAGGCGGGGAATCAGAGGCTTGGAATCAGATGCAGGGAATCAGATGCGGGGAATCAGAGGCGGGGAATCAGAGCTGGGGAATCAGAGGTGGGGAATCAGATTTGGGGAATCAGAGGCGGGGACTTAGATATTGGGAAACAGAGGCGGGGAATCAGAGGCGGGGAAACAGAGGCGGGGAATCAGATATGGGGATTCAGAGGTGGCGAATCAAAGGCGGTGAATCAGAGATGGGGAATCAGAGGCCGGGAATCAGAGGCAGGGAATCAAACACGTGGAATCAGAGGCGGGGAATCAGAGCTGGGGAATCAGAGGCGGGGAATCAGAGTTGGAGAATCAGAGGCGGGGAATCAGACGCAGGGAATCAATATGGGAAATCAGAGGTGGGGAATCAGAGGTTGGGAATCAGAAGAAGGGAATCAGAGGCGAGGAATCAGAGCTGGGGAATCAGAGGCGGGGAATCAGAATTGGGGAATCAGAGATGGGGAATCAGAGATGGGGAATCAGAGGCGGGGAATCAGACGCGGGGAATCAGAGGTGGTGAATCAGAGATGTGGAATCAGAGGCGGGGAATCGGAGGCAGGGAATCAGACGCGGGGAATCAGAGGCGGGGAATCATAGCTGGTGAATCAGAGGCGGGGAATCAGAGGTGGGGAATCAGAGGCGGGGAATCAGATATTGGGAATCAGAGGTGGGGAATCAGAGGCGGTGAATCAGACATGGGTAATCAGAGGCGGGGAATCAGAGGCAGAAATTCAGACACGGGGAATCAGAGGCGGGGAATCAGAGCTGGGAAATTAGAGGCAGGGAATCAGAGTTGGGGATTCAGAGGCGGGGAATCAGATATGGGGAAACAGAGGTGGGGAATCAGAGGCGGGCAAATAGAGGCGGGGAATCAGATATGGGGAAACAGAGGCGGGGAATCAGAGGCAGGGAAACAGAGGCGGGGAATCAGATATGGGGAATCAGAGGTGGGGAATCAGAGGTTGGGAATCAGAGGCAGGGAATCAGAGGCTGGGAATCAGATGCAGGGAATCAGATGCGGGGAATCAGAGCTGGGGAATCAGAGGTGGGGAATCAAAGTTGGGGAATCAGAGGCGGGGACTTAGATATGGGGAATCAGAGGCTGGGAATCAGATATGGGGAAACAGGGGCGGGGAATCAGAGGCGGGGAAACAGAGGCGGGGAATCAGATATGGGGAATCAGAGGTGTGGAATCAGAGGTTGGGAATCAGAGCTGGGGATTCAGAGGCGGGGAATTAGAGTTGGGGAATCAGAGGAGAGGAATCAGAGGCGGGGAAACAGAGGCGGGGAATCAGATATGGGGAATCAGAGGCGGGGAATCAGAGGTTGGGAATCAGAGGCAGGGAATCAGAGGAGGGGAATCAGAGGCGGGGAATCAGAGGCAGGGAATCAGATGTGCGGAATCGGAGATGGGGAATCAGAGGCAGGGAATCAGAGGCGGGGAATCAGAGGTGGGGAATCAGAGGCCGGGAATCAGATATGGGGAAACAGAGGCGGGGAATCAGAGGCGGGGAAACAGAGGCGGAAAATCAGATATGGGGAATCAGAGGTGGGGAATCAGAGTTTGGGAATCAGAGGCAGGGAATCAGAGGCTTGGAATCAGATGCAGGGAATCAGATGCGGGGAATCAGAGGCGGGGAATCAAAGCTGGGGAATCAGAGGTGGGGAATCAGAGTTGGGGAATCAGAGGCGGGGACTTAGATATTGGGAAACAGAGGTGGGGAATCAGAGGCGGGTAAACAGAGGCGGGGAATCAGATATGGGGAATCAGTGGTGGGGAATCAGGAGCGGGGTATCAGTGGCAGGGAATCAGAGGCGGGATATCAGAGGCCGGGAATCAGAGGCGGTGAATCAGAGGCGGGGAATCAGAGGCAGGGAATCGGATGTGCGGAATCAGAGATGGGGAATCAGAGGTGGGGAATCAGAGGCGGTGAATCAGACATGGGTAATCAGAGGCGGGGAATCAGAGGCAGGAAATCAGACACGGGGAATCAGAGGCGGGGAATCAGAGCTGGGGAATTAGATGCAGGGAATCAGAGTTGGGGATTCAGAGGCGGGGAATCAGATATGGGGAAACAGAGGTGGGGAATCAGAGTTGGGCAAATAGAGGCGGGGAATCAGATATGGGGAAACAGAGGCGGGGAATCAGAGGCGTGGAAACAGAGGCGGGGAATCAAATATGGGGAATCAGAGGTGGGGAATCAGTGGTTGGGAATCAGAGGCAGGGAATCAGAGGCTGGGAATCAGATGCAGGGAATCAGATGCGGGGATCAGAGGCGGGGAATCAGAGCTGGGGAATCAGAGTTGGGGAATCAGAGGCGGGGACTTAGATATGGGGAAACAGAGGCGGGGAATCAGAGGCGGGGAAACAGAGGCGGGGAATCAGATATGGGGAATCAGAGGTGGGGAATCAGAGGCAGGGAATCAGATGTGCGGAATCAGAGATGGGCAATCAGAGGCAGGGAATCAGAATCAGAAGCAGGGAATAAGACGCGGGGAATCAGAGGCGGGGAATCAGAGCTGGGGAAGCAGAGGCAGTGAATCTGAGGCGGGGAATCAGAGGCAGGGAATCGGATGTGCGGAATCAGAGATGGGGAATCAGAGGTGGGGAATCAGAGGCGGTGAATCAGACATGGGTAATCAGAGGCGGGGAATCAGAGGCAGCAATTCAGACACGGGGAATCAGAGGTGGGGAATCAGAGCTGGGAAATTAGAGGCGGGGAATCAGAGTTGGGGATTCAGAGGCGGGGAATCAGATATGGGGAAACAGAGGCGGGGAATCAGAGGCGGGCAAATAGAGGCGGGGAATCAGATATGGGGAAACAGAGGCGGGGAATCAGAGGCGGGGAAACAGAGGCGGGGAATCAGATATGGGGAATCAGAGGTGGGGAATCAGAGGTTGGGAATCAGAGGCAGGGAATCAGAGGCTGGGAATCAGATGCAGGGAATCAGATGCGGGGAATCAGAGGCGGGGAATCAGAGCTGGGGAATCAGAGGTGGGGAATCAAAGTTGGGGAATCAGTGGCGGGGACTTAGATATTGGGAAACAGAGGCGGGGAATCAGAGGCGGTGAAGCAGAGGCGGGGAATCAGACATGGGTAATCAGAGGCGGGGAATCAGAGGCAGGAAATCAGACACGGGGAATCAGAGGCGTGGAATCAGAGCTGGGAAATTAGAGGCAGGGAATCAGAGTTGGGGATTCAGAGGCGGGGAATCAGATATGGGGAAACAGAGGCGGGGAATCAGAGGCGGGCAAATAGAGGCGGGGAATCAGATATGGGGAAACAGAGGCGTGGAATCAGAGGCGGGCAAATAGAGGCGGGGAATCAGATATGGGGAAACAGAGGCGGGGAATCAGAGGCAGGGAAACAGAGGCGGGGAATCAGATATGGGGAATCAGAGATGGGGAATCAGAGGCGGGGAATCAGACGCGGGGAATCAGAGGTGGTGAATCAGAGATGTGGAATCAGAGGCGGGGAATCGGAGGCAGGGAATCAGACGCGGGGAATCAGAGGCGGGGAATCATAGCTGGCGAATCAGAGGTGGGGAATCAGAGGTGGGGAATCAGAGGCGGGGAATCAGATATTGGGAATCAGAGGTGGGGAATCAGAGGCGGTGAATCAGACATGGGTAATCAGAGGCGGGGAATCAGAGGCAGAAATTCAGACACGGGGAATCAGAGGCAGGGAATCAGAGCTGGGAAATTAGAGGCAGGGAATCAGAGTTGGGGATTCAGAGGCGGGGAATCAGATATGGGGAAACAGAGGCGGGGAATCAGAGGCGGGCAAATAGAGGCGGGGAATCAGATATGGGGAAACAGAGGTGGGGAATCAGAGGCAGGGAAACAGAGGCGGGGAATCAGATATGGGGAATCAGAGGTGGGGAATCAGAGGTTGGGAATCAGAGGCAGGGAATCAGAGGCTGGGAATCAGATGCAGGGAATCAGATGCGGGGAATCAGAGCTGGGGAATCAGAGGTGGGGAATCAAAGTTGGGGATTCAGAGGCGGGGACTTAGATATGGGGAATCAGAGGCTGGGAATCAGATATGGGGAAACAGGGGCGGGGAATCAGAGGCGGGGAAACAGAGGCGGGGAATCAGAGGTTGGGAATCAGAGGCAGGAAATCAGAGGCTGGGTATCAGAGGTGGGGAAACAGAGGCGGGGAATCAGATATGGGGAAACAGAGGCGGGGAATCAGATATGGGGATTCAGAGGTGGCGAATCAAAGGCGGTGAATCAGAGATGGAGAATCAGAGGCCGGGAATCAGAGGCCGGGAATCAGATATGGGGAAACAGAGGCGGGGAATCAGAGGCTGGGTATCAGAGGCGGGGAATCAGAGGCTTGGAATCAGATGCAGGGAATCAGATGCGGGGAATCAGAGGCGGGGAATCAGAGCTGGGGAATCAGAGGTGGGGAATCAGATTTGGGGAATCAGAGGCGGGGACTTAGATATTGGGAAACAGAGGCGGGGAATCAGAGGCGGGGAAACAGAGGCAGGGAATCAGATATGGGGATTCAGAGGTGGCGAATCAAAGGCGGTGAATCAGAGATGGGGAATCAGAGGCCGGGAATCAGAGGCAGGGAATCAAACACGTGGAATCAGAGGCCGGGAATCAGATATGGGGAAACAGAGGCGGGGAATCAGAGGCTGGGTATCAGAGGCGGGGAATCAGAGGCCGGGAATCAGATATGGGGAAACAGAGGCGGGGAATCAGAGGTGGGGAAACAGAGGCGGGGAATCAGATATGGGGAATCAGAGGTGGGGAATCAGAGGTTGGGAATCAGAGGCAGGGAATCAGAGGCTTGGAATCAGATGCAGGGAATCAGATGCGGGGAATCAGAGGCGGGGAATCAGAGCTGGGGAATCAGAGGTGGGGAATCAGATTTGGGGAATCAGATGCGGGGACTTAGATATTGGGAAACAGAGGCGGGGAATCAGAGGCGGGGAAACAGAGGCGGGGAATCAGATATGGGGATTCAGAGGTGGCGAATCAAAGGCGGTGAATCAGAGATGGGGAATCAGAGGCCGGGAATCAGAGGCAGGGAATCAAACACGTGGAATCAGAGGCGGGGAATCAGAGCTGGGGAATCAGAGGCGGGGAATCAGATTTGGAGAATCAGAGGCGGGGAATCAGAGGCGGGGAAACAGAGGCGGGGAATCAGATATGGGGATTCAGAGGTGGCGAATCAAAGGCGGTGAATCAGAGATGGGGAATCAGAGGCCGGGAATCAGAGGCAGGGAATCAAACACGTGGAATCAGAGTCCGGGAATCAGATATGGGGAAACAGAGGCGGGGAATCAGAGGCTGGGTATCAGAGGCGGGGAATCAGAGGCCGGGAATCAGATATGGGGAAACAGAGGCGGGGAATCAGAGGTGGGGAAACAGAGGCGGGGAATCAGATATGGGGAATCAGAGGTGGGGAATCAGAGTTTGGGAATCAGAGGCAGGGAATCAGAGGCTGGGTATCAGAGGCGGGGATTCAGAGGCCGGGAATCAGATATGGGGAAACAGAGGCGGGGAATCAGAGGTGGGGAAACAGAGGCGGGGAATCAGATTTGGGGAATCAGAGGTGGGGAATCAGAGGTGGGGAATCAGATTTGGGGAATCAGAGGCGGGGACTTAGATATTGGGAAACAGAGGCGGGGAATCAGAGGCGGGGAAACGGAGGCGGGGAATCAGATATGGGGATTCAGAGGTGGCGAATCAAAGGCGGTGAATCAGAGATGGGGAATCAGAGGCCGGGAATCAGAGGCAGGGAATCAAACACGTGGAATCAGAGGCGGGGAATCAGAGCTGGGGAATCAGAGGCGGGGAATCAGAGTTGGAGAATCAGAAGCGGGGAATCAGAGGCGGGGAAACAGAGGCGGGGAATCAGATATGGGGATTCAGAGGTGGCGAATCAAAGGCGGTGAATCAGAGATGGGGAATCAGAGGCCGGGAATCAGAGGCAGGGAATCAAACACGTGGAATCAGAGGCCGGGAATCAGATATGGGGAAACAGAGGCGGGTTATCAGAGGCGGGGAATCAGAGGCCGGGAATCAGATATGGGGAAACAGAGGCGGGGAATCAGAGGTGGGGAAACAGAGGCGGGGAATCAGATATGGGGAATCAGAGGTGGGGAATCAGAGGTTGGGAATCAGAGGCAGGGAATCAGAGGCTTGGAATCAGATGCAGGGAATCAGATGCGGGGAATCAGAGGTGGAGAATCAGAGGCGGGGAATCAGAGCTGGGGAATCAGAGGCGGGGAATCAGAATTGGGGAATCAGAGATGGGGAATCAGAGATGGGGAATCAGAGGCGGGGAATCAGACGCGGGGAATCAGAGGTGGTGAATCAGAGATGTGGAATCAGAGGCGGGGAATCGGAGGCAGGGAATCAGACGCGGGGAATCAGAGGCGGGGAATCATAGCTGGCGAATCAGAGGCGGGGAATCAGAGGTGGGGAATAAGAGGCGGGGAATCAGATATTGGGAATCAGAGGTGGGGAATCAGAGGCGGTGAATCAGACATGGGTAATCAGAGGCGGGGAATCAGAGGCAGAAATTCAGACACGGGGAATCAGAGGCGGGGAATCAGAGCTGGGAAATTACAGGCAGGGAATCAGAGTTGGGGATTCAGAGGCGGGGAATCAGATATGGGGAAACAGAGGCGGGGAATCAGAGGCGGGCAAATAGAGGCGGGGAATCAGATATGGGGAAACAGAGGCGGGGAATCAGAGGCAGGGAAACAGAGGCGGGGAATCAGATATGGGGAATCAGAGGTGGGGAATCAGAGGTTGGGAATCAGAGGCAGGGAATCAGAGGCTGGGAATCAGATGCAGGGAATCAGATGCGGGGAATCAGAGCTGGGGAATCAGAGGTGGGGAATCAAAGTTGGGGAATCAGAGGCGGGGACTTATATATGGGGAATCAGAGGCTGGGAATCAGATATGGGGAAACAGGGGCGGGGAATCAGAGGCGGGGAAACAGAGGCGGGGAATCAGATATGGGGAATCAGAGGTGGGGAATCAGATTTGGGGAATCAGAGGCGGGGATTTAGATATTGGGAAACAGAGGCGGGGAATCAGAGGCGGGGAAACAGAGGCGGGGAATCAGATATGGGGATTCAGAGGTGGCGAATCAAAGGCGGTGAATCAGAGATGGGGAATCAGAGGCCGGGAATCAGAGGCAGGGAATCAAACACGTGGAATCAGAGGCGGGGAATCAGAGCTGGGGAATCAGAGGCCGGGAATCAGATATGGGGAAACAGAGGCGGGGAATCAGAGGCTGGGTATCAGAGGCGGGGAATCAGAGGCTTGGAATCAGATGCAGGGAATCAGATGCGGGGAATCAGAGGCGGGGAATCAGAGCTGGGGAATCAGAGGTGGGGAATCAGATTTGGGGAATCAGAGGCGGGGACTTAGATATTGGGAAACAGAGGCGGGGAATCAGAGGCGGGGAAACAGAGGCGGGGAATCAGATATGGGGATTCAGAGGTGGCGAATCAAAGGCGGTGAATCAGAGATGGGGAATCAGAGGCCGGGAATCAGAGGCAGGGAATCAAACACGTGGAATCAGAGGCGGGGAATCAGAGCTGGGGAATCAGAGGCGGGGAATCAGAGTTGGAGAATCAGAGGCGGGGAATCAGACGCAGGGAATCAATATGGGAAATCAGAGGTGGGGAATCAGAGGTTGGGAATCAGAAGAAGGGAATCAGAGGCGAGGAATCAGAGCTGGGGAATCAGAGGCGGGGAATCAGAATTGGGGAATCAGAGATGGGGAATCAGAGATGGGGAATCAGAGGCGGGGAATCAGACGCGGGGAATCAGAGGTGGTGAATCAGAGATGTGGAATCAGAGGCGGGGAATCGGAGGCAGGGAATCAGACGCGGGGAATCAGAGGCGGGGAATCATAGCTGGTGAATCAGAGGCGGGGAATCAGAGGTGGGGAATCAGAGGCGGGGAATCAGATATTGGGAATCAGAGGTGGGGAATCAGAGGCGGTGAATCAGACATGGGTAATCAGAGGCGGGGAATCAGAGGCAGAAATTCAGACACGGGGAATCAGAGGCGGGGAATCAGAGCTGGGAAATTAGAGGCAGGGAATCAGAGTTGGGGATTCAGAGGCGGGGAATCAGATATGGGGAAACAGAGGTGGGGAATCAGAGGCGGGCAAATAGAGGCGGGGAATCAGATATGGGGAAACAGAGGCGGGGAATCAGAGGCAGGGAAACAGAGGCGGGGAATCAGATATGGGGAATCAGAGGTGGGGAATCAGAGGTTGGGAATCAGAGGCAGGGAATCAGAGGCTGGGAATCAGATGCAGGGAATCAGATGCGGGGAATCAGAGCTGGGGAATCAGAGGTGGGGAATCAAAGTTGGGGAATCAGAGGCGGGGACTTAGATATGGGGAATCAGAGGCTGGGAATCAGATATGGGGAAACAGGGGCGGGGAATCAGAGGCGGGGAAACAGAGGCGGGGAATCAGATATGGGGAATCAGAGGTGTGGAATCAGAGGTTGGGAATCAGAGCTGGGGATTCAGAGGCGGGGAATTAGAGTTGGGGAATCAGAGGAGAGGAATCAGAGGCGGGGAAACAGAGGCGGGGAATCAGATATGGGGAATCAGAGGCGGGGAATCAGAGGTTGGGAATCAGAGGCAGGGAATCAGAGGAGGGGAATCAGAGGCGGGGAATCAGAGGCAGGGAATCAGATGTGCGGAATCGGAGATGGGGAATCAGAGGCAGGGAATCAGAGGCGGGGAATCAGAGGTGGGGAATCAGAGGCCGGGAATCAGATATGGGGAAACAGAGGCGGGGAATCAGAGGCGGGGAAACAGAGGCGGAAAATCAGATATGGGGAATCAGAGGTGGGGAATCAGAGTTTGGGAATCAGAGGCAGGGAATCAGAGGCTTGGAATCAGATGCAGGGAATCAGATGCGGGGAATCAGAGGCGGGGAATCAAAGCTGGGGAATCAGAGGTGGGGAATCAGAGTTGGGGAATCAGAGGCGGGGACTTAGATATTGGGAAACAGAGGTGGGGAATCAGAGGCGGGTAAACAGAGGCGGGGAATCAGATATGGGGAATCAGTGGTGGGGAATCAGGAGCGGGGTATCAGTGGCAGGGAATCAGAGGCGGGATATCAGAGGCCGGGAATCAGAGGCGGTGAATCAGAGGCGGGGAATCAGAGGCAGGGAATCGGATGTGCGGAATCAGAGATGGGGAATCAGAGGTGGGGAATCAGAGGCGGTGAATCAGACATGGGTAATCAGAGGCGGGGAATCAGAGGCAGGAAATCAGACACGGGGAATCAGAGGCGGGGAATCAGAGCTGGGGAATTAGATGCAGGGAATCAGAGTTGGGGATTCAGAGGCGGGGAATCAGATATGGGGAAACAGAGGTGGGGAATCAGAGTTGGGCAAATAGAGGCGGGGAATCAGATATGGGGAAACAGAGGCGGGGAATCAGAGGCGTGGAAACAGAGGCGGGGAATCAAATATGGGGAATCAGAGGTGGGGAATCAGTGGTTGGGAATCAGAGGCAGGGAATCAGAGGCTGGGAATCAGATGCAGGGAATCAGATGCGGGGATCAGAGGCGGGGAATCAGAGCTGGGGAATCAGAGTTGGGGAATCAGAGGCGGGGACTTAGATATGGGGAAACAGAGGCGGGGAATCAGAGGCGGGGAAACAGAGGCGGGGAATCAGATATGGGGAATCAGAGGTGGGGAATCAGAGGCAGGGAATCAGATGTGCGGAATCAGAGATGGGCAATCAGAGGCAGGGAATCAGAATCAGAAGCAGGGAATAAGACGCGGGGAATCAGAGGCGGGGAATCAGAGCTGGGGAAGCAGAGGCAGTGAATCTGAGGCGGGGAATCAGAGGCAGGGAATCGGATGTGCGGAATCAGAGATGGGGAATCAGAGGTGGGGAATCAGAGGCGGTGAATCAGACATGGGTAATCAGAGGCGGGGAATCAGAGGCAGCAATTCAGACACGGGGAATCAGAGGTGGGGAATCAGAGCTGGGAAATTAGAGGCGGGGAATCAGAGTTGGGGATTCAGAGGCGGGGAATCAGATATGGGGAAACAGAGGCGGGGAATCAGAGGCGGGCAAATAGAGGCGGGGAATCAGATATGGGGAAACAGAGGCGGGGAATCAGAGGCGGGGAAACAGAGGCGGGGAATCAGATATGGGGAATCAGAGGTGGGGAATCAGAGGTTGGGAATCAGAGGCAGGGAATCAGAGGCTGGGAATCAGATGCAGGGAATCAGATGCGGGGAATCAGAGGCGGGGAATCAGAGCTGGGGAATCAGAGGTGGGGAATCAAAGTTGGGGAATCAGTGGCGGGGACTTAGATATTGGGAAACAGAGGCGGGGAATCAGAGGCGGTGAAGCAGAGGCGGGGAATCAGACATGGGTAATCAGAGGCGGGGAATCAGAGGCAGGAAATCAGACACGGGGAATCAGAGGCGTGGAATCAGAGCTGGGAAATTAGAGGCAGGGAATCAGAGTTGGGGATTCAGAGGCGGGGAATCAGATATGGGGAAACAGAGGCGGGGAATCAGAGGCGGGCAAATAGAGGCGGGGAATCAGATATGGGGAAACAGAGGCGTGGAATCAGAGGCGGGGAAACAGAGGCGGGGAATCAGATATGGGGAATCAGAGGTGGGGAATCAGAGGTTGGGAATCAGAGGCAGGGAATCAGAGGCTGGGAATCAGATGCAGGGAATCAGATGCGGGGAATCAGAGGCGGGGAATCAGAGCTGGGGAATCAGAGGTGGGGAATCAAAGTTGGG
Organism: Narcine bancroftii; assembly: GCF_036971445.1. NCBI lineage: Eukaryota > Metazoa > Chordata > Chondrichthyes > Torpediniformes > Narcinidae > Narcine > Narcine bancroftii. Next base: position 127,592,572 of record NC_091470.1, read on the forward strand.
GAATCAGAGGCGGGGACTTAGATATGGGGAAACAGAGGTGGGGAATCAGAGGCGGGGAAACAGAGGCGGGGAATCAGATATGGGGAATCAGAGGTGGGGAATCAGAGGCAGGGAATTAGATGTGCGGAATCAGAAATGGGGAATCAGAGGCAGGGAATCAGAATCAGAAGCAGGGAATCAGAGGCCGGGAATCAGAGGCCGGAATCAGATGCCGGGAATAAGAGGCCGGGAATCAGAGTCCGGGAATCAGAGTCCGGGAATCAGAGATGGGGAATCAGAGGCAGGATATCAGACACGGGGATTCAGAGGCTGTGAATCAGACGGGGGGAATCAAAGGCGGGGAATCAGAGCTGGGGAATCAGAGGCAGGGAATCAGAGTTGGGGATTCAGAGGCGGGGAATCAGATATGGGGAAACAGAGGCGGGGAATCAGAGGCGGGCAAACAGAGGCGGGGAATTAGATATGGGGAATCAGAGGTTGGGAATCAGAGGTGGTGAATCAGAGATGGGGAATCACAGGCGGGGAATCAGAGGCAGGGAATAGAACGCGGGGAATCAGAGGCAGGGAATCAGAGCTGGGGTATCAGAGGCGGGGAATCATAGTTGGGAATCAGAGGCGGGGAATCAGATATGGGGAAACAGAGGCGGGGAATCAGAGGCGGGGAAACAGGGGCGGGGAATCAGATATGGGGAATCGGATGCGGGTAATCAGAGGCGGGGAATCAGAGCTGGGGAATCAGAGGCGGGGAATCAGAGTTGGTGCATCAGAGGTGGGGAATTAGATATGGGGAAACAGAGGCGGGGAATCAGAGGCGGGGAAACAGAGGCGGGGAATCAGATATGGGGAATCAGAGGTGGGGAATCAGAGGCAGGGAATCAGATGTCCGGAATCAGAGATGGGGAATCAGAGGCAGGGAATCAGAATCAGAAGCGGGGAATCAGAGGCCTGGAATCAGATGCTGGGAATAAGAGGCCGGGAATCAGAGGTGGGGAATCTGAGTCCGGGAATCAGAGATTGGGATTAAAAGGCGGGGAATGAGATATGGAGAATCAGAGGCGGGGAATCAGAGGCGGGGAATCAGATATGGGGAATCAGAGGTGGGGAATCAGAGTTTGGGAATCAGAGGCAGGGAATCAGAGGCTTGGAATCAGATCCAGGGAATCAGATGCGGGGAATCAGAGGCGGGGAATCAGAGCTGTGGAATCAGAGGTGGGGAATCAGAGTTGGGGAATCAGAGGCGGGGACTTAGATATTGGGAAACAGAGGCGGGGAATCAGAGGCGGGGAAACAGAGGCGGGGAATCAGAAATGGGGAATCAGAGGTTGGGAATCAGAGGCAGGGGATCAGATGTGCGGAATCAGAGATGGGGAATCAAAGGCAGGGAATCAGAATCAGAAGCAGGGAATCAGAGGCCGGGAATCAGAGGCAGGAATCAGATGCCGGGAATAAGAGGCCGGGAATCAGAGGTGGGGAATCAGAGTCCGGGAATCAGAGATGGGGATTCAGAGGCGGGGAATGAGATATGGGGAATCAGAGGCTGGGAATCAGACGGGGGGAATCAAAGGCGGGGAATCAGAGCTGGGGAATCAGAGGCAGGGAATCAGAGTTGGGGATTCAGAGGCGGGGAATCAGATATGGGGAAACAGAGGCGGGGAATCAGAGGCCGGCAAACAGAGGCGGGGAATTAGATATGGGGAATCAGAGGTGGGGAATCAGAGGCAGGGAATAGAACGCGGGGAATCAGAGGCAGGGAATCAGAGCTGGGGAATCAGAGGCGGGGAATCATAGTGGGAATCAGAGGCGGGGAATCAGATATGGGGAAACAGAGGCGGGGAATCAGAGGCGGGGAAACAGAGGCGGGGAATCAGATATGGGGAATCGGATGCGGGGAATCAGATGCGGGGAATCAGAGCTGGGGAATCAGAGGTGGGGAATCAGAGTTGGTGCATCAGAGGTGGGGAATTAGATATGGGGAAACAGAGGCGGGGAATCAGAGGCGGGGAAACAGAGGCGGGGAATCAGATATGGGGAATCAGAGGTGAGGAATCAGAGGCAGGGAATCAGATGTGCGGAATCAGAGATGGGGAATCAGAGGCAGGGAATCAGAATCAGAAGCGGGGAATCAGAGGCCTGGAATCAGATGCTGGGAATAAGAGGCCGGGAATCAGAGGTGGGGAATCAGAGTCCGGGAATCAGAGATTGGGATTAAAAGGCGGGGAATTAGATATGGAGAATCAGAGGCGGGGAATCAGAGGCGGGGAAACAGAGGTGGGGAATCAGATATGGGGAATCAGTGGTGGCGAATCAAAGGTGGTGAATCAGAGATGGGGAATCAGAGGCGGGGAATCAGAAACAGGGAATCAAACACGGGGAATCAGAGGCGGGGAATCAGAGCTGGGGAATCAGAGGCGGGGAATCAGAGTTGGGGAATCAGAGGCGGGGAATCAGATATGGGGAAACAGGGGCGGGGAATCAGAGGCGGGGAAACAGAGGTGGGGAATCAGATATGGGGAATCAGAGGTGTGGAATCAGAGGTTGGGAATCAGAGGCAGGGAATCAGAGGCGGGGAAACAGAGGCAGGGAATCAGATCTGGGGAATCAGTGGCGGGGAAGTAGAGTTGGGGAATCAGAGGCGGGGAATCAGAGGCGGGGAATCAGAGCTGGGAAATTAGAGGCAGGGAATCAGAGTTGGGGATTCAGAGGCGGGGAATCAGATATGGGGAAACAGAGGCGGGGAATCAGAGGCGGGCAAATAGAGGCGGGGAATCAGATATGGGGAAACAGAGGCGTGGAATCAGAGGCGGGGAAACAGAGGCGGGGAATCAGATATGGGGAATCAGAGGTGGGGAATCAGAGGTTGGGAATCAGAGGCAGGGAATCAGAGGCTGGGAATCAGATGCAGGGAATCAGATGCGGGGAATCAGAGGCGGGGAATCAGAGCTGGGGAATCAGAGGTGGGGAATCAAAGTTGGGGAATCAGAGGCGGGGACTTAGATATGGGGAAACAGAGGTGGGGAATCAGAGGCGGGGAAACAGAGGCGGGGAATCAGATATGGGGAATCAGAGGTGGGGAATCAGAGGCAGGGAATTAGATGTGCGGAATCAGAAATGGGGAATCAGAGGCAGGGAATCAGAATCAAAAGCAGGGAATCAGAGGCCGGGAATCAGAGGCCGGAATCAGATGCCGGGAATAAGAGGCCGGGAATCAGAGTCCGGGAATCAGAGTCCGGGAATCAGAGATGGGGAATCAGAGGCGGGGAGTGAGATATGGGGAATCAGAGGCGGGGAATCACAGGCGGGGAAACAGAGGCGAGGAATCAGATATGGGGAATCAGAGGTGGCGAATCAAAGGCGGTGAATCAGAGATGGGGAATCAGAGGCGGGGAATGAGAGGCAGGGAATCAAACACGGGGAATCAGAGGTGGGGAATCAGAGCTGGGTTATCAGAGGCGGGGAATCAGAGTTGGGGAATCAGAGGCGGGGAATCAGAGCTGGGGAATCAGAGGTGGGGAATCAGAGTCGGGGAATCAGAGGCAGGGAATCGGATGTGCGGAATCGGAGATGGGGAATCAGAGGTGGGGAATCAGAGGCGGTGAATCTGAGATGGGGAATCAGAGGCGGGGAATCAGAGGCAGGATATCAGACACGGGGATTCAGAGGCTGTGAATCAGATGGGGGGAATCAAAGGCGGGGAATCAGAGCTGGGGAATCAGAGGCAGGGAATCAGAGTTGGGGATTCAGAGGCGGGGAATCAGATATGGGGAAACAGAGGCGGGGAATCAGAGGCGGGCAAACAGAGGCGGGGAATTAGATATGGGGAATCAGAGGTTGGGAATCAGAGGTGGTGAATCAGAGATGGGGAATCACAGGCGGGGAATCAGAGGCAGGGAATAGAACGCGGGGAATCAGAGGCAGGGAATCAGAGCTGGGGTATCAGAGGCGGGGAATCATAGTTGGGAATCAGAGGCGGGGAATCAGATATGGGGAAACAGAGGCGGGGAATCAGAGGCGGGGAAACAGAGGCGGGGAATCAGATATGGGGAATCGGATGCGGGTAATCAGAGGCGGGGAATCAGAGCTGGGGAATCAGAGGCGGGGAATCAGAGTTGGTGCATCAGAGGTGGGGAATTAGATATGGGGAAACAGAGGCGGGGAATCAGAGGCGGGGAAACAGAGGCGGGGAATCAGATATGGGGAATCAGAGGTGGGGAATCAGAGGCAGGGAATCAGATGTCCGGAATCAGAGATGGGGAATCAGAGGCATGGAATCAGAATCAGAAGCGGGGAATCAGAGGCCTGGAATCAGATGCTGGGAATAAGAGGCCGGGAATCAGAGGTGGGGAATCTGAGTCCGGGAATCAGAGATTGGGATTAAAAGGCGGGGAATGAGATATGGAGAATCAGAGGCGGGGAATCAGAGGCGGGGAATCAGATATGGGGAATCAGAGGTGGGGAATCAGAGTTTGGGAATCAGAGGCAGGGAATCAGAGGCTTGGAATCAGATCCAGGGAATCAGATGCGGGGAATCAGAGGCGGGGAATCAGAGCTGTGGAATCAGAGGTGGGGAATCAGAGTTGGGGAATCAGAGGCGGGGACTTAGATATTGGGAAACAGAGGCGGGGAATCAGAGGCGGGGAAACAGAGGCGGGGAATCAGAAATGGGGAATCAGAGGTTGGGAATCAGAGGCAGGGGATCAGATGTGCGGAATCAGAGATGGGGAATCAAAGGCAGGGAATCAGAATCAGAAGCAGGGAATCAGAGGCCGGGAATCAGAGGCCGGAATCAGATGCCGGGAATAAGAGGCCGGGAATCAGAGGTGGGGAATCAGAGTCCGGGAATCAGAGATGGGGATTCAGAGGCGGGGAATGAGATATGGGGAATCAGAGGCTGGGAATCAGACGGGGGGAATCAAAGGCGGGGAATCAGAGCTGGGGAATCAGAGGCAGGGAATCAGAGTTGGGGATTCAGAGGCGGGGAATCAGATATGGGGAAACAGAGGCGGGGAATCAGAGGCCGGCAAACAGAGGCGGGGAATTAGTTATGGGGAATCAGAGGTGGGGAATCAGAGGCAGGGAATAGAACGCGGGGAATCAGAGGCAGGGAATCAGAGCTGGGGAATCAGAGGCGGGGAATCATAGTGGGAATCAGAGGCGGGGAATCAGATATGGGGAAACAGAGGCGGGGAATCAGAGGCGGGGAAACAGAGGCGGGGAATCAGATATGGGGAATCGGATGCGGGGAATCAGATGCGGGGAATCAGAGCTGGGGAATCAGAGGTGGGGAATCAGAGTTGGTGCATCAGAGGTGGGGAATTAGATATGGGGAAACAGAGGCGGGGAATCAGAGGCGGGGAAACAGAGGCGGGGAATCAGATATGGGGAATCAGAGGTGGGGAATCAGAGGCAGGGAATCAGATGTGCGGAATCAGAGATGGGGAATCAGAGGCAGGGAATCAGAATCAGAAGCGGGGAATCAGAGGCCTGGAATCAGATGCTGGGAATAAGAGGCCGGGAATCAGAGGTGGGGAATCAGAGTCCGGGAATCAGAGATTGGGATTAAAAGGCGGGGAATGAGATATGGAGAATCAGAGGCGGGGAATCAGAGGCGGGGAAACAGAGGTGGGGAATCAGATATGGGGAATCAGTGGTGGCGAATCAAAGGCGGTGAATCAGAGATGGGGAATCAGAGGCGGGGAATCAGAAACAGGGAATCAAACACGGGGAATCAGAGGCGGGGAATCAGAGCTGGGGAATCAGAGGCGGGGAATCAGAGTTGGGGAATCAGAGGCGGGGAATCAGATATGGGGAAACAGGGGCGGGGAATCAGAGGCGGGGAAACAGAGGTGGGGAATCAGATATGGGGAATCAGAGGTGTGGAATCAGAGGTTGGGAATCAGAGGCAGGGAATCAGAGGCGGGGAAACAGAGGCAGGGAATCAGATCTGGGGAATCAGTGGCGGGGAAGTAGAGTTGGGGAATCAGAGGCGGGGAATCAGAGGCGGGGAATCAGAGCTGGGAAATTAGAGGCAGGGAATCAGAGTTGGGGATTCAGAGGCGGGGAATCAGATATGGGGAAACAGAGGCGGGGAATCAGAGGCGGGCAAATAGAGGCGGGGAATCAGATATGGGGAAACAGAGGCGTGGAATCAGAGGCGGGGAAACAGAGGCGGGGAATCAGATATGGGGAATCAGAGGTGGGGAATCAGAGGTTGGGAATCAGAGGCAGGGAATCAGAGGCTGGGAATCAGATGCAGGGAATCAGATGCGGGGAATCAGAGGCGGGGAATCAGAGCTGGGGAATCAGAGGTGGGGAATCAAAGTTGGGGAATCAGAGGCGGGGACTTAGATATGGGGAAACAGAGGTGGGGAATCAGAGGCGGGGAAACAGAGGCGGGGAATCAGATATGGGGAATCAGAGGTGGGGAATCAGAGGCAGGGAATTAGATGTGCGGAATCAGAAATGGGGAATCAGAGGCAGGGAATCAGAATCAGAAGCAGGGAATCAGAGGCCGGGAATCAGAGGCCGGAATCAGATGCCGGGAATAAGAGGCCGGGAATCAGAGTCCGGGAATCAGAGTCCGGGAATCAGAGATGGGGAATCAGAGGCGGGGAGTGAGATATGGGGAATCAGAGGCGGGGAATCACAGGCTGGGAAACAGAGGCGAGGAATCAGATATGGGGAATCAGAGGTGGCGAATCAAAGGCGGTGAATCAGAGATGGGGAATCAGAGGCGGGGAATGAGAGGCAGGGAATCAAACACGGGGAATCAGAGGTGGGGAATCAGAGCTGGGTTATCAGAGGCGGGGAATCAGAGTTGGGGAATCAGAGGCGGGGAATCAGAGCTGGGGAATCAGAGGTGGGGAATCAGAGTCGGGGAATCAGAGGCAGGGAATCGGATGTGCGGAATCGGAGATGGGGAATCAGAGGTGGGGAATCAGAGGCGGTGAATCTGAGATGGGGAATCAGAGGCGGGGAATCAGAGGCAGGATATCAGACACGGGGATTCAGAGGCTGTGAATCAGACGGGGGGAATCAAAGGCGGGGAATCAGAGCTGGGGAATCAGAGGCAGGGAATCAGAGTTGGGGATTCAGAGGCGGGGAATCAGATATGGGGAAACAGAGGCGGGGAATCAGAGGCGGGCAAACAGAGGCGGGGAATTAGATATGGGGAATCAGAGGTTGGGAATCAGAGGTGGTGAATCAGAGATGGGGAATCACAGGCGGGGAATCAGAGGCAGGGAATAGAACGCGGGGAATCAGAGGCAGGGAATCAGAGCTGGGGTATCAGAGGCGGGGAATCATAGTTGGGAATCAGAGGCGGGGAATCAGATATGGGGAAAGAGAGGCGGGGAATCAGAGGCGGGGAAACAGAGGCGGGGAATCAGATATGGGGAATCGGATGCGGGTAATCAGAGGCGGGGAATCAGAGCTGGGGAATCAGAGGCGGGGAATCAGAGTTGGTGCATCAGAGGTGGGGAATTAGATATGGGGAAACAGAGGCGGGGAATCAGAGGCGGGGAAACAGAGGCGTGGAATCAGATATGGGGAATCAGAGGTGGGGAATCAGAGGCAGGGAATCAGATGTGCGGAATCAGAGATGGGGAATCAGAGGCAGGGAATCAGAATCAGAAGCGGGGAATCAGAGGCCTGGAATCAGATGCTGGGAATAAGAGGCCGGGAATCAGAGGTGGGGAATCTGAGTCCGGGAATCAGAGATTGGGATTAAAAGGCGGGGAATGAGATATGGAGAATCAGAGGCGGGGAATCAGAGGCGGGGAATCAGATATGGGGAATCAGAGGTGGGGAATCAGAGTTTGGGAATCAGAGGCAGGGAATCAGAGGCTTGGAATCAGATCCAGGGAATCAGATGCGGGGAATCAGAGGCGGGGAATCAGAGCTGTGGAATCAGAGGTGGGGAATCAGAGTTGGGGAATCAGAGGCGGGGACTTAGATATTGGGAAACAGAGGCGGGGAATCAGAGGCGGGGAAACAGAGGCGGGGAATCAGAAATGGGGAATCAGAGGTTGGGAATCAGAGGCAGGGGATCAGATGTGCGGAATCAGAGATGGGGAATCAAAGGCAGGGAATCAGAATCAGAAGCAGGGAATCAGAGGCCGGGAATCAGAGGCCGGAATCAGATGCCGGGAATAAGAGGCCGGGAATCAGAGGTGGGGAATCAGAGTCCGGGAATCAGAGATGGGGATTCAGAGGCGGGGAATGAGATATGGGGAATCAGAGGCTGGGAATCAGACGGGGGGAATCAAAGGCGGGGAATCAGAGCTGGGGAATCAGAGGCAGGGAATCAGAGTTGGGGATTCAGAGGCGGGGAATCAGATATGGGGAAACAGAGGCGGGGAATCAGAGGCCGGCAAACAGAGGCGGGGAATTAGATATGGGGAATCAGAGGTGGGGAATCAGAGGCAGGGAATAGAACGCGGGGAATCAGAGGCAGGGAATCAGAGCTGGGGTATCAGAGGCGGGGAATCATAGTGGGAATCAGAGGCGGGGAATCAGATATGGGGAAACAGAGGCGGGGAATCAGAGGCGGGGAAACAGAGGCGGGGAATCAGATATGGGGAATCGGATGCGGGGAATCAGATGCGGGGAATCAGAGCTGGGGAATCAGAGGCGGGGAATCAGAGTTGGTGCATCAGAGGTGGGGAATTAGATATGGGGAAACAGAGGCGGGGAATCAGAGGCGGGGAAACAGAGGCGGGGAATCAGATATGGGGAATCAGAGGTGGGGAATCAGAGGCAGGGAATCAGATGTGCGGAATCAGAGATGGGGAATCAGAGGCAGGGAATCAGAATCAGAAGCGGGGAATCAGAGGCCTGGAATCAGATGCTGGGAATAAGAGGCCGGGAATCAGAGGTGGGGAATCAGAGTCCGGGAATCAGAGATTGGGATTAAAAGGCGGGGAATGAGATATGGAGAATCAGAGGCGGGGAATCAGAGGCGGGGAAACAGAGGTGGGGAATCAGATATGGGGAATCAGTGGTGGCGAATCAAAGGCGGTGAATCAGAGATGGGGAATCAGAGGCGGGGAATCAGAGGCAGGGAATCAAACACGGGGAATCAGAGGCGGGGAATCAGAGCTGGGGAATCAGAGGCGGGGAATCAGAGTTGGGGAATCAGAGGCGGGGAATCAGATATGGGGAAACAGGGGCGGGGAATCAGAGGCGGGGAAACAGAGGTGGGGAATCAGATATGGGGAATCAGAGGTGTGGAATCAGAGGTTGGGAATCAGAGGCAGGGAATCAGAGGCGGGGAAACAGAGGCAGGGAATCAGATCTGGGGAATCAGTGGCGGGGAAGTAGAGTTGGGGAATCAGAGGCGGGGAAACAGAGGCGGGGAATCAAACACGGGGAATCAGAGGTGGGGAATCAGAGGTTGGGAATCAGAGGCAGGGAATCAGAGGCGGGGAATCAGAGGCGGGGAATCAGAGGCAGGGAATCAGATGTGCGGAATCGGAGATGGGGAATCAGATGCAAGAAATCAGAGGCGGGGAATCAGAGGCGGGGAATCAGAAGCAGGGAATCAGAGGCCTGGAATCAGATGCTGGGAATAAGAGGCCGGGAATCAGAGGTGGGGAATCAGAGTCCGGGAATCAGAGATTGGGATTAAAAGGCGGGGAATGATATATGGAGAATCAGAGGCGGGGAAACAGAGGTGGGGAATCAGATATGGGGAATCAGTGGTGGCGAATCAAAGGCGGTGAATCAGAGATGGGGAATCAGAGGCAGGGAATCAGAGGCAGGGAATCAAACACGGGGAATCAGAGGCGGGGAATCAGAGCTGGGGAATCAGAGGCGGGGAATCAGAGTTGGGGAATCAAAGGCGGGGAATCAGATATGGGGAAACAGGTGCGGGGAATCAGAGGCGTGGAAACAGAGGCGGGGAATCAGATATGGGGAATCAGAGGTGTGGAATCAGAGGTTCGGAATCAGAGGCAGGGAATCAGAGGCGGGGAAACAGAGGCAGGGAATCAGATCTGGGGAATCAGTGGCGGGGAAGTAGAGTTGGGGAATCAGAGGCGGGGAATCAGAGGCGGGGAAACAGAGGCGGGGAATCAAACACGGGGAATCAGAGGTGGGGAATCAGAGGTTGGGAATCAGAGGCAGGGAATCAGAGGCGGGGAATCAGAGGCGGGGAATCAGAGGCAGGGAATCAGATGTGCGGAATCGGAGATGGGGAATCAGATGCAAGAAATCAGAGGCGGGGAATCAGAGGCGGGGAATCAGAGGCCGGGAATCAGATATGGTGAAACAGAGGCGGGGAATCAGAGGCGGGGAAACAGAGGCGGGGAATCAGATATGGGGAATCAGAGGTGGGGAATCAGAGTTTGGGAATCAGAGGCAGGGAATCAGAGGCTTGGAATCAGATGCAGGGAATCAGATGCGGGGAATCAGAGGCGGGGAATCAGAGCTGTGGAATCAGAGGTGGGGAATCAGAGTTGGGGAATCAGAGGCGGGGACTTAGATATTGGGAAACAGAGGCGGGGAATCAGAGGCGGGGAAACAGAGGCGGGGAATCAGAAATGGGGAATCAGAGGTTGGGAATCAGAGGCAGGGGATCAGATGTGCGGAATCAGAGATGGGGAATCAAAGGCAGGGAATCAGAATCAGAAGCAGGGAATCAGAGGCCGGGAATCAGAGGCCGGAATCAGATGCCGGGAATAAGAGGCCGGGAATCAGAGGTGGGGAATCAGAGTCCGGGAATCAGAGATGGGGATTCAGAGGCGGGGAATGAGATATGGGGAATCAGAGTCTGGGAATCAGACGGGGGGAATCAAAGGCGGGGAATCAGAGCTGGGGAATCAGAGGCAGGGAATCAGAGTTGGGGATTCAGAGGCGGGGAATCAGATATGGGGAAACAGAGGCGGGGAATCAGAGGCGGGCAAACAGAGGCGGGGAATTAGATATGGGGAATCAGAGGTGGGGAATCAGAGGTGGTGAATCAGAGATGGGGAATCACAGGCGGGGAATCAGAGGCAGGGAATAGAACGCGGGGAATCAGAGGCAGGGAATCAGAGCTGGGGAATCAGAGGCGGGGAATCATAGTGGGAATCAGAGGCGGGGAATCAGATATGGGGAAACAGAGGCGGGGAATCAGAGGCGGGGAAACAGAGGCGGGGAATCAGATATGGGGAATCGGATGCGGGGAATCAGAGGCGGGGAATCAGAGCTGGGGAATCAGAGGTGGGGAATCAGAGTTGGTGCATCAGAGGTGGGGAATTAGATATGGGGAAACAGAGGCGGGGAATCAGAGGCGGGGAAACAGAGGCGGGGAATCAGATATGGGGAATCAGAGGTGGGGAATCAGAGGCAGGGAATCAGATGTGCGGAATCAGAGATGGGGAATCAGAGGCAGGGAATCAGAATCAGAAGCGGGGAATCAGAGGCCTGGAATCAGATGCTGGGAATAAGAGGCCGGGAATCAGAGGTGGGGAATCAGAGTCCGGGAATCAGAGATTGGGATTAAAAGGCGGGGAATGAGATATGGAGAATCAGAGGCGGGGAATCAGAGGCGGGGATACAGAGGTGGGGAATCAGATATGGGGAATCAGTGGTGGCGAATCAAAGGCGGTGAATCAGAGATGGGGAATCAGAGGCGGGGAATCAGAGGCAGGGAATCAAACACGGGGAATCAGAGGCGGGGAATCAGAGCTGGGGAATCAGAGGCGGGGAATCAGATTTGGGGAATCAGAGGCGGGGAATCAGATATGGGGAAACAGGGGCGGGGAATCAGAGGCGGGGAAACAGAGGCGGGGAATCATATATGGGGAATCAGAGGTGTGGAATCAGAGGTTGGGAATCATAGGCAGGGAATCAGAGGCGGGGAAACAGAGGCAGGGAATCAGATCTGGGGAATCAGTGGCGGGGAAGTAGAGTTGGGGAATCAGAGGCGGGGAATCAGAGGCGGGGAAACAGAGGCGGGGAATCAAACACGGGGAATCAGAGGTGGGGAATCAGAGGTTGGGAATCAGAGGCAGGGAATCAGAGGCGGGGAATCAGAGGCGGGGAATCAGAGGCAGGGAATCAGATGTGCGGAATCGGAGATGGGGAATCAGATGCAAGAAATCAGAGGCGGGGAATCAGAGGCGGGGAATCAGAGGCCGGGAATCAGATATGGTGAAACAGAGGCGGGGAATCAGAGGCGGGGAAACAGAGGCGGGGAATAAGATATGGGGAATCAGAGGTGGGGAATCAGAATTTGGGAATCAGAGGCATGGAATCAGAGGCTTGGAATCAGATGCAGGGAATCAGATGCGGGGAATCAGAGGCGGGGAATCAGAGCTGTGGAATCAGAGGTGGTGAATCAGAGTTGGGGAATCAGAGGCGGGGACTTAGATATTGGGAAACAGAGGCGGGGAATCAGAGGCGAGGAAACAGAGGCGGGGAATCAGAAATGGGGAATCAGAGGTTGGGAATCAGAGGCAGGGGATCAGATGTGCGGAATCAGAGATGGGGAATCAAAGGCAGGGAATCAGAATCAGAAGCAGGGAATCAGAGGCCGGGAATCAGAGGCCGGAATCAGATGCCGGGAATAAGAGGCCGGGAATCAGAGGTGGGGAATCAGAGTCCGGGAATCAGAGATGGGGATTCAGAGGCGGGGAATGAGATATGGGGAATCAGAGGCGGGGAATCAGAGGCGGGGAAACAGAGGCGGGGAATCAGATATGGGGAATCAGAGGTGGGGAATCAGAGGTTGGGAATCAGAGGCAGGGAATCAGAGGCTGGGAATCAGATGCAGGGAATCAGATGCGGGGAATCAGAGGCGGGGAATCAGAGCTGGGGAATCAGAGGTGGGGAATCAAAGTTGGGGAATCAGAGGCGGGGACTTAGATATGGGGAAACAGAGGTGCGGAATCAGAGGCGGGGAAACAGAGGCAGGGAATCAGATATGGGGAATCAGAGGTGGGGAATCAGATGCAGGGAATTAGATGTGCGGAATCAGAAATGGGGAATCAGAGGCAGGGAATCAGAATCAGAAGCAGGGAATCAGAGGCCGGGAATCAGAGGCCGGAATCAGATGCCAGGAATAAGAGGCCGGGAATCAGAGTCCGTGAATCAGAGTCCGGGAATCAGAGATGGGGAATCAGAGGCGGGGAGTGAGATATGGGGAATCAGAGGTGGGGAATCACAGGCGGGGAAACAGAGGCGAGGAATCAGATATGGGGAATCAGAGGTGGCGAATCAAAGGCGGTGAATCAGAGATGGGGAATCAGAGGCGGGGAATGAGAGAAAGGGAATCAAACACGGGGAATCAGAGGCGGGGAATCAGAGCTGGGTTATCAGAGGCGGGGAATCAGAGTTGGGGAATCAGAGGCGGGGAATCAGAGCTGGGGAATCAGAGGTGGGGAATCAGAGGCAGGGAATCGGATGTGCGGAATCAGAGATGGGGAATCAGAGGTGGGAAATTCAGAGGCGGGGAATCAGAGATGGGGATTCAGAGGCGGGGAATCAGAGGCAGGGAATCAGACGCGGGGAATCAGAGGCGGGGAATCAGAGTCCAGGAATCAGAGGCGGGGAATCAGAGTTGGGGAATCAGAGGCAGGGAATCAAACACGGTGAATCAGAGGCAGGGAATCAGAGCTGGAGAATCAGAGGCGGGGAATCAGAGGTGGGGAATCAGGGGCGGGGAATCAGTGGCAGGGAATCAGAGGCGGGGAAACAGAGGCAGGGAATCAGAGGCAGGGAATCAGACACGGGGAATCAGAGGCGGGGAATCAGAGATGGGGAATCAGAGGCAGTGAATCAGAGGCAGGGAATCGGATGCCGGGAATCAGAGGCGGGGAATCAGAGCTGGGGAATCAGAGGCCGGGAATCAGAGTTGGGGAATCAGAGGCGGGGAATCAGATATGGAGAATCAGAGGTGGGGAAACAGGGGCGGGGAATCAGTCTCAGGGAATCAGAGAAGGGGAATCAGAGGCGGGGAATCAGAGGCAGGGAATCAGACACGTGGAATCAGAGGCGGGGAATCAGGGATGGGGAATCAGAGGCTGGTAATCAGAGGTGGGGAATCAGAGTCCGGGAATCAGAGATGGGGAATCAGAGGCGGGGAATCAGATATGGGGAATCAGAGGCGGGGAATCACAGGCGGGGAAACAGAGGCGGTGAATCAGATATGGCGAATCAGTGGTGGCGAATCAGAGGTAGAGGATCAGAGATGGTGAAGCAGAGGTGGGGAATCAGATGTGATGAATAAGAGATGGGGAATCAGAGGCGGGGTATCAGAGGCGGAAATCAGATATGGGGAAACAGAGGCGGGGAATCAGAGGCAGGGAAACAGAGGCGGGGAATCTGATATGGGGAATCAGAGGTGGCGAATGAAAGGCGGTGACTCAGAGATGGGGAATCAGAGGCGGGGAATCAGAGTTGGGGAATCAGAGGCGGGGAATCAGATATGGGGAAACAGAGGTGGGGAATCAGAGGCAGGGAAACAGAGGTGGGGAATCAGATATGGGGAATCAGAGGTGGGGAATCAGAGGTTGGGAAACAGAGGCAGGGAATCAGAGGTGGGGAGTCAGAGGTGGGGAATCAGAGGCAGGGAATCAGATGTGCGGAATCAGAGATGGGGAATCAGAGGCAGCGAATCAGAGGCGGGGAACCAGAGGCGGGGAATCAGAGGCCAGGTATCAGAACCGGGAATGAGAGGCCGGGAATCAGAGGCCGGGAATCAGAGGCCGGGAATCAGAGATGGGGAATCAGAGGCGGGGAATCAAACACGGGGAATCAGAGCTGGGGAATTAGAGGCGGGGAATCAGAGTTGGGGAATCAGAGGCGGGGAATCAGATATGGGGAAACAGAGGCGGGGAATCAGAGGCGGGCAATCAGAGGCGGGGAATCAGAGGCGCAGAAACAGAGGCGGGGTATCAGATATGGGGAATCAGAGGTGGGGAATCAGGGGCGGGGTATCAGAGGCTGGGTATCAGACACGGGGATTCAGAGGCGGGGAATCAGAGATGGGGAATCAGAGGCGGGGAATCAGAGGCAGGGAATCAGATATGGGGAATCAGAGGTGGCGAATCAAAGGCGGTGAAACAGAGATGGGGAATCAGGGCAGGGAATCAGAGGCAGGGAATCAAACACGGGGAATCAGAGCTGGGGAATCAGAGGCGGGGAATTAGAGTTGGGGAATCAGAGGAGGGGAATCAGAGGCGGGGAAACAGAGGCGGGGAATCAGATATGGGGGAATCAGAGGTGGGGAATCAGAGGTTGGGAATCAGAGGCAGGGAATCAGAGGCGGGGAATCAGAGGCAGGGAATCAGAGGCAGGGAATCAGATGTGCGGAATCGGAGATGGGGAATCAGAGGCAGGGAATCAGAGGCGGGGATTCAGAGGTGGGGAATCAGAGGCCGGGAAACAGATATGGGGAAACAGAGGCGGGGAATCAGAGGTGGGGAAACAGAGGCGGGGAATCAGATATGGGGAATCAGAGGTGGGGAATCAGAGGTTGGGAATCAGAGGCAGGTAATCAGAGGCTTGGAATCAGATGCAGGGAATCAGATGCGGGGAATCAGAGGCGGGGAATCAGAGCTGGGGAATCAGAGGTGGGGAATCAGAGTTGGGGAATCAGAGGCGGGGACTTAGATATTGGGAAACAGAGGCGGGGAATCAGAGGCGGGGAAACAGAGGCGGGGAATCAGATATGGGGAATCAGAGGTGGGGAATCAGAGGCAGGGAATCAGATGTACGGAATCAGAGATGGGGAATCAGAGGCAGGGAATCAGAATCAGAAGCAGGGAATCAGAGGCCGGGAATCAGAGGCCGGAATCAGATGCCGGGAATAAGAGGCCGGGAATCAGAGGTGGGGAATCAGAGTCCGGGAATCAGAGATGGGGATTCAGAGGCGGGGAATGAGATATGGGGAATCAGAGGCGGGGAATCAGAGGCGGGGAAACAGAGGCGGGGAATCAGATATGGGGAATCAGAGGTGGGGAATCAGGGGCGGGGTATCAGTGGCAGGGAATCAGAGGCGGGAAATCAGAGGCCGGGAATCAGAGGCGGTGAATCAGAGGCGGGGAATCAGATATGGGGAATCAGAGGTGGGGAATCAGGGGCGGGGTATCAGTGGCAGGGAATCAGAGGCGGGAAATCAGAGGCCGGGAATCAGAGGCGGTGAATCAGAGGCGGGGAATCAGAGGCAGGGAATCGGATGTGCGGAATCAGAGATGGGGAATCAGAGGTGGGGAATCAGAGGCGGTGAATCAGACATGGGTAATCAGAGGCGGGGAATCAGAGGCAGGAAATCAGACACGGGGAATCATTGGCGGGGAATTAGAGCTGGGGAATTAGATGCAGGGAATCAGAGTTGGGGATTCAGAGGCGGGGAATCAGATATGGGGAAATAGAGGTGGGGAACGAGAGGTGGGCAAATAGAGGCGGGGAATCCGATATGGGGAAACAGAGGCGGGGAATCAGAGGCGTGGAAACAGAGGCGGGGAATCAGATATGGGGAATCAGGTGTGGGGAATCAGAGGTTGGGAATCAGAGGCAGGGAATCAGAGGCTGGGAATCAGATGCAGGGAATCAGATGCGGGGATCAGAGGCGGGGAATCAGAGCTGGGGAATCAGAGGTGGGGAATCAGAGTTGGGGAATCAGAGGCGGGGACTTAGATATGGGGAAACAGAGGCGGGGAATCAGAGGCGGGAAACAGAGGCGGGGAATCAGATATTGTGAATCAGAGGTGGGGAATCAGAGGCAGGGAATCAGATGTGCGGAATCAGAGATGGGGAATCAGAGGCAGGGAATCAGAATCAGAAGCAGGGAATAAGACGCGGGGAATCAGAGGCGGGGAATCAGAGCTGGGGAAGCAGAGGCAGTGAATCAGAGGCGGGGAATCAGAGGCAGGGAATCGGATGTGCGGAATCAGAGATGGGGAATCAGAGGTGGGGAATCAGAGTCGGTGAATCAGACATGGGTAATCAGAGGCGGGGAATCAGAGGCAGGAAATCAGACACGGGGAATCAGAGGCGGGGAATCAGAGATGGGAAATTAGAGGCAGGGAATCAGAGTTGGGGATTCAGAGGCGGGGAATCAGATATGGGGAAACAGAGGAGGGGAATCAGAGGCGGGCAAATAGAGGCGGGGAATCAGATATGGGGAAACAGAGGCGGGGAATCAGAGGCGGGGAAACAGAGGCGGGGAATCAGATATGGGGAATCAGAGGTGGGGAATCAGAGGTTGGGAATCAGAGGCAGGGAATCAGAGGCTGGGAATCAGATGCAGGGAATCAGATGCGGGGTATCAGAGGCGGGGAATCAGAGCTGGGGAATCAGAGGTGGGGAATCAGAGTTGGGGAATCAGAGGCGGGGACTCAGATATGGGGAATCAGAGGCGGGGAATCAGATATGGGGAAACAGGGGCGGGGAATCAGTGGCTGGGAAACAGAGGCGGGGAATCAGATATGGGGAATCAGAGGTGTGGAATCAGAGGTTGGGAATCAGAGGCAGGGAATCAGAGGCGGGGAAACAGAGGCGGGGAATCAGATATGGGGAATCAGAGGTGGCGAATCAAAGGCGGTGAAACAGAGATGGGGAATCAGGGCAGGGAATCAGAGGCAGGGAATCAAACACGGGGAATCAGAGCTGGGGAATCAGAGGCGGGGAATTAGAGTTGGGGAATCAGAGGAGGGGAATCAGAGGCGGGGAAACAGAGGCGGGGAATCAGATATGGGGAATCAGAGGTGGGGAATCAGAGGTTGGGAATCAGAGGCAGGGAATCAGAGGCAGGGAATCAGAGGCGGGGAATCAGAGGCAGGGAATCAGAGGCAGGGAATCAGATGTGCGGAATCGGAGATGGGGAATCAGAGGCAGGGAATCAGAGGCGGGGAATCAGAGGTGGGGAATCAGAGTTGGGGAATCAGAGGCGGGGAATCAGATATGGGGAATCAGAGGTGGGGAATCAGAGGTTGGGAATCAGAGGCAGGTAATCAGAGGCTTGGAATCAGATGCAGGGAATCAGATGCGGGGAATCAGAGGCGGGGAATCAGAGCTGGGGAATCAGAGGTGGGGAATCAGAGTTGGGGAATCAGAGGCGGGGACTTAGATATTGGGAAACAGAGGCGGGGAATCAGAGGCGGGGAAACAGAGGCGGGGAATCAGATATGGGGAATCAGAGGTGGCAATCAGAGGCAGGGAATCAGATGTACGGAATCAGAGATGGGGAATCAGAGGCAGGGAATCAGAATCAGAAGCAGGGAATCAGAGGCCGGGAATCAGAGGCCGGAATCAGATGCCGGGAATAAGAGGCCGGGAATCAGAGGTGGGGAATCAGAGTCCGGGAATCAGAGATGGGGATTCAGAGGTGGGGAATGAGATATGGGGAATCAGAGGCGGGGAATCAGAGGCGGGGAAACAGAGGCGGGGAATCAGATATGGGGAATCAGAGGTGGGGAATCAGGGGCGGGGTATCAGTGGCAGGGAATCAGAGGCGGGAAATCAGAGGCCGGGAATCAGAGGCGGTGAATTAGAGGCGGGGAATCAGAGGCAGGGAATCGGATGTGCGGAATCAGAGATGGGGAATCAGAGGTGGGGAATCAGAGGCGGTGAATCAGACATGGGTAATCAGAGGTGGGGAATCAGAGGCAGGAAATAAGACACGGGGAATCAGAGGCGGGGAATCAGAGCTGGGGAATTAGATGCAGGGAATCAGAGTTGGGGATTCAGAGGCGGGGAATCAGATATGTGGAAACAGAGGTGGGGAATCAGAGGTGGGCAAATAGAGGCGGGGAATCAGATATGGGGAAACAGAGGCGGGGAATCAGAGGCGGGGAAACAGAGGCGGGGAATCAGATATGGGGAATCAGAGGTGGGGAATCAGAGGTTGGGAATCAGAGGCAGGGAATCAGAGGCTGGGAATCAGATGCAGGGAATCAGATGCGGGGTATCAGAGGCGGGGAATCAGAGCTGGGGAATCAGAGGTGGGGAATCAGAGTTGGGGAATCAGAGGCGGGGACTCAGATATGGGGAATCAGAGGCGGGGAATCAGATATGGGGAAACAGGGGCGGGGAATCAGTGGCTGGGAAACAGAGGCGGGGAATCAGATATGGGGAATCAGAGGTGTGGAATCAGAGGTTGGGAATCAGAGGCAGGGAATCAGAGGCGGGGAAACAGAGGCGGGGAATCAGATATGGGGAATCAGAGGTGGCGAATCAAAGGCGGTGAAACAGAGATGGGGAATCAGGGCAGGGAATCAGAGGCAGGGAATCAAACACGGGGAATCAGAGCTGGGGAATCAGAGGCGGGGAATTAGAGTTGGGGAATCAGAGGAGGGGAATCAGAGGCGGGGAAACAGAGGCGGGGAATCAGATATGGGGAATCAGAGGTGGGGAATCAGAGGTTGGGAATCAGAGGCAGGGAATCAGAGGCAGGGAATCAGAGGCGGGGAATCAGAGGCAGGGAATCAGAGGCAGGGAATCAGATGTGCGGAATCGGAGATGGGGAATCAGAGGCAGGGAATCAGAGGCGGGGAATCAGAGGTGGGGAATCAGAGTTGGGGAATCAGAGGCGGGGAATCAGATATGGGGAATCAGAGGTGGGGAATCAGAGGTTGGGAATCAGAGGCAGGTAATCAGAGGCTTGGAATCAGATGCAGGGAATCAGATGCGGGGAATCAGAGGCGGGGAATCAGAGCTGGGGAATCAGAGGTGGGGAATCAGAGTTGGGGAATCAGAGGCGGGGACTTAGATATTGGGAAACAGAGGCGGGGAATCAGAGGCGGGGAAACAGAGGCGGGGAATCAGATATGGGGAATCAGAGGTGGCAATCAGAGGCAGGGAATCAGATGTACGGAATCAGAGATGGGGAATCAGAGGCAGGGAATCAGAATCAGAAGCAGGGAATCAGAGGCCGGGAATCAGAGGCCGGAATCAGATGCCGGGAATAAGAGGCCGGGAATCAGAGGTGGGGAATCAGAGTCCGGGAATCAGAGATGGGGATTCCGAGGTGGGGAATGAGATATGGGGAATCAGAGGCGGGGAATCAGAGGCGGGGAAACAGAGGCGGGGAATCAGATATGGGGAATCAGAGGTGGGGAATCAGGGGCGGGGTATCAGTGGCAGGGAATCAGAGGCGGGAAATCAGAGGCCGGGAATCAGAGGCGGTGAATTAGAGGCGGGGAATCAGAGGCAGGGAATCGGATGTGCGGAATCAGAGATGGGGAATCAGAGGTGGGGAATCAGAGGCGGTGAATCAGACATGGGTAATCAGAGGTGGGGAATCAGAGGCAGGAAATAAGACACGGGGAATCAGAGGCGGGGAATCAGAGCTGGGGAATTAGATGCAGGGAATCAGAGTTGGGGATTCAGAGGCGGGGAATCAGATATGTGGAAACAGAGGTGGGGAATCAGAGGTGGGCAAATAGAGGCGGGGAATCAGATATGGGGAAACAGAGGCAGGGAATCAGAGGCGTGGAAACAGAGGCGGGGAATCAGATATGGGGAATCAGAGGTGGGGAATCAGAGGTTGGGAATCAGAGGCAGGGAATCAGAGGCTGGGAATCAGATGCAGGGAATCAGATGCGGGTATCAGAGGCAGGGAATCAGAGCTGGGGAATCAGAGGTGGGGAATCAGAGTTGGGGAATCAGAGGCGGGGACTTAGATATGAGGAAACAGAGGCTGGGAATCAGAGGCGGGGAAACAGAGGCAGGTAATCAGATATGGGGAATCAGAGGTGGGGAATTAGAGGCAGGGAATCAGATGTGCGGAATCAGAGATGGGGAATCAGAGGCAGGGAATCAGAATCAGAAGCAGGGAATAAGACGCGGGGAATCAGAGGCGGGGAATCAGAGCTGGGGAAGCAGAGGCAGTGAATCAGAGGCGGGGAATCAGAGGCAGGGAATCGGATGTGCGGAATCAGAGATGGGGAATCAGAGGTGGGGAATCAGAGGCGGTGAATCAGACATGGGTAATCAGAGGCGGGGAATCAGAGGCAGGAAATCAGACACGGGGAATCAGAGGCGGGGAATCAGAGCTGGGAAATTAGAGGCAGGGAATCAGAGTTGGGGATTCAGAGGCGGGGAATCAGATATGGGGAAACAGAGGCGGGGAATCAGAGGCGGGCAAATAGAGGCGGGGAATCAGATATGGGGAAACAGAGGCGGGGAATCAGAGGCGGGGAAACAGAGGCGGGGAATCAGATATGGGGAATCAGAGGTGGGGAATCAGAGGTTGGGAATCAGAGTCAGGGAATCAGAGGCTGGGAATCAGATGCAGGGAATCAGATGCGGGGAATCAGAGGCGGGGAATCAGAGCTGGGGTATCAGAGGTGGGGAATCAAAGTTGGGGAATCAGAGTCCGGGAATCAGAGATGGGGATTCAGAGGCGGGGAATGAGATATGGGGAATCAGAGGCGGGGAATCAGAGGCGGGGAAACAGAGGCGGGGAATCAGATATGGGGAATCAGAGGTGGGGAATCAGGGGCGGGGTATCAGTGGCAGGGAATCAGAGGCGGGAAATCAGAGGCCGGGAATCAGAGGCGGTGAATCAGAGGCGGGGAATAAGAGGCAGGGGATCGGATGTGTGGAATCAGAGATGGGGAATCAGAGGTGGGGAATCAGAGGCGGTGAATCAGACATGGGTAATCAGAGGTGGGGAATCAGAGGCAGGAAATCAGACACGGGGAATCAGAGGCGGGGAATCAGAGCTGGGGAATTAGATGCAGGGAATCAGAGTTGGGGATTCAGAGGCGGGGAATCAGATATGGGGAAACAGAGGCAGAGAATCAGAGGCGTGGAAACAGAGGCGGGGAATCAGATATGGGGAATCAGAGGTGGGGAATCAGAGGTTGGGAATCAGAGGCAGGGAATCAGAGGCTGGGAATCAGATGCAGGGAATCAGATGCGGGTATCAGAGGCAGGGAATCAGAGCTGGGGAATCAGAGGTGGGGAATCAGAGTTGGGGAATCAGAGGCGGGGACTTAGATATGAGGAAACAGAGGCGGGGAATCAGAGGCGGGGAAACAGAGGCAGGGAATCAGATATGGGGAATCAGAGGTGGGGAATTAGAGCCAGGGAATCAGATGTGCGGAATCATAGATGGGGAATCAGAGGCAGGGAATCAGAATCAGAAGCAGGGAATAAGACGCGGGGAATCAGAGGCGGGGAATCAGAGCTGGGGAAGCAGAGGCAGTGAATCAGAGGCGGGGAATCAGAGGCAGGGAATCGGATGTGCGGAATCAGAGATGGGGAATCAGAGGTGGGGAATCAGAGGCGGTGAATCAGACATGGGTAATCAGAGGCGGGGAATCAGAGGCAGGAAATCAGACACGGGGAATCAGAGGCGGGGAATCAGAGCTGGGAAATTAGAGGCAGGGAATCAGAGTTGGGGATTCAGAGGCGGGGACTTAGATATGGGGAAACAGAGGCGGGGAATCAGAGGCGGGAAACGGAGGCGGGGAATCAGATATTGTGAATCAGAGGTGGGGAATCAGAGGCAGGGAATCAGATGTGCGGAATCAGAGATGGGGAATCAGAGGCAGGGAATCAGAATCAGAAGCAGGGAATAAGACGCGGGGAATCAGAGGCGGGGAATCAGAGCTGGGGAAGCAGAGGCAGTGAATCAGAGGCGGGGAATCAGAGGCAGGGAATCGGATGTGCGGAATCAGAGGTGGGGAATCAGAGGTGGGGAATCAGAGGCGGTGAATCAGACATGGGTAATCAGAGGCGGGGAATCAGAGGCAGGAAATCAGACACGGGGAATCAGAGGCGGGGAATCAGAGCTGGGAAATTAGAGGCAGGGAATCAGAGTTGGGGATTCAGAGGCGGGGAATCAGATATGGGGAAACAGAGGAGGGGAATCAGAGGCGGGCAAATAGAGGCGGGGAATCAGATATGGGGAAACAGAGGCGGGGAATCAGAGGCGGGGAAACAGAGGCGGGGAATCAGATATGGGGAATCAGAGGTGGGGAATCAGAGGTTGGGAATCAGAGGCAGGGAATCAGAGGCTGGGAATCAGATGCAGGGAATCAGATGCGGGGTATCAGAGGCGGGGAATCAGAGCTGGGGAATCAGAGGTGGGGAATCAAAGTTGGGGAATCAGAGGCGGGGGATCAGATATGGGGAATCAGAGGTGTGGAATCAGAGGTTGGGATCAGAGGCAGGGAATCAGAGGCGGGGAAACAGAGGCGGGGAATCAGATATGGGGAATAAGAGGTGGCGAATCAAAGGCGGTGAAACAGAGATGGGGAATCAGGGCAGGGAATCAGAGGCAGGGAATCAAACACGGGAAATCAGAGCTGGGGAATCAGAGGCGGGGAATTAGAGTTGGGGAATCAGAGGAGGGGAATCAGAGGCGGGGAAACAGAGGCGGGGAATCAGATATGGCGAATCAGAGGTGGGGAATCAGAGGTTGGGAATCAGAGGCAGGGAATCAGAGGCGGGGAATCAGAGGCAGGGAATCAGAGGCAGGGAATCAGATGTGCGGAATCGGAGATGGGGAATCAGAGGCAGGGAATCAGAGGCGGGGAATCAGAGGTGGGGAATCAGAGGCCGGGAAACAGATATGGGGAAACAGAGGCGGGGAATCAGAGGCGGGGAAACAGAGGCGGGGAATCAGATATGGGGAATCAGAGGTGGGGAATCAGAGGTTGGGAATCAGAGGCAGGTAATCAGAGGCTTGGAATCAGATGCAGGGAATCAGATGCGGGGAATCAGAGGCGGGGAATCAGAGCTGGGGAATCAGAGGTGGGGAATCAGAGTTGGGGAATCAGAGGCGGGGACTTAGATATTGGGAAACAGAGGCGGGGAATCAGAGGCGGGGAAACAGAGGCGGGGAATCAGATATGGGGAATCAGAGGTGGGGAATCAGAGGCAGGGAATCAGATGTACGGAATCAGAGATGGGGAATCAGAGGCAGGGAATCAGAATCAGAAGCAGGGAATCAGAGGCCGGGAATCAGAGGCCGGAATCAGATGCCGGGAATAAGAGGCCGGGAATCAGAGGTGGGGAATCAGAGTCCGGGAATCAGAGATGGGGATTCAGAGGCGGGGAATGAGATATGGGGAATCAGAGGCGGGGAATCAGAGGCGGGGAAACAGAGGCGGGGAATCAGGGGCGGGGTATCAGTGGCAGGGAATCTGAGGCGGGAAATCAGAGGCCGGGAATCAGAGGCGGTGAATCAGAGGCGGGGAATCAGAGGCAGGGAATCGGATGTGCGGAATCAGAGATGGGGAATCAGAGGTGGGGAATCAGAGGCGGTGAATCAGACATGGGTAATCAGAGGTGGGGAATCAGAGGCAGGAAATCAGACACGGGGAATCAGAAGCGGGGAATCAGAGCTGGGGAATTAGATGCAGGGAATCAGAGGTGGGGATTCAGAGGCGGGGAATCAGATATGGGGAAACAGAGGTGGGGAATCAGAGGTGGGCAAATAGAGGCGGGGAATCAGATATGGGGAAACAGAGGCAGGGAATCAGAGGCGTGGAAACAGAGGCGGGGAATCAGATATGGGGAATCAGAGGTGGGGAATCAGAGGTTGGGAATCAGAGGCAGGGAATCAGAGGCTGGGAATCAGATGCAGGGAATTAGATGCGGGTATCAGAGGCAGGGAATCAGAGCTGGGGAATCAGAGGTGGGGAATCAGAGTTGGGGAATCAGAGGCGGGGACTTAGATATGAGGAAACAGAGGTGGGGAATCAGAGGCGGGGAAACAGAGGCAGGGAATCAGATATGGGGAATCAGAGGTGGGGAATTAGAGGCAGGGAATCAGATGTGCGGAATCAGAGATGGGGAATCAGAGGCAGGGAATCAGAATCAGAAGCAGGGAATAAGACGCGGGGAATCAGAGGCGGGGAATCAGAGCTGGGGAAGCAGAGGCAGTGAATCAGAGGCGGGGAATCAGAGGCAGGGAATCGGATGTGCGGAATCAGAGATGGGGAATCAGAGGTGGGGAATCAGAGGCGGTGAATCAGACATGGGTAATCAGAGGCGGGGAATCAGAGGCAGGAAATCAGACACGGGGAATCAGAGGCGGGGAATCAGAGCTGGGAAATTAGAGGCAGGGAATCAGAGTTGGGGATTCAGAGGCGGGGAATCAGATATGGGGAAAGAGAGGCGGGGAATCAGAGGCGGGCAAATAGAGGCGGGGAATCAGATATGGGGAAACAGAGGCGGGGAATCAGAGGCGGGGAAACAGAGGCGGGGAATCAGATATGGGGAATCAGAGGTGGGGAATCAGAGGTTGGGAATCAGAGGCAGGGAATCAGAGGCTGGGAAACAGAGGCGGGGAATCAGATATGGGGAATCAGAGGTGGCGAATCAAAGGCAGTGAAACAGAGATGGGGAATCAGGGCAGGGAATCAGAGGCAGGGAATCAAACACGGGGAATCAGAGCTGGGGAATCAGAGGCGGGGAATTAGAGTTGTGGAATCAGAGGAGGGGAATCAGAGGCGGGGAAACAGAGGCGGAGAATCAGATATGGGGAATCAGAGGTGGGGAATCAGAGGTTGGGAATCAGAGGCATGGAATCAGAGGCGGGGAATCAGAGGCGGGGAATCAGAGGCAGGGAATCAGATGTGCGGAATCGGAGATGGGGAATCAGAGGCAGGGAATCAGAGGCTGGGAATCAGAGGCGGGGAATCAGAGGCCGGGAATCAGATATGGGGAAACAGAGGCGGGGAATCAGAGGCGGGGAAACAGAGGCGGGGAATCAGATGTGGGGAATCAGAGGTGGGGAATCAGAGGCAGGGAATTAGATGTGCGGAATCAGAAATGTGGAATCAGAGGCAGGGAATCAGAATCAGAAGCAGGGAATCAGAGGCCGGGAATCAGAGGCCGGAATCAGATGCCGGGAATAAGAGGCCGGGAATCAGAGTCCGGGAATCAGAGTCCGGGAATCAGAGATGGGGAATCAGAGGCGGGGAGTGAGATATGGGGAATCAGAGGCGGGGAATCACAGGCGGGGAAACAGAGGCGAGGAATCAGATATGGGGAATCAGAGGTGGCGAATCAAAGGCGGTGAATCAGAGATGGGGAATCAGAGGCGGGGAATGAGAGGCAGGGAACCAAACACGGGGAATCAGAGGCGGGGAATCAGAGTGGGTTATCAGAGGCGGGGAATCAGAGTTGGGGAAGCAGAGGCAGTGAATCAGAGGCGGGGAATCAGAGGCAGGGAATCGGATGTGCGGAATCAGAGATGGGGAATCAGAGGTGGGGAATCAGAGGCGGTGAATCAGACATGGGTAATCAGAGGCGGGGAATCAGAGGCAGGAAATCAGACACGGGGAATCAGAGGCGGGGAATCAGAGGCAGGGAATCAGAGTTGGGGATTCAGAGGCGGGGAATCAGATATGGGGAAACAGAGGAGGGGAATCAGAGGCGGGCAAATAGAGGCGGGGAATCAGATATGGGGAAACAGAGGCGGGGAATCAGAGGCGGGGAAACAGAGGCGGGGAATCAGATATGGGGAATCAGAGGTGGGGAATCAGAGGTTGGGAATCAGAGGCCGGGAATCAGAGGCTGGGAATCAGATGCAGGGAATCAGATGCGGGGTATCAGAGGCGGGGAATCAGAGCTGGGGAATCAGAGGTGGGGAATCAAAGTTGGGGAATCAGAGGCGGGGACTTAGATATGGGGAATCAGAGGCGGGGAATCAGATATGGGGAAACAGGGGCGGGGAATCAGAGGCTGGGAAACAGAGGCGGGGAATCAGATATGGGGAATCAGAGGTGTGGAATCAGAGGTTGGGAATCAGAGGCAGGGAATCAGAGGCGGGAAACAGAGGCGGGGAATCAGATATGGGGAATCAGAGGTGGCGAATCAAAGGCGGTGAAACAGAGATGGGGAATCAGGGCAGGGAATCAGAGGCAGGGAATCAAACACGGGGAATCAGAGCTGGGGAATCAGAGGCGGGGAATTAGAGTTGGGGAATCAGAGGAGGGGAATCAGAGGCGGGGAAACAGAGGCGGGGAATCAGATATTGTGAATCAGAGGTGGGGAATCAGAGGCAGGGAATCAGATGTGCGGAATCAGAGATGGGGAATCAGAGGCAGGGAATCAGAATCAGAAGCAGGGAATAAGACGCGGGGAATCAGAGGCGGGGAATCAGAGCTGGGGAAGCAGAGGCAGTGAATCAGAGGCGGGGAATCAGAGGCAGGGAATCGGATGTGCGGAATCAGAGGTGGGGAATCAGAGGTGGGGAATCAGAGGCGGTGAATCAGACATGGGTAATCAGAGGCGGGGAATCAGAGGCAGGAAATCAGACACGGGGAATCAGAGGCGGGGAATCAGAGCTGGGAAATTAGAGGCAGGGAATCAGAGTTGGGGATTCAGAGGCGGGGAATCAGATATGGGGAAACAGAGGAGGGGAATCAGAGGCGGGCAAATAGAGGCGGGGAATCAGATATGGGGAAACAGAGGCGGGGAATCAGAGGCGGGGAAACAGAGGCGGGGAATCAGATATGGGGAATCAGAGGTGGGGAATCAGAGGTTGGGAATCAGAGGCAGGGAATCAGAGGCTGGGAATCAGATGCAGGGAATCAGATGCGGGGTAGCAGAGGCGGGGAATCAGAGCTGGGGAATCAGAGGTGGGGAATCAAAGTTGGGGAATCAGAGGCGGGGACTTAGATATGGGGAATCAGAGGCGGGGAATCAGATATGGGGAAACAGGGGCGGGGAATCAGAGGCTGGGAAACAGAGGGGGGGCATCAGATATGGGGAATCAGAGGTGTGGAATCAGAGGTTGGGAATCAGAGGCAGGGAATCAGAGGCAGGGAATCAAACACGGGGAATCAGAGCTGGGGAATCAGAGGCGGGGAATTAGAGTTGGGGAATCAGAGGAGGGGAATCAGAGGCGGGGAAACAGAGGCGGGGAATCAGATATGGGGAATCAGAGGTGGGGAATCAGAGGTTGGGAATCAGAGGCAGGGAATCAGAGGCGGGGAATCAGAGGCAGGGAATCAGAGGCAGGGAATCAGATGTGCGGAATCGGAGATGGGGAATCAGAGGCAGGGAATCAGAGGCGAGGAATCAGAGGTGGGGAATCAGAGGCCGGGAAACAGATATGGGGAAACAGAGGCGGGGAATCAGAGGCGGGGAAAGAGAGGCGGGGAATCAGATATGGGGAATCAGAGGTGGGGAATCAGAGGTTGGGAATCAGAGGCAGGTAATCAGAGGCTTGGAATCAGATGCAGGGAATCAGATGCGGGGAATCAGAGGCTTGGAATCAGATGCAGAGAATCAGAGCTGGGGAATCAGAGGTGGGGAATCAGAGTTGGGGAATCAGAGGCGGGGACTTAGATATTGGGAAACAGAGGCGGGGAATCAGAGGCGGGGAAACAGAGGCGGGGAATCAGATGTACGGAATCAGAGATGGGGAATCAGAGGCAGGGAATCAGAATCAGAAGCAGGGAATCAGAGGCCGGGAATCAGAGGCCGGAATCAAATGCCGGGAATAGGAGGTCGGGAATCAGAGGTGGGGAATCAGAGTCCGGGAATCAGAGATGGGGATTCAGAGGCGGGGAATGAGATATGGGGAATCAGAGGCGGGGAATCAGAGGCGGGGAAACAGAGGCGGGGAATCAGATATGGGGAATCAGAGGTGGGGAATCAGGGGCGGGGTATCAGTGGCAGGGAATCAGAGGCGGGGAATCAGAGGCGGGGATTCAGAGGCAGGGAATCGGATGTGCGGAATCAGAGATGGGGAATCAGAGGTGGGGAATCAGAGGCGGTGAATCAGACATGGGTACTCAGAGGCGGGGAATCAGAGGCAGGAAATCAGACATGGGGAATCAGAGGCGGGGAATCAGAGCTGGGGAATTAGATGCAGGGAATCAGAGTTGGGGATTCAGAGGCGGGGAATCAGATATGGGGAAACAGAGGTGGGGAATCAGAGGTGGGCAAATAGAGGCGGGGAATCAGATATGGGGAAACAGAGGCGGGGAATCAGAGGCGTGGAAACAGAGGCGGGGAATCAGATATGGGGAATCAGAGGTGGGGAATCAGAGGTTGGGAATCAGAGGCAGGGAATCAGAGGCTGGGAATCAGATGCAGGGAATCAGATGCGGGTATCAGAGGCAGGGAATCAGAGCTGGTGAATCAGAGGTGGGGAATCAGAGTTGGGGAATCAGAGGCGGGGACTTAGATATGAGGAAACAGAGGCGGGGAATCATAGGCGGGGAAACAGAGGCAGGGAATCAGATATGGGGAATCAGAGGTGGGGAATCAGAGGCAGGGAATCAGAATCAGAAGCAGGGAATAAGACGCGGGGAATCAGAGGCGGGGAATCAGAGCTGGGGAAGCAGAGGCAGTGAATCAGAGGCGGGGAATCAGAGGCAGGGAATCGGATGTGCGGAATCAGAGATGGGGAATCAGAGGTGGGGAATCAGAGGCGGTGAATCAGACATGGGTAATCAGAGGCGGGGAATCAGAGGCAGGAAATCAGACACGGGGAATCAGAGGCGGGGAATCAGAGCTGGGAAATTATAGGCAGGGAATCAGAGTTGGGAATTCAGAGGCGGGGAATCAGATATGGGGAAAGAGAGGCGGGGAATCAGAGGTGGGCAAATAGAGGCGGGGAATCAGATATGGGGAAACAGAGGCGGGGAATCAGAGGCGGGGAAACAGAGGTGGGGAATCAGATATGGGGAATCAGAGGTGGGGAATCAGAGGTTGGGAATCAGAGGCAGGGAATCAGAGGCTGGGAATCAGATGCAGGGAATCAGATGCGGGGAATCAGAGGCGGGGAATCAGAGCTGGGGTATCAGAGGTGGGGAATCAAAGTTGGGGAATCAGAGGCGGGGACTTAGATATGGGGAATCAGAGGCGTGGAATCAGATATGGGGAAACAGGGGCGGGGAATCAGAGGCGGGGAAACAGATGCGGGGAATCAGATATGGGCAATCAGAGGTGTGGAATCAGAGGTTGGGAATCAGAGGCAGGGAATCAGAGGCGGGGAAACAGAGGCGGGGAATCAGATATGGGGAATCAGAGGTGGCGAATCAAAGGCGGGAAATCAGAGCTGGGGAATAAGAGGCGGGGAATTAGAGTTGTGGAATCAGAGGAGGGGAATCAGAGGCGGGGAAACAGAGGCGGGGAATCAGATATGGGGAATCAGAGGTGGGGAATCAGAGGTTGGGAATCAGAGGCATGGAATCAGAGGCGGGGAATCAGAGGCGGGGAATCAGAGGCAGGGAATCAGATGTGCGGAATCGGAGATGGGGAATCAGAGGCAGGGAATCAGAGGCTGGGAATCAGAGGCGGGGAATCAGAGGCCGGGAATCAGATATGGGGAAACAGAGGCGGGGAATCAGAGGCGGGGAAACAGAGGCGGGGAATCAGATATGGGGAATCAGAGGTGGGGAATCAGAGGCAGGGAATTAGATGTGCGGAATCAGAAATGGGGAATCAGAGGCAGGGAATCAGAATCAGAAGCAGGGAATCAGAGGCCGGGAATCAGAGGCCGGAATCAGATGCCGGGAATAAGAGGCCGGGAATCAGAGTCCGGGAATCAGAGTCCGGGAATCAGAGATGGGGAATCAGAGGCGGGGAGCGAGAGGCAGGGAATCAAACACGGGGAATCAGAGGCGGGGAATCAGAGCTGGGTTATCAGAGGCGGGGAATCAGAGTTGGGGAATCAGAGGCGGGGAATCAGAGCTGGGGAATAAGAGGTGGGGAATCAGAGTCGGGGAATCAGAGGCAGGGAATCGGATGTGCGTAATGAGAGATGGGGAATCAGAGGTGGGGAATCAGAGGCGGTGAATCTGAGATGGGGAATCAGAGGCAGGGAATCAGAGGCAGGATATCAGACACGGGGATTCAGAGGCTGGGAATCAGACGGGGGGAATCAAAGGCGGGGAATCAGAGCTGGGGAATCAGAGGCAGGGAATCAGAGTTGGGGATTCAGAGGCGGGGAATCAGATATGGGGAAACAGAGGCGGGGAATCAGAGGCGGGCAAACAGAGGCGGGGAATTAGATATGGGGAATCAGAGGTGGGGAATCAGAGGTGGTGAATCAGAGATGGGGAATCACAGGCGGGGAATCAGAGGCAGGGAATAGAACGCGGGGAATCAGAGGCAGGGAATCAGAGCTGGGGAATCAGAGGCGGGGAATCATAGTTGGGAATCAGAGGCGGGGAATCAGATATGGGGAAACAGAGGCGGGGAATCAGAGGCGGGGAAACAGAGGCGGGGAATCAGATATGGGGAATCGGATGCTGGGAATCAGAGGCGGGGAATCAGAGCTGGGGAATCAGAGGCAGGGAATCAGAGTTGGTGCATCAGAGGTGGGGAATTAGATATGGGGAAACAGAGGCGGGGAATCAGAGGCGGGGAAACAGAGGCGGGGAATCAGATATGGGGAATCAGATGTGGGGAATCAGAGGCAGGGAATCAGATGTGCGGAATCAGAGATGGGGAATCAGAGGCAGGGAATCAGTATCAGAAGCAGGGAATCAGAGGCCTGGAATCAGATGCTGGGAATAAGAGGCCGGGAATCAGAGGTGGGGAATCAGAGTCCGGGAATCAGAGATTGGGATTCAAAGGCGGGGAATGAGATATGGAGAATCAGAGGCGGGGAATCAGAGACGGGGAAACAGAGGTGGGGAATCAGATATGGGGAATCAGAGGTGGCGAATCAAAGGCGGTGAATCAGAGATGGGGAATCAGAGGCGGGGAATCAGAGGCAGGGAATCAAACACGGGGAATCAGAGGCGGGGAATCAGAGCTGGGGAATCAGAGGCGGGGAATCAGAGTTGGGGAATCAGAGGCGGGGAATCAGAGGTTGGGTATCAGAGGCAGGGAATCAGAGGCGGGGAATCAGAGCTGGGGAAACAGAGGCGGGGAATCAGATATGGGGAATCAGAGGTGTGGAATCAGAGGTTGGGTATCAGAGGCAGGGAATCAGAGGCGGGGAAACAGAGGCAGGGAATCAGATCTGGGGAATCAGTGGCGGGGAAGTAGAGTTGGGGAATCAGAGGCGGGGAATCAGAGGCGGGGAAACAGAGGCGGGGAATCAAACACGGGGAATCAGAGGTGGGGAATCAGAGGTTGGGAATCAGAGGCAAGAAATCAGACGAGGGGAATCAGAGGCGGGGAATCAGAGGCCGGGAATCAGATATGGTGAAACAGAGGTGGGGAATCAGAGTTTGGGAATCAGATGCGGGGAATCAGAGGCGGGGAATCTGAGCTGTGGAATCAGAGGTGGGGAATCAGAGTTGGGGAATCAGAGGCGGGGACTTAGATATTGGGAAACAGAGGCGGGGAATCAGAGGCGGGGAAACAGAGGCGGGGAATCAGAAATGGGGAATCAGAGGTTGGGAATCAGAGGCAGGGAATCAGATGTGCGGAATCAGAGATGGGGAATCAAAGGCAGGGAATCAGAATCAGAAGCAGGGAATCAGAGGCAGGGAATCAGAGGCCGGAATCAGATGCCGGGAATAAGAGGCTGGGAATCAGAGGTGGGGAATCAGAGTCCGGGAATCAGAGATGGGGATTCAGAGGCGGGGAATGAGATATGGGGAATCAGAGGCGGGGAATCAGAGGCGGGGAAACAGAGGCGGGGAATCAGATATGGGGAATCAGAGGTGGGGAATCAGGGGCGGGGTATCAGTGGCAGGGAATCAGAGGCGGGATATCAGAGGCCGGGAATCAGAGGCGGTGAATCAGAGGCGGGGAATCAGAGGCAGGGAATCGGATGTGCGGAATCAGAGATGGGGAATCAGAGGTGGGGAATCAGAGGCGGTGAATCAGACATGGGTAATCAGAGGCGGGGAATCAGAGGCAGGAAATCAGACACGGGGAATCAGAGGCGGGGAATTAGAGCTGGGGAATTAGATGCAGGGAATCAGATTTGGGGATTCAGAGGCGGGGAATCAGATATGGGGAAATAGAGGTGGGGAACCAGAGGTGGGCAAATAGAGGCGGGGAATCCGATATGGGGAAACAGAGGCGGGGAATCAGAGGCGTGGAAACAGAGGCGGGGAATCAGATATGGGGAATCAGAGGTGGGGAATCAGAGGTTGGGAATCAGAGGCAGGGAATCAGAGGCTGGGAATCAGATGCAGGGAATCAGATGCGGGGATCAGAGGCGGGGAATCAGAGCTGGGGAATCAGAGGTGGGGAATCAGAGTTGGGAAATCAGAGGCGGGGACTTAGATATGGGGAAACAGAGGCGGGGAATCAGAGGCGGGAAACAGAGGCGGGGAATCAGATATTGTGAATCAGAGGTGGGGAATCAGAGGCAGGGAATCAGATGTGCGGAATCAGAGATGGGGAATCAGAGGCAGGGAATCAGAATCAGAAGCAGGGAATAAGACGCGGGGAATCAGAGGCGGGGAATCAGAGCTGGGAAGCAGAGGCAGTGAATCAGAGGCGGGGAATCAGAGGCAGGGAATCGGATGTGCGGAATCAGAGATGGGGAATCAGAGGTGGGGAATCAGAGGCGGTGAATCAGACATGGGTAATCAGAGGCGGGGAATCAGAGGCAGGAAATCAGACACGGGGAATCAGAGGCGGGGAATCAGAGCTGGGAAATTAGAGGCAGGGAATCAGAGTTGGGGATTCAGAGGCGGGGAATCAGATATGGGGAAAGAGAGGCGGGGAATCAGAGGCGGGCAAATAGAGGCGGGGAATCAGATATGGGGAAACAGATGCGGGGAGTCAGAGGCGGGGAAACAGAGGCGGGGAATCAGATATGGGGAATCAGAGGTGGGGAATCAGAGGTTGGGAATCAGAGGCAGGGAATCAGAGGCTGGGAATCAGATGCAGGGAATCAGATGCGGGGTATCAGAGGCGGGGAATCAGAGCTGGGGAATCAGAGGTGGGGAATCAAAGTTGGGGAATCAGAGGCGGGGACTTAGATATGGGATATCAGAGGCGGGGAATCAGATATGGGGAAACAGGGGCGGGGAATCAGAGGCGGGGAAACAGAGGCGGGGAATCAGATATGGGGAATCAGAGGCGGGGAATCAGAGCTGGGGAATCAGAGGTGGGGAATCAGAGTTGGGGAATCAGAGGCGGGGACTTAGATATGGGGAAACAGAGGCGGGGAATCAGAGGCGGGAAACAGAGGCGGGGAATCAGATATTGTGAATCAGAGGTGGGGAATCAGAGGCAGGGAATCAGATGTGCGGAATCAGAGATGGGGAATCAGAGGCAGGGAATCAGAATCAGAAGCAGGGAATAAGACGCGGGGAATCAGAGGCGGGGAATCAGAGCTGGGAAGCAGAGGCAGTGAATCAGAGGCGGGGAATCAGAGGAAGGGAATCGGATGTGCGGAATCAGAGATGGGGAATCAGAGGTGGGGAATCAGAGGCGGTGAATCAGACATGGGAAATTAGAGGCAGGGAATCAGAGTTGGGGATTCAGAGGCGGGGAATCAGATATGGGGAAAGAGAGGCGGGGAATCAGAGGTGGGCAAATAGAGGCGGGGAATCAGATATGGGGAAACAGATGCGGGGAATCAGAGGCGGGGAAACAGAGGCGGGGAATCAGATATGGGGAATCAGAGGTGGGGAATCAGAGGTTGGGAATCAGAGGCAGGGAATCAGAGGCTGGGAATCAGATGCAGGGAATCAGATGCGGGGTATCAGAGGCGGGGAATCAGAGCTGGGGAATCAGAGGTGGGGAATCAAAGTTGGGGAATCAGAGGCGGGGACTTAGATATGGGATATCAGAGGCGGGGAATCAGATATGGGGAAACAGGGGCGGGGAATCAGAGGCGGGGAAACAGAGGCGGGGAATCAGATATGGGGAATCAGAGGTGTGGAATCAGAGGTTGGGAATCAGAGGCAGGGAATCAGAGGCGGGGAAACAGAGGCGGGGAATTAGATATGGGGAATCAGAGGTGGCGAATCAAAGGCGGTGAAACAGAGATGGGGAATCAGGGCAGGGAATCAGAGGCAGGGAATCAAACACGGGGAATCAGAGCTGGGGAATCAGAGGCGGGGAATTAGTGTTGGGGAATCAGAGGCGGGAAATCAGAGGCGGCGAATCAGAGGCGGTGAATCAGAGGCGGGGAATCAGAGGCAGGGAATCGGATGTGCGGAATCAGAGATGGGGAATCAGAGGTGGGGAATCAGAGGCGGTGAATCAGACATGGGTAATCAGAGGCGGGGAATCAGAGGCAGGAAATCAGACACGGGGAATCAGAGGCGGGGAATTAGAGCTGGGGAATTAGATGCAGGGAATCAGATTTGGGGATTCAGAGGCGGGGAATCAGATATGGGGAAATAGAGGTGGGGAACCAGAGGTGGGCAAATAGAGGCGGGGAATCCGATATGGGGAAACAGAGGCGGGGAATCAGAGGCGTGGAAACAGAGGCGGGGAATCAGATATGGGGAATCAGAGGTGGGGAATCAGAGGTTGGGAATCAGAGGCAGGGAATCAGAGGCTGGGAATCAGATGCAGGGAATCAGATGCGGGGATCAGAGGCGGGGAATCAGAGCTGGGGAATCAGAGGTGGGGAATCAGAGTTGGGGAATCAGAGGCGGGGACTTAGATATGGGGAAACAGAGGCGGGGAATCAGAGGCGGGAAACAGAGGCGGGGAATCAGATATTGTGAATCAGAGGTGGGGAATCAGAGGCAGGGAATCAGATGTGCGGAATCAGAGATGGGGAATCAGAGGCAGGGAATCAGAATCAGAAGCAGGGAATAAGACGCGGGGAATCAGAGGCGGGGAATCAGAGCTGGGAAGCAGAGGCAGTGAATCAGAGGCGGGGAATCAGAGGCAGGGAATCGGATGTGCGGAATCAGAGATGGGGAATCAGAGGTGGGGAATCAGAGGCGGTGAATCAGACATGGGTAATCAGAGGCAGGGAATCAGAGGCAGGAAATCAGACACGGGGAATCAGAGGCGGGGAATCAGAGCTGGGAAATTAGAGGCAGGGAATCAGAGTTGGGGATTCAGAGGCGGGGAATCAGATATGGGGAAAGAGAGGCGGGGAATCAGAGGCGGGCAAATAGAGGCGGGGAATCAGATATGGGGAAACAGATGCGGGGAATCAGAGGCGGGGAAACAGAGGTGGGGAATCAGATATGGGGAATCAGAGGTGGGGAATCAGAGGTTGGGAATCAGAGGCAGGGAATCAGAGGCTGGGAATCAGATGCAGGGAATCAGATGCGGGGTATCAGAGGCGGGGAATCAGAGCTGGGGAATCAGAGGTGGGGAATCAAAGTTGGGGAATCAGAGGCGGGGACTTAGATATGGGATATCAGAGGCGGGGAATCAGATATGGGGAAACAGGGGCGGGGAATCAGAGGCGGGGAAACAGAGCTGGGGAATCAGAGGTGGGGAATCAGAGTTGGGGAA
Source organism: Narcine bancroftii (assembly GCF_036971445.1). NCBI lineage: Eukaryota > Metazoa > Chordata > Chondrichthyes > Torpediniformes > Narcinidae > Narcine > Narcine bancroftii. The sequence continues at coordinate 127,628,821 of NC_091470.1, forward strand.
TCAGAGGCGGGGACTTAGATATGGGGAAACAGAGGCGGGGAATCAGAGGCGGGAAACAGAGGCGGGGAATCAGATATTGTGAATCAGAGGTGGGGAATCAGAGGCAGGGAATCAGATGTGCGGAATCAGAGATGGGGAATCAGAGGCAGGGAATCAGAATCAGAAGCAGGGAATAAGACGCGGGGAATCAGAGGCGGGGAATCAGAGCTGGGAAGCAGAGGCAGTGAATCAGAGGCGGGGAATCAGAGGCAGTGAATCGGATGTGCGGAATCAGAGATGGGGAATCAGAGGTGGGGAATCAGAGGCGGTGAATCAGACATGGGAAATTAGAGGCAGGGAATCAGAGTTGGGGATTCAGAGGCGGGGAATCAGATATGGGGAAAGAGAGGCGGGGAATCAGAGGCGGGCAAATAGAGGCGGGGAATCAGATATGGGGAAACAGATGCGGGGAATCAGAGGCGGGGAAACAGAGGCGGGGAATCAGATATGGGGAATCAGAGGTGGGGAATCAGAGGTTGGGAATCAGAGGCAGGGAATCAGAGGCTGGGAATCAGATGCAGGGAATCAGATGCGGGGTATCAGAGGCGGGGAATCAGAGCTGGGGAATCAGAGGTGGGGAATCAAAGTTGGGGAATCAGAGGCGGGGACTTAGATATGGGATATCAGAGGCGGGGAATCAGATATGGGGAAACAGGGGCGGGGAAGCAGAGGCGGGGAAACAGAGGCGGGGAATCAGATATGGGGAATCAGAGGTGTGGAATCAGAGGTTGCGAATCAGAGGCAGGGAATCAGAGGCGGGGAAACAGAGGCGGGGAATTAGATATGGGGAATCAGAGGTGGCGAATCAAAGGCGGTGAAACAGAGATGGGGAATCAGGGCAGGGAATCAGAGGCAGGAAATCAAACACGGGGAATCAGAGCTGGGGAATCAGAGGCGGGGAATTAGTGTTGGGGAATCAGAGGAGGGGAATCAGAGGCGGGGAAACAGAGGCGGGGAATCAGATATGGGGAATCAGAGGTGGGGAATCAGAGGTTGGGAATCAGAGGCATGGAATCAGAGGCGGGGAATCAGAGGCAGGGAATCAGAGGCAGGGAATCAGATGTGCGGAATCGGAGATGGGGAATCAGAGGCAGGGAATCAGAGGCGGGGTATCAGAGGTGGGGAATCAGAGGCCGGGAATCAGATATGGGGAAACAGAGGCGGGGAATCAGAGGCGTGGAAACAGAGGCGGGGAATCAGATATGGGGAATCAGAGGTGGGGAATCAGAGGTTGGGAATCAGAGGCAGGGAATCAGAGGCTGGGAATCAGATGCAGGGAATCAGATGCGGGTATCAGAGGCAGGGAATCAGAGCTGGTGAATCAGAGGTGGGGAATCAGAGTTGGGGAATCAGAGGCGGGGACTTAGATATGAGGAAACAGAGGCGGGGAATCAGAGGCGGGGAAACAGAGGCAGGGAATCAGATATGGGGAATCAGAGGTGGGGAATCAGAGGCAGGGAATCAGAATCAGAAGCAGGGAATAAGACGCGGGGAATCAGAGGCGGGGAATCAGAGCTGGGGAAGCAGAGGCAGTGAATCAGAGGCGGGGAATCAGAGGCAGGGAATCGGATGTGCGGAATCAGAGATGGGGAATCAGAGGTGGGGAATCAGAGGCGGTGAATCAGACATGGGTAATCAGAGGCGGGGAATCAGAGGCAGGAAATCAGACACGGGGAATCAGAGGCGGGGAATCAGAGCTGGGAAATTATAGGCAGGGAATCAGAGTTGGGAATTCAGAGGCGGGGAATCAGATATGGGGAAAGAGAGGCGGGGAATCAGAGGTGGGCAAATAGAGGCGGGGAATCAGATATGGGGAAACAGAGGCGGGGAATCAGAGGCGGGGAAACAGAGGTGGGGAATCAGATATGGGGAATCAGAGGTGGGGAATCAGAGGTTGGGAATCAGAGGCAGGGAATCAGAGGCTGGGAATCAGATGCAGGGAATCAGATGCGGGGAATCAGAGGCGGGGAATCAGAGCTGGGGTATCAGAGGTGGGGAATCAAAGTTGGGGAATCAGAGGCGGGGACTTAGATATGGGGAATCAGAGGCGTGGAATCAGATATGGGGAAACAGGGGCGGGGAATCAGAGGCGGGGAAACAGATGCGGGGAATCAGATATGGGCAATCAGAGGTGTGGAATCAGAGGTTGGGAATCAGAGGCAGGGAATCAGAGGCGGGGAAACAGAGGCGGGGAATCAGATATGGGGAATCAGAGGTGGCGAATCAAAGGCGGGAAATCAGAGCTGGGGAATCAGAGGCGGGGAATTAGAGTTGTGGAATCAGAGGAGGGGAATCAGAGGCGGGGAAACAGAGGCGGGGAATCAGATATGGGGAATCAGAGGTGGGGAATCAGAGGTTGGGAATCAGAGGCATGGAATCAGAGGCGGGGAATCAGAGGCGGGGAATCAGAGGCAGGGAATCAGATGTGCGGAATCGGAGATGGGGAATCAGAGGCAGGGAATCAGAGGCTGGGAATCAGAGGCGGGGAATCAGAGGCCGGGAATCAGATATGGGGAAACAGAGGCGGGGAATCAGAGGCGGGGAAACAGAGGCGGGGAATCAGATATGGGGAATCAGAGGTGGGGAATCAGAGGCAGGGAATTAGATGTGCGGAATCAGAAATGGGGAATCAGAGGCAGGGAATCAGAATCAGAAGCAGGGAATCAGAGGCCGGGAATCAGAGGCCGGAATCAGATGCCGGGAATAAGAGGCCGGGAATCAGAGTCCGGGAATCAGAGTCCGGGAATCAGAGATGGGGAATCAGAGGCGGGGAGCGAGAGGCAGGGAATCAAACACGGGGAATCAGAGGCGGGGAATCAGAGCTGGGTTATCAGAGGCGGGGAATCAGAGTTGGGGAATCAGAGGCGGGGAATCAGAGCTGGGGAATCAGAGGTGGGGAATCAGAGTCGGGGAATCAGAGGCAGGGAATCGGATGTGCGTAATGAGAGATGGGGAATCAGAGGTGGGGAATCAGAGGCGGTGAATCTGAGATGGGGAATCAGAGGCAGGGAATCAGAGGCAGGATATCAGACACGGGGATTCAGAGGCTGGGAATCAGACGGGGGGAATCAAAGGCGGGGAATCAGAGCTGGGGAATCAGAGGCAGGGAATCAGAGTTGGGGATTCAGAGGCGGGGAATCAGATATGGGGAAACAGAGGCGGGGAATCAGAGGCGGGCAAACAGAGGCGGGGAATTAGATATGGGGAATCAGAGGTGGGGAATCAGAGGTGGTGAATCAGAGATGGGGAATCACAGGCGGGGAATCAGAGGCAGGGAATAGAACGCGGGGAATCAGAGGCAGGGAATCAGAGCTGGGGAATCAGAGGCGGGGAATCATAGTTGGGAATCAGAGGCGGGGAATCAGATATGGGGAAACAGAGGCGGGGAATCAGAGGCGGGGAAACAGAGGCGGGGAATCAGATATGGGGAATCGGATGCTGGGAATCAGAGGCGGGGAATCAGAGCTGGGGAATCAGAGGCAGGGAATCAGAGTTGGTGCATCAGAGGTGGGGAATTAGATATGGGGAAACAGAGGCGGGGAATCAGAGGCGGGGAAACAGAGGCGGGGAATCAGATATGGGGAATCAGATGTGGGGAATCAGAGGCAGGGAATCAGATGTGCGGAATCAGAGATGGGGAATCAGAGGCAGGGAATCAGTATCAGAAGCAGGGAATCAGAGGCCTGGAATCAGATGCTGGGAATAAGAGGCCGGGAATCAGAGGTGGGGAATCAGAGTCCGGGAATCAGAGATTGGGATTCAAAGGCGGGGAATGAGATATGGAGAATCAGAGGCGGGGAATCAGAGGCGGGGAAACAGAGGTGGGGAATCAGATATGGGGAATCTGAGGTGGCGAATCAAAGGCGGTGAATCAGAGATGGGGAATCAGAGGCGGGGAATCAGAGGCAGGGAATCAAACACGGGGAATCAGAGGCGGGGAATCAGAGCTGGGGAATCAGAGGCGGGGAATCAGAGTTGGGGAATCAGAGGCGGGGAATCAGATATGGGGATACAGGGGCGGGGAATCAGAGGCGGGGAAACAGAGGCGGGGAATCAGATATGGGGAATCAGAGGTGTGGAATCAGAGGTTGGGTATCAGAGGCAGGGAATCAGAGGCGGGGAAACAGAGGCAGGGAATCAGATCTGGGGAATCAGTGGCGGGGAAGTAGAGTTGGGGAATCAGAGGCGGGGAATCAGAGGCGGGGAAACAGAGGCGGGGAATCAAACACGGGGAATCAGAGGTGGGGAATCAGAGGTTGGGAATCAGAGGCAAGAAATCAGACGAGGGGAATCAGAGGCGGGGAATCAGAGGCCGGGAATCAGATATGGTGAAACAGAGGTGGGGAATCAGAGTTTGGGAATCAGATGCGGGGAATCAGAGGCGGGGAATCTGAGCTGTGGAATCAGAGGTGGGGAATCAGAGTTGGGGAATCAGAGGCGGGGACTTAGATATTGGGAAACAGAGGCGGGGAATCAGAGGCGGGGAAACAGAGGCGGGGAATCAGAAATGGGGAATCAGAGGTTGGGAATCAGAGGCAGGGAATCAGATGTGCGGAATCAGAGATGGGGAATCAAAGGCAGGGAATCAGAATCAGAAGCAGGGAATCAGAGGCAGGGAATCAGAGGCCGGAATCAGATGCCGGGAATAAGAGGCTGGGAATCAGAGGTGGGGAATCAGAGTCCGGGAATCAGAGATGGGGATTCAGAGGCGGGGAATGAGATATGGGGAATCAGAGGCGGGGAATCAGAGGCGGGGAAACAGAGGCGGGGAATCAGATATGGGGAATCAGAGGTGGGGAATCAGGGGCGGGGTATCAGTGGCAGGGAATCAGAGGCGGGATATCAGAGGCCGGGAATCAGAGGCGGTGAATCAGAGGCGGGGAATCAGAGGCAGGGAATCGGATGTGCGGAATCAGAGATGGGGAATCAGAGGTGGGGAATCAGAGGCGGTGAATCAGACATGGGTAATCAGAGGCGGGGAATCAGAGGCAGGAAATCAGACACGGGGAATCAGAGGCGGGGAATTAGAGCTGGGGAATTAGATGCAGGGAATCAGATTTGGGGATTCAGAGGCGGGGAATCAGATATGGGGAAATAGAGGTGGGGAACCAGAGGTGGGCAAATAGAGGCGGGGAATCCGATATGGGGAAACAGAGGCGGGGAATCAGAGGCGTGGAAACAGAGGCGGGGAATCAGATATGGGGAATCAGAGGTGGGGAATCAGAGGTTGGGAATCAGAGGCAGGGAATCAGAGGCTGGGAATCAGATGCAGGGAATCAGATGCGGGGATCAGAGGCGGGGAATCAGAGCTGGGGAATCAGAGGTGGGGAATCAGAGTTGGGAAATCAGAGGCGGGGACTTAGATATGGGGAAACAGAGGCGGGGAATCAGAGGCGGGAAACAGAGGCGGGGAATCAGATATTGTGAATCAGAGGTGGGGAATCAGAGGCAGGGAATCAGATGTGCGGAATCAGAGATGGGGAATCAGAGGCAGGGAATCAGAATCAGAAGCAGGGAATAAGACGTGGGGAATCAGAGGCGGGGAATCAGAGCTGGGAAGCAGAGGCAGTGAATCAGAGGCGGGGAATCAGAGGCAGGGAATCGGATGTGCGGAATCAGAGATGGGGAATCAGAGGTGGGGAATCAGAGGCGGTGAATCAGACATGGGTAATCAGAGGCGGGGAATCAGAGGCAGGAAATCAGACACGGGGAATCAGAGGCGGGGAATCAGAGCTGGGAAATTAGAGGCAGGGAATCAGAGTTGGGGATTCAGAGGCGGGGAATCAGATATGGGGAAAGAGAGGCGGGGAATCAGAGGCGGGCAAATAGAGGCGGGGAATCAGATATGGGGAAACAGATGCGGGGAGTCAGAGGCGGGGAAACAGAGGCGGGGAATCAGATATGGGGAATCAGAGGTGGGGAATCAGAGGTTGGGAATCAGAGGCAGGGAATCAGAGGCTGGGAATCAGATGCAGGGAATCAGATGCGGGGTATCAGAGGCGGGGAATCAGAGCTGGGGAATCAGAGGTGGGGAATCAAAGTTGGGGAATCAGAGGCGGGGACTTAGATATGGGATATCAGAGGCGGGGAATCAGATATGGGGAAACAGGGGCGGGGAATCAGAGGCGGGGAAACAGAGGCGGGGAATCAGATATGGGGAATCAGAGGCGGGGAATCAGAGCTGGGGAATCAGAGGTGGGGAATCAGAGTTGGGGAATCAGAGGCGGGGACTTAGATATGGGGAAACAGAGGCGGGGAATCAGAGGCGGGAAACAGAGGCGGGGAATCAGATATTGTGAATCAGAGGTGGGGAATCAGAGGCAGGGAATCAGATGTGCGGAATCAGAGATGGGGAATCAGAGGCAGGGAATCAGAATCAGAAGCAGGGAATAAGACGCGGGGAATCAGAGGCGGGGAATCAGAGCTGGGAAGCAGAGGCAGTGAATAAGAGGCGGGGAATCAGAGGAAGGGAATCGGATGTGCGGAATCAGAGATGGGGAATCAGAGGTGGGGAATCAGAGGCGGTGAATCAGACATGGGAAATTAGAGGCAGGGAATCAGAGTTGGGGATTCAGAGGCGGGGAATCAGATATGGGGAAAGAGAGGCGGGGAATCAGAGGTGGGCAAATAGAGGCGGGGAATCAGATATGGGGAAACAGATGCGGGGAATCAGAGGCGGGGAAACAGAGGCGGGGAATCAGATATGGGGAATCAGAGGTGGGGAATCAGAGGTTGGGAATCAGAGGCAGGGAATCAGAGGCTGGGAATCAGATGCAGGGAATCAGATGCGGGGTATCAGAGGCGGGGAATCAGAGCTGGGGAATCAGAGGTGGGGAATCAAAGTTGGGGAATCAGAGGCGGGGACTTAGATATGGGATATCAGAGGCGGGGAATCAGATATGGGGAAACAGGGGCGGGGAATCAGAGGCGGGGAAACAGAGGCGGGGAATCAGATATGGGGAATCAGAGGTGTGGAATCAGAGGTTGGGAATCAGAGGCAGGGAATCAGAGGCGGGGAAACAGAGGCGGGGAATTAGATATGGGGAATCAGAGGTGGCGAATCAAAGGCGGTGAAACAGAGATGGGGAATCAGGGCAGGGAATCAGAGGCAGGGAATCAAACACGGGGAATCAGAGCTGGGGAATCAGAGGCGGGGAATTAGTGTTGGGGAATCAGAGGCGGGAAATCAGAGGCGGCGAATCAGAGGCGGTGAATCAGAGGCGGGGAATCAGAGGCAGGGAATCGGATGTGCGGAATCAGAGATGGGGAATCAGAGGTGGGGAATCAGAGGCGGTGAATCAGACATGGGTAATCAGAGGCGGGGAATCAGAGGCAGGAAATCAGACACGGGGAATCAGAGGCGGGGAATTAGAGCTGGGGAATTAGATGCAGGGAATCAGATTTGGGGATTCAGAGGCGGGGAATCAGATATGGGGAAATAGAGGTGGGGAACCAGAGGTGGGCAAATAGAGGCGGGGAATCCGATATGGGGAAACAGAGGCGGGGAATCAGAGGCGTGGAAACAGAGGCGGGGAATCAGATATGGGGAATCAGAGGTGGGGAATCAGAGGTTGGGAATCAGAGGCAGGGAATCAGAGGCTGGGAATCAGATGCAGGGAATCAGATGCGGGGATCAGAGGCGGGGAATCAGAGCTGGGGAATCAGAGGTGGGGAATCAGAGTTGGGGAATCAGAGGCGGGGACTTAGATATGGGGAAACAGAGGCGGGGAATCAGAGGCGGGAAACAGAGGCGGGGAATCAGATATTGTGAATCAGAGGTGGGGAATCAGAGGCAGGGAATCAGATGTGCGGAATCAGAGATGGGGAATCAGAGGCAGGGAATCAGAATCAGAAGCAGGGAATAAGACGCGGGGAATCAGAGGCGGGGAATCAGAGCTGGGAAGCAGAGGCAGTGAATCAGAGGCGGGGAATCAGAGGCAGGGAATCGGATGTGCGGAATCAGAGATGGGGAATCAGAGGTGGGGAATCAGAGGCGGTGAATCAGACATGGGTAATCAGAGGCAGGGAATCAGAGGCAGGAAATCAGACACGGGGAATCAGAGGCGGGGAATCAGAGCTGGGAAATTAGAGGCAGGGAATCAGAGTTGGGGATTCAGAGGCGGGGAATCAGATATGGGGAAAGAGAGGCGGGGAATCAGAGGCGGGCAAATAGAGGCGGGGAATCAGATATGGGGAAACAGATGCGGGGAATCAGAGGCGGGGAAACAGAGGCGGGGAATCAGATATGGGGAATCAGAGGTGGGGAATCAGAGGTTGGGAATCAGAGGCAGGGAATCAGAGGCTGGGAATCAGATGCAGGGAATCAGATGCGGGGTATCAGAGGCGGGGAATCAGAGCTGGGGAATCAGAGGTGGGGAATCAAAGTTGGGGAATCAGAGGCGGGGACTTAGATATGGGATATCAGAGGCGGGGAATCAGATATGGGGAAACAGGGGCGGGGAATCAGAGGCGGGGAAACAGAGCTGGGGAATCAGAGGTGGGGAATCAGAGTTGGGGAATCAGAGGCGGGGACTTAGATATGGGGAAACAGAGGCGGGGAATCAGAGGCGGGAAACAGAGGCGGAGAATCAGATATTGTGAATCAGAGGTGGGGAATCAGAGGCAGGGAATCAGATGTGCGGAATCAGAGATGGGGAATCAGAGGCAGGGAATCAGAATCAGAAGCAGGGAATAAGACGCGGGGAATCAGAGGCGGGGAATCAGAGCTGGGAAGCAGAGGCAGTGAATCAGAGGCGGGGAATCAGAGGCAGTGAATCGGATGTGCGGAATCAGAGATGGGGAATCAGAGGTGGGGAATCAGAGGCGGTGAATCAGACATGGGAAATTAGAGGCAGGGAATCAGAGTTGGGGATTCAGAGGCGGGGAATCAGATATGGGGAAAGAGAGGCGGGGAATCAGAGGCGGGCAAATAGAGGCGGGGAATCAGATATGGGGAAACAGATGCGGGGAATCAGAGGCGGGGAAACAGAGGCGGGGAATCAGATATGGGGAATCAGAGGTGGGGAATCAGAGGTTGGGAATCAGAGGCAGGGAATCAGAGGCTGGGAATCAGATGCAGGGAATCAGATGCGGGGTATCAGAGGCGGGGAATCAGAGCTGGGGAATCAGAGGTGGGGAATCAAAGTTGGGGAATCAGAGGCGGGGACTTAGATATGGGATATCAGAGGCGGGGAATCAGATATGGGGAAACAGGGGCGGGGAAGCAGAGGCGGGGAAACAGAGGCGGGGAATCAGATATGGGGAATCAGAGGTGTGGAATCAGAGGTTGCGAATCAGAGGCAGGGAATCAGAGGCGGGGAAACAGAGGCGGGGAATTAGATATGGGGAATCAGAGGTGGCGAATCAAAGGCGGTGAAACAGAGATGGGGAATCAGGGCAGGGAATCAGAGGCAGGAAATCAAACACGGGGAATCAGAGCTGGGGAATCAGAGGCGGGGAATTAGTGTTGGGGAATCAGAGGAGGGGAATCAGAGGCGGGGAAACAGAGGCGGGGAATCAGATATGGGGAATCAGAGGTGGGGAATCAGAGGTTGGGAATCAGAGGCATGGAATCAGAGGCGGGGAATCAGAGGCAGGGAATCAGAGGCAGGGAATCAGATGTGCGGAATCGGAGATGGGGAATCAGAGGCAGGGAATCAGAGGCGGGGTATCAGAGGTGGGGAATCAGAGGCCGGGAATCAGATATGGGGAAACAGATGCGGGGAATCAGAGGCGGGGAAACAGAGGCGGGGAATCAGATATGGGGAATCAGAGGTGGGGAATCAGAGGTTGGGATTCAGAGGCAGGTAATCAGAGGCTTGGAATCAGATGCAGGGAATCAGATGCGGGGAATCAGAGGCGGGGAATCAGAGCTGGGGAATCAGAGGTGGGGAATCAGAGTTGGGGAATCAGAGGCGGGGACTTAGATATTGGGAAACAGAGGAGGGGAATCAGAGGCGGGGAAACAGAGGCGGGGAATCAGATATGGGGAATCAGAGGTGGGGAATCAGAGGCAGGGAATCAGATGTACGGAATCAGAGATGGGGAATCAGAGGCAGGGAATCAGAATCAGAAGCAGGGAATCAGAGGTCGGGAATCAGAGGCCTGGAATCAGAGGCGGTGAATCAGAGGCGGGGAATCAGAGGCAGGGAATCGGATGTGCGGAATCAGAGATGGGGAATCAGAGGTGGGGAATCAGAGGCGGTGAATCAGACATGGGTAATCAGAGGCGGGGAATCAGAGGCAGGAAATCACACACGGGGAATCAGAGGCGGGGAATCAGAGCTGGGGAATTAGATGCAGGGAATCAGAGTTGGGGATTCAGAGGCGGGGAATCAGATATGGGGAAACAGAGGTGGGGAATCAGAGGTGGGCAAATAGAGGCGGGGAATCAGATATGGGGAATCAGAGGCGGGGAATCAGAGGCGTGGAAACAGAGGCGGGTATCAGATATGGGGAATCAGAGGTGGGGAATCAGAGGTTGGGAATCAGAGGCAGGGAATCAGAGGCTGGGAATCAGATGCAGGGAATCAGATGCGGGTATCAGAGGCGGGGAATCAGAGCTGGGGAATCAGAGGTGGGGAATCAGAGTTGGGGAATCAGAGGCGGGGACTTAGATATGAGGAAACAGAGGCGGGGAATCAGAGGCGGGGAAACAGAGGCAGGGAATCAGATATGGGGAATCAGAGGTGGGGAATCAGAGGCAGGGAAACAGATGTGCGGAATCAGAGATGGGGAATCAGAGGCAGGGAATCAGAATCAGAAGCAGGGAATAAGACGCGGGGAATCAGAGGCGGGGAATCGGAGCTCGGGAAGCAGAGGCAGTGAATCAGAGGCGGGGAATCAGAGGCAGGGAATCGGATGTGCGGAATCAGAGATGGGGAATCAGAGGTGGGGAATCAGAGGCGGTGAATCAGACATGGGTAATCAGAGGCGGGGAATCAGAGGCAGGAAATCAGACACGGGGAATCAGAGGCGGGAAATCAGAGCTGGGAAATTAGAGGCAGGGAATCAGAGTTGGGGATTCAGAGGCGGGGAATCAGATATGGGGAAAGAGAGGCGGGGAATCAGAGGCGGGCAAATAGAGGCGGGGAATCAGATATGGGGAAACAGAGGCGGGGATTCAGAGGCGGGGAAACAGAGGCGGGGAATCAGATATGGGGAATCAGAGGTGGGGAATCAGAGGTTGGGAATCAGAGGCAGGGAATCAGAGGCTGGGAATCAGATGCAGGGAATCAGATGTGGGGAATCAGAGGCGGGGAATCAGAGCTGGTGTATCAGAGCTGGGGAATCAAAGTTGGGGAATCAGAGGCGGGGACTTAGATATGGGGAATCAGAGGCGTGGAATCAGATATGGGGAAACAGGGCGGGGAATCAGAGGCGGGGAAACAGATGCGGGGAATCAGATATAGGCAATCAGAGGTGTGGAATCAGAGGTTGGGAATCAGAGGAAGGGAATCAGAGGCGGGGAAACAGAGGCGGGGAATCAGATATGGGTAATCAGAGGTGGCGAATCAAAGGTGGGGAATCAGAGGCGGGGAATCAGAGCTGGGGAATCAGAGGTGGGGAATCAGAGTTGGGGAATCAGAGGCGGGGACTTAGATATGGGGAAACAGAGGCGGGGAATCAGAGGCGGGGAAACAGAGGCGGGGAATCAGATATGGGGAATCAGAGGTGGGGAATCAGAGGCAGGGAATCAGATGTACGGAATCAGAGATGGGGAATCAGAGGCAGGGAATCAGAATCAGAAGCAGGGAATCAGAGGCCGGGAATCAGAGGCCGGAATCAGATGCCGGGAATAAGAGGCTGGGAATCAGAGGTGGGGAATCAGAGTCCGGGAATCAGAGATGCGGATTCAGAGGCGGGGAATGAGATATGGGGAATCAGAAGTGGCGAATCAAAAGCGGTGAATCAGAGATGGGGAATCAGAGGCCGGGAATTAGAGGCAGGGAATCAAACACGTGGAATCAGAGGCGGGAAATCAGAGCAGGGGAATCAGAGGCGGGGAATCAGAGTTGGGGAATCAGAGGCGGGGAATCAGACGCAGGGAATCAATATGGGAAATCAGAGGTGGGGAATCAGAGGTTGGGAATCAGAGGAAGGGAATCAGAGGCGAGGAATCAGAGCTGGGGAATCAGAGGCGGGGAATCAGAATTGGGGAATCAGAGATGGGGAATCAGAGGCGGGGAATCAGACGCGGGGAATCAGAGGTGGTGAATCAGAGATGTGGAATCAGAGGCGGGGAATCAGAGGCAGGGAATCAGACGCGGGGAATCAGAGGCGGGGAATCAGAGGCGGGGAATCATAGCTGGCGAATCAGAGGTGGGGAATCAGAGGCGGGGAAGCAGAGGCGGGGAATCAGATATGTGGAATCAGAGGTGGGGAATCAGAGGTTGTGAATCAGAGATGGGGAATCAGAGGCGGGGAATCAGAGGCCGGTAATCAGACGCGGGGAATCAGAGGCGGGGATTCAGAGCTCGGGAATCAGAGCGGGGAATCTGAGTTGGGGAATCAGAGGCGGGGAATCAGATATGGGGAATCAGAGGCGGGGAGTCAGAGGCGGGGAAACAGAGGCGAGAAATCAGATATGGGGAATCAGAGGTGGGGAATCAGGGGCGGAGTATCAGTGGCAGGGAATCAGAGGCGGGATATCAGATATGGGGAAACAGAGGTGGGGAATCAGAGGCAGGGAAACAGAGGTGGGGAATCAGATATGGGGAATCAGAGGTGGGGAATCAGAGGTTGGGAAACAGAGGCAGGGAATCAGAGGCGGGGAGTCAGAGGCGGGGAATCAGAGGCAGGGAATCAGATGTGCAGAATCAGAGATGGGGAATCAGAGGCAGCGAATCAGAGGCGGGGAACCAGAGGCGGGGAATCAGAGGCGGAGAATCAGAGCCTGGGAATCAGAGGCGGGGAATCAGAGGCGGGGAAACAGAGGCGGGGAAACAGATATGGGGACTCAGAGGTGGGTAATCAGAGGTTGGGAATCAGAGGCAGGGAATCAGAGGCAGGGAATCAGAGGCAGGGAATCAGAGTTGGGGAATCAGAGGCGGGGAATCAGAGGCAGGGAATCAGAGGCGGGGAATCAGAGGCAGGGAATCAGATATGGGGAAACAGAGGTGGGGAATCAGAGGTGGGTAAATAGAGGCGGGGAATCAGATATGGGGAAACAGAGGCGGGGAATCAGAGGCGTGGAAACAGAGGCGGGGAATCAGATATGGGGAATCAGAGGTGGGGAATCAGAGGTTGGGAATCAGAGGCAGGGAATCAGAGGCTGGGAATCAGATGCAGGGAATCAGATGCGGGTATCAGAGGCGGGGAATCAGAGCTGGGGAATCAGAGGTGGGGAATCAGAGTTGGGGAATCAGAGGCGGGGACTTAGATATGAGGAAACAGAGGTGGGGAATCAGAGTTGGGGAATCAGAGGCGGGGACAGATATGAGGAAACAGAGGCGGGGAATCAGAGGCGGGGAAACAGAGGCAGGGAATCAGATATGGGGAATCAGAGGTGGGGAATCAGAGGCAGGGAATCAGATGTGCGGAATCAGAGATGGGGAATCAGAGGCAGGGAATCAGAATCAGAAGCAGGGAATAAGACGCGGGGAATCAGAGGCGGGGAATCAGAGCTGGGGAAGCAGAGGCAGTGAATCAGAGGCGGGGAATCAGAGGCAGGGAATCGGATGTGCGGAATCAGAGATGGGGAATCAGAGGTGGGGAATCAGAGGCGGTGAATCAGACATGGGTAATCAGAGGCGGGGAATCAGAGGCAGGAAATCAGACACGGGGAATCAGAGGCGGGGAATCAGAGCTGGGAAATTAGAGGCAGGGAATCAGAGTTGGGGATTCAGAGGCGGGGAATCAGATATGGGGAAAAAGAGGCGGGGAATCAGAGGCGGGCAAATAGAGGCGGGGAATCAGATATGGGGAATCAGAGGTGGGGAATCAGAGGCAGGGAATCAGATGTGCGGAATCAGAGATGGGGAATCAGAGGCAGGGAATCAGAATCAGAAGCAGGGAATAAGACGCGGGGAATCAGAGGCGGGGAATCAGAGCTGGGGAAGCAGAGGCAGTGAATCAGAGGCGGGGAATCAGAGGCAGGGAATCGGATGTGCGGAATCAGAGATGGGGAATCAGAGGTGGGGAATCAGAGGCGGTGAATCAGACATGGGTAATCAGAGGCGGGGAATCAGAGGCAGGAAATCAGACACGGGGAATCAGAGGCGGGGAATCAGAGCTGGGAAATTAGAGGCAGGGAATCAGAGTTGGGGATTCAGAGGCGGGGAATCAGATATGGGGAAAAAGAGGCGGGGAATCAGAGGCGGGCAAATAGAGGCGGGGAATCAGATATGGCGAAACAGAGGCGGGGAATCAGAGGCGGGGAAACAGAGGCGGAGAATCAGATATGGGGAATCAGAGGTGGGGAATCAGAGGTTGGGAATCAGAGGCAGGGAATCAGAGGCTGGGAATCAGATGCAGGGAATCAGATGCGGGGAATCAGAGGTGGGGAATCAGAGCTGGGGTATCAGAGGTGGGGAATCAAAGTTGGGGAATCAGAGGCGGGGTCTTAGATATGGGGAATCAGAGGCGTGGAATCAGATATGGGGAAACAGGGGCGGGGAATCAGAGGCGGGGAAACAGATGCGGGGAATCAGATATGGGCAATCAGAGGTGTGGAATCAGAGGTTGGGAATCAGAGGCAGGGAATCAGAGGCGGGGAAACAGAGGCGGGGAATCAGATATGGGGAATCAGAGGTGGCGAATCAAAGGCGGTGAAACAGAGATGGGGAATCAGGGCAGGGAATCAGAGGCAGGGAATCAAACACGGGGAATCAGAGCTGGGGAATCAGAGGCGGGGAATTAGAGTTGTGGAATCAGAGGAGGGGAATCAGAGGCGGGGAAACAGAGGCGGGGAATCAGATATGGGGAATCAGAGGTGGGGAATCAGAGGTTGGGAATCAGAGGCATGGAATCAGAGGCGGGGCATCAGAAGCGGGGAATCAGAGGCAGGGAATCAGATGTGCGGAATCGGAGATGGGGAATCAGAGGCAGGGAATCAGAGGCTGGGAATCAGAGGCGGGGAATCAGAGGCCGGGAATCAGATATGGGGAAACAGAGGTGGGGAATCAGAGGTTGGGAATCAGAGGCAGGGAATCAGAGGCTTGGAATCAGATGCAGGGAATCAGATGCGGGGAATCAGAGGCGGGGAATCAGAGCTGGGGAATCAGAGGTGGTGAATCAGAGTTGGGGAATCAGAGGCGGGGACTTAGATATGGGGAAACAGAGGCGGGGAATCAGAGGCGGGGAAACAGAGGCGGGGAATCAGATATGGGGAATCAGAGGTGGGGAATCAGAGGCAGGGAATCAGATGTACGGAATCAGAGATGGGGAATCAGAGGCAGGAAATCAGAATCAGAAGCAGGGAATCAGAGGCCGGGAATCAGAGGCCGGAATCAGATGCCGGGAATAAGAGGCTGGGAATCAGAGGTGGGGAATAAGAGTCCGGGAATCAGAGATGTGGATTCAGAGGCGGGGAATGAGATATGGGGAATCAGAGGCGGGGAATCAGAGGCGGGGAAACAGATGTGGGGAATCAGATATGGGGAATCAGAGGTGGCGAATCAAAGGCGGTGAATCAGAGATGGGGAATCAGAGGCCGGAAATCAGAGGCAGGGAATCAAACACGTGGAATCAGAGGCGGGGAATCAGAGCAGGGGAATCAGAGGCGGGGAATCAGAGTTGGGGAATCAGAGGCGGGGAATCAGATGCAGGGAATCAATATGGGAAATCAGAGGCGGGGAATCAGAGGTTGGGAATCAGAGGAAGGGAATCAGAGGCGAGGAATCAGAGCTGGGGAATCAGAGGCGGGGAATCAGAATTGGGGAATCACAGATGGGGAATCAGAGATGGGGAATCAGAGGCGGGGAATCAGACGCGGGGAATCAGAGGTGGTGAATTAGAGTTGGGGAATCAGAGGCGGGGAATCAGATATGGGGAATCAGAGGCGGGGAGTCAGAGGCGGGGAAACAGAGGCGAGAAATCAGATATGGGGAATCAGAGGTGGGGAATCAGGGGCGGAGTATCAGTGGCAGGGAATCAGAGGCGGGAAATCAGAGGCCGGGAATCAGAGGCGGTGAATCAGAGGCGGGGAATCAGAGGCAGGGAATCGGATGTGCGGAATCAGAGATGGGGAATCAGAGGTGGGGAATCAGAGGCGGTGAATCAGACATGGGTAATCAGAGGCGGGGAATCAGAGGCAGGAAATCAGACACGGGGAATCGGAGGCGGGGAATCAGAGGCGGGGAATCAGATATGGGGAAACAGGGGCGGGGAATCAGAGGCGGGGAAACAGAGGCGGGGAATCAGATATGGGGAATCAGAGGTGTGGAATCAGAGGTTGGGAATCAGAGGCAGGGAATCAGAGGCGGGGAAACAGAGGCAGGGAATCAGATCTGGGGAATCAGTGGCGGGGAAGTAGAGTTTGGGAATCAGAGGCGGGGAATCAGAGGCGGGGAAACAGAGGCGGGGAATCAGAGGTGGGCAAATAGAGGCGGGGAATCAGATATGTGGAAACAGAGGCGGGGAATCAGAGGCGTGGAAACAGAGGCGGGGAATCAGATATGGGGAATCAGAGGTGGAGAATCAGAGGTTGGGAATCAGAGGCAGGGAATCAGAGGCTGGGAATCAGATGCAGGGAATAAGATGCGGGTATCAGAGGCGGGGAATCAGAGCTGGGGAATCAGAGGTGGGGAATCAGAGTTGGGGAATCAGAGGCGGGGACTTAGATATGAGGAAACAGAGGTGGGGAATCAGAGTTGGGGAATCAGAGGCGGGGACTTAGATATGAGGAAACAGAGGCGGGGAATCAGAGGCGGGGAAACAGAGGCAGGGAATCAGATATGGGGAATCAGAGGTGGGGAATCAGAGGCAGGGAATCAGATGTGCAGAATCAGAGATGGGGAATCAGAGGCAGGGAATCAGAATCAGAAGCAGGGAATAAGACGCGGGGAATCAGAGGCGGGGAATCAGAGCTGGGGAAGCAGAGGCAGTGAATCAGAGGCGGGGAATCAGAGGCAGGGAATCGGATGTGCGGAATCAGAGATGGGGAATCAGAGGTGGGGAATCAGAGGCGGTGAATCAGACATGGGTAATCAGAGGCGGGGAATCAGAGGCAGGAAATCAGACACGGGGAATCAGAGGCGGGGAATCAGAGCTGGGAAATTAGAGGCAGGGAATCAGAGATGGGGAGTCAGAGGCGGGGAATCAGATATGGGGAAAGAGAGGCGGGGAATCAGAGGCGGGCAAATAGAGGCGGGGAATCAGATATGGGGAAACAGAGGCGGGGAATCAGAGGCGGGGAAACAGAGGCGGGGAATCAGATATGGGGAATCAGAGGTGGGGAATCAGAGGTTGGGAATCAGAGGCAGGGAATCAGAGGCTGGGAATCAGATGCAGGGAATCAGATGCGGGGAATCAGAGGCGGGGAATCAGAGCTGGGGTATCAGAGGATGGGAATCAAAGTTGGGGAATCAGAGGCGGGGACTTAGATATGGGGAATCAGAGGCATGGAATCAGATATGGGGAAACAGGGGCGGGGAATCAGAGGCGGGGAAACAGATGCGGGGAATCAGATATGGGCAATCAGAGGTGTGGAATCAGAGGTTGGGAATCAGAGGCAGGGAATCAGAGGCGGGGAAACAGAGGCGGGGAATCAGATATGGGGAATCAGAGGTGGCGAATCAAAGGCGGTGAAACAGAGATGGGGAATCAGGGCAGGGAATCAGAGGCAGGGAATCAAACACGGGGAATCAGAGCTGGGGAATCAGAGGCGGGGAATTAGAGATGTGGAATCAGAGGAGGGGAATCAGAGGCGGGGAAACAGAGGCGGGGAATCAGATATGGGGAATCAGAGGTGGGGAATCAGAGGTTGGGAATCAGAGGCATGGAATCAGAGGCGGGGCATCAGACGCGGGGAATCAGAGGCAGGGAATCAGATGTGCGGAATCGGAGATGGGGAATCAGAGGCAGGGAATCAGAGGCTGGGAATCAGAGGCGGGGAATCAGAGGCCGGGAATCAGATATGGGGAAACAGAGGTGGGGAATCAGAGGCGGGGAAACAGAGGCGGGGAATCAGATATGGGGAATCAGAGGTGGGGAATCAGAGGCAGGGAATCAGATGTGCGGAATCAGAGATGGGGAATCAGAGGCAGGGAATCAGAATCAGAAGCAGGGAATAAGACGCGGGGAATCAGAGGCGGGGAATCAGAGCTGGGGAAGCAGAGGCAGTGAATCAGAGGCGGGGAATCAGAGGCAGGGAATCGGATGTGCGGAATCAGAGATGGGGAATCAGAGGTGGGGAATCAGAGGCGGTGAATCAGACATGGGTAATCAGAGGCGGGGAATCAGAGGCAGGAAATCAGACACGGGGAATCAGAGGCGGGGAATCAGAGCTGGGAAATTAGAGGCAGGGAATCAGAGTTGGGGATTCAGAGGCGGGGAATCAGATATGGGGAAAAAGAGGCGGGGAATCAGAGGCGGGCAAATAGAGGCGGGGAATCAGATATGGGGAATCAGAGGTGGGGAATCAGAGGCAGGGAATCAGATGTGCGGAATCAGAGATGGGGAATCAGAGGCAGGGAATCAGAATCAGAAGCAGGGAATAAGACGCGGGGAATCAGAGGCGGGGAATCAGAGCTGGGGAAGCAGAGGCAGTGAATCAGAGGCGGGGAATCAGAGGCAGGGAATCGGATGTGCGGAATCAGAGATGGGGAATCAGAGGTGGGGAATCAGAGGCGGTGAATCAGACATGGGTAATCAGAGGCGGGGAATCAGAGGCAGGAAATCAGACACGGGGAATCAGAGGCGGGGAATCAGAGCTGGGAAATTAGAGGCAGGGAATCAGAGTTGGGGATTCAGAGGCGGGGAATCAGATATGGGGAAAAAGAGGCGGGGAATCAGAGGCGGGCAAATAGAGGCGGGGAATCAGATATGGCGAAACAGAGGCGGGGAATCAGAGGCGGGGAAACAGAGGCGGAGAATCAGATATGGGGAATCAGAGGTGGGGAATCAGAGGTTGGGAATCAGAGGCAGGGAATCAGAGGCTGGGAATCAGATGCAGGGAATCAGATGCGGGGAATCAGAGGTGGGGAATCAGAGCTGGGGTATCAGAGGTGGGGAATCAAAGTTGGGGAATCAGAGGCGGGGTCTTAGATATGGGGAATCAGAGGCGTGGAATCAGATATGGGGAAACAGGGGCGGGGAATCAGAGGCGGGGAAACAGATGCGGGGAATCAGATATGGGCAATCAGAGGTGTGGAATCAGAGGTTGGGAATCAGAGGCAGGGAATCAGAGGCGGGGAAACAGAGGCGGGGAATCAGATATGGGGAATCAGAGGTGGCGAATCAAAGGCGGTGAAACAGAGATGGGGAATCAGGGCAGGGAATCAGAGGCAGGGAATCAAACACGGGGAATCAGAGCTGGGGAATCAGAGGCGGGGAATTAGAGTTGTGGAATCAGAGGAGGGGAATCAGAGGCGGGGAAACAGAGGCAGGGAATCAGATATGGGGAATCAGAGGTGGGGAATCAGAGGTTGGGAATCAGAGGCATGGAATCAGAGGCGGGGCATCAGAAGCGGGGAATCAGAGGCAGGGAATCAGATGTGCGGAATCGGAGATGGGGAATCAGAGGCAGGGAATCAGAGGCTGGGAATCAGAGGCGGGGAATCAGAGGCCGGGAATCAGATATGGGGAAACAGAGGTGGGGAATCAGAGGTTGGGAATCAGAGGCAGGGAATCAGAGGCTTGGAATCAGATGCAGGGAATCAGATGCGGGGAATCAGAGGCGGGGAATCAGAGCTGGGGAATCAGAGGTGGTGAATCAGAGTTGGGGAATCAGAGGCGGGGACTTAGATATGGGGAAACAGAGGCGGGGAATCAGAGGCGGGGAAACAGAGGCGGGGAATCAGATATGGGGAATCAGAGGTGGGGAATCAGAGGCAGGGAATCAGATGTACGGAATCAGAGATGGGGAATCAGAGGCAGGAAATCAGAATCAGAAGCAGGGAATCAGAGGCCGGGAATCAGAGGCCGGAATCAGATGCCGGGAATAAGAGGCTGGGAATCAGAGGTGGGGAATAAGAGTCCGGGAATCAGAGATGTGGATTCAGAGGCGGGGAATGAGATATGGGGAATCAGAGGCGGGGAATCAGAGGCGGGGAAACAGATGTGGGGAATCAGATATGGGGAATCAGAGGTGGCGAATCAAAGGCGGTGAATCAGAGATGGGGAATCAGAGGCCGGAAATCAGAGGCAGGGAATCAAACACGTGGAATCAGAGGCGGGGAATCAGAGCAGGGGAATCAGAGGCGGGGAATCAGAGTTGGGGAATCAGAGGCGGGGAATCAGATGCAGGGAATCAATATGGGAAATCAGAGGCGGGGAATCAGAGGTTGGGAATCAGAGGAAGGGAATCAGAGGCGAGGAATCAGAGCTGGGGAATCAGAGGCGGGGAATCAGAATTGGGGAATCACAGATGGGGAATCAGAGATGGGGAATCAGAGGCGGGGAATCAGACGCGGGGAATCAGAGGTGGTGAATTAGAGTTGGGGAATCAGAGGCGGGGAATCAGATATGGGGAATCAGAGGTGGGGAATCAGGGGCGGAGTATCAGTGGCAGGGAATCAGAGGCGGGAAATCAGAGGCCGGGAATCAGAGGCGGTGAATCAGAGGCGGGGAATCAGAGGCAGGGAATCGGATGTGCGGAATCAGAGATGGGGAATCAGAGGTGGGGAATCAGAGGCGGTGAATCAGACATGGGTAATCAGAGGCGGGGAATCAGAGGCAGGAAATCAGACACGGGGAATCGGAGGCGGGGAATCAGAGGCGGGGAATCAGATATGGGGAAACAGGGGCGGGGAATCAGAGGCGGGGAAACAGAGGCGGGGAATCAGATATGGGGAATCAGAGGTGTGGAATCAGAGGTTGGGAATCAGAGGCAGGGAATCAGAGGCGGGGAAACAGAGGCAGGGAATCAGATCTGGGGAATCAGTGGCGGGGAAGTAGAGTTTGGGAATCAGAGGCGGGGAATCAGAGGCGGGGAAACAGAGGCGGGGAATCAGAGGTGGGCAAATAGAGGCGGGGAATCAGATATGTGGAAACAGAGGCGGGGAATCAGAGGCGTGGAAACAGAGGCGGGGAATCAGATATGGGGAATCAGAGGTGGAGAATCAGAGGTTGGGAATCAGAGGCAGGGAATCAGAGGCTGGGAATCAGATGCAGGGAATAAGATGCGGGTATCAGAGGCGGGGAATCAGAGCTGGGGAATCAGAGGTGGGGAATCAGAGTTGGGGAATCAGAGGCGGGGACTTAGATATGAGGAAACAGAGGTGGGGAATCAGAGTTGGGGAATCAGAGGCGGGGACTTAGATATGAGGAAACAGAGGCGGGGAATCAGAGGCGGGGAAACAGAGGCAGGGAATCAGATATGGGGAATCAGAGGTGGGGAATCAGAGGCAGGGAATCAGATGTGCAGAATCAGAGATGGGGAATCAGAGGCAGGGAATCAGAATCAGAAGCAGGGAATAAGACGCGGGGAATCAGAGGCGGGGAATCAGAGCTGGGGAAGCAGAGGCAGTGAATCAGAGGCGGGGAATCAGAGGCAGGGAATCGGATGTGCGGAATCAGAGATGGGGAATCAGAGGTGGGGAATCAGAGGCGGTGAATCAGACATGGGTAATCAGAGGCGGGGAATCAGAGGCAGGAAATCAGACACGGGGAATCAGAGGCGGGGAATCAGAGCTGGGAAATTAGAGGCAGGGAATCAGAGTTGGGGAGTCAGAGGCGGGGAATCAGATATGGGGAAAGAGAGGCGGGGAATCAGAGGCGGGCAAATAGAGGCGGGGAATGAGATATGGGGAATCAGAGGCGGGGAATCAGAGGCGGGGAAACAGATGTGGGGAATCAGATATGGGGAATCAGAGGTGGCGAATCAAAGGCGGTGAATCAGAGATGGGGAATCAGAGGCCGGAAATCAGAGGCAGGGAATCAAACACGTGGAATCAGAGGCGGGGAATCAGAGCAGGGGAATCAGAGGCGGGGAATCAGAGTTGGGGAATCAGAGGCGGGGAATCAGATGCAGGGAATCAATATGGGAAATCAGAGGCGGGGAATCAGAGGTTGGGAATCAGAGGAAGGGAATCAGAGGCGAGGAATCAGAGCTGGGGAATCAGAGGCGGGGAATCAGAATTGGGGAATCACAGATGGGGAATCAGAGATGGGGAATCAGAGGCGGGGAATCAGACGCGGGGAATCAGAGGTGGTGAATTAGAGTTGGGGAATCAGAGGCGGGGAATCAGATATGGGGAATCAGAGGCGGGGAGTCAGAGGCGGGGAAACAGAGGCGAGAAATCAGATATGGGGAATCAGAGGTGGGGAATCAGGGGCGGAGTATCAGTGGCAGGGAATCAGAGGCGGGAAATCAGAGGCCGGGAATCAGAGGCGGTGAATCAGAGGCGGGGAATCAGAGGCAGGGAATCGGATGTGCGGAATCAGAGATGGGGAATCAGAGGTGGGGAATCAGAGGCGGTGAATCAGACATGGGTAATCAGAGGCGGGGAATCAGAGGCAGGAAATCAGACACGGGGAATCGGAGGCGGGGAATCAGAGGCGGGGAATCAGATATGGGGAAACAGGGGCGGGGAATCAGAGGCGGGGAAACAGAGGCGGGGAATCAGATATGGGGAATCAGAGGTGTGGAATCAGAGGTTGGGAATCAGAGGCAGGGAATCAGAGGCGGGGAAACAGAGGCAGGGAATCAGATCTGGGGAATCAGTGGCGGGGAAGTAGAGTTTGGGAATCAGAGGCGGGGAATCAGAGGCGGGGAAACAGAGGCGGGGAATCAGAGGTGGGCAAATAGAGGCGGGGAATCAGATATGTGGAAACAGAGGCGGGGAATCAGAGGCGTGGAAACAGAGGCGGGGAATCAGATATGGGGAATCAGAGGTGGAGAATCAGAGGTTGGGAATCAGAGGCAGGGAATCAGAGGCTGGGAATCAGATGCAGGGAATAAGATGCGGGTATCAGAGGCGGGGAATCAGAGCTGGGGAATCAGAGGTGGGGAATCAGAGTTGGGGAATCAGAGGCGGGGACTTAGATATGAGGAAACAGAGGTGGGGAATCAGAGTTGGGGAATCAGAGGCGGGGACTTAGATATGAGGAAACAGAGGCGGGGAATCAGAGGCGGGGAAACAGAGGCAGGGAATCAGATATGGGGAATCAGAGGTGGGGAATCAGAGGCAGGGAATCAGATGTGCAGAATCAGAGATGGGGAATCAGAGGCAGGGAATCAGAATCAGAAGCAGGGAATAAGACGCGGGGAATCAGAGGCGGGGAATCAGAGCTGGGGAAGCAGAGGCAGTGAATCAGAGGCGGGGAATCAGAGGCAGGGAATCGGATGTGCGGAATCAGAGATGGGGAATCAGAGGTGGGGAATCAGAGGCGGTGAATCAGACATGGGTAATCAGAGGCGGGGAATCAGAGGCAGGAAATCAGACACGGGGAATCAGAGGCGGGGAATCAGAGCTGGGAAATTAGAGGCAGGGAATCAGAGTTGGGGAGTCAGAGGCGGGGAATCAGATATGGGGAAAGAGAGGCGGGGAATCAGAGGCGGGCAAATAGAGGCGGGGAATCAGATATGGGGAAACAGAGGCGGGGAATCAGAGGCGGGGAAACAGAGGCGGGGAATCAGATATGGGGAATCAGAGGTGGGGAATCAGAGGTTGGGAATCAGAGGCAGGGAATCAGAGGCTGGGAATCAGATGCAGGGAATCAGATGCGGGGAATCAGAGGCGGGGAATCAGAGCTGGGGTATCAGAGGATGGGAATCAAAGTTGGGGAATCAGAGGCGGGGACTTAGATATGGGGAATCAGAGGCATGGAATCAGATATGGGGAAACAGGGGCGGGGAATCAGAGGCGGGGAAACAGATGCGGGGAATCAGATATGGGCAATCAGAGGTGTGGAATCAGAGGTTGGGAATCAGAGGCAGGGAATCAGAGGCGGGGAAACAGAGGCGGGGAATCAGATATGGGGAATCAGAGGTGGCGAATCAAAGGCGGTGAAACAGAGATGGGGAATCAGGGCAGGGAATCAGAGGCAGGGAATCAAACACGGGGAATCAGAGCTGGGGAATCAGAGGCGGGGAATTAGAGATGTGGAATCAGAGGAGGGGAATCAGAGGCGGGGAAACAGAGGCGGGGAATCAGATATGGGGAATCAGAGGTGGGGAATCAGAGGTTGGGAATCAGAGGCATGGAATCAGAGGCGGGGCATCAGACGCGGGGAATCAGAGGCAGGGAATCAGATGTGCGGAATCGGAGATGGGGAATCAGAGGCAGGGAATCAGAGGCTGGGAATCAGAGGCGGGGAATCAGAGGCCGGGAATCAGATATGGGGAAACAGAGGTGGGGAATCAGAGGCGGGGAAACAGAGGCGGGGAATCAGATATGGGGAATCAGAGGTGGGGAATCAGAGGTTGGGAATCAGAGGCAGGGAATCAGAGGCTTGGAATCAGATGCAGGGAATCAGATGCGGGGAATCAGAGGCGGGGAATCAGAGCTGGGGAATCAGAGGTGGGGAATCAGAGTTGGGGAATCAGAGGCGGGGACTTAGATATGGGGAAACAGAGGCGGGGAATCAGAGGCGGGGAAACAGAGGCGGGGAATCAGATATGGGGAATCAGAGGTGGGGAATCAGAGGCAGGGAATCAGATGTACGGAATCAGAGATGGGGAATCAGAGGCAGGGAATCAGAATCAGAAGCAGGGAATCAGAGGCCGGGAATCAGAGGCCGGAATCAGATGCCGGGAATAAGAGGCTGGGAATCAGAGGTGGGGAATCAGAGTCCGGGAATCAGAGATGGGGATTCAGAGGCGGGGAATGAGATATGGGGAATCAGAGGCGGGGAATCAGAGGCGGGGAAACAGATGTGGGGAATCAGATATGGGGAATCAGAGGTGGCGAATCAAAGGCGGTGAATCAGAGATGGGGAATCAGAGGCCGGGAATCAGAGGCAGGGAATCAAACACGTGGAATCAGAGGCGGGGAATCAGAGCAGGGGAATCAGAGGCGGGGAATCAGAGGCGGGGCATCAGAAGCGGGGAATCAGAGGCAGGGAATCAGATGTGCGGAATCGGAGATGGGGAATCAGAGGCAGGGAATCAGAGGCTGGGAATCAGAGGCGGGGAATCAGAGGCCGGGAATCAGATATGGGGAAACAGAGGTGGGGAATCAGAGGTTGGGAATCAGAGGCAGGGAATCAGAGGCTTGGAATCAGATGCAGGGAATCAGATGCGGGGAATCAGAGGCGGGGAATCAGAGCTGGGGAATCAGAGGTGGTGAATCAGAGTTGGGGAATCAGAGGCGGGGACTTAGATATGGGGAAACAGAGGCGGGGAATCAGAGGCGGGGAAACAGAGGCGGGGAATCAGATATGGGGAATCAGAGGTGGGGAATCAGAGGCAGGGAATCAGATGTACGGAATCAGAGATGGGGAATCAGAGGCAGGGAATCAGAATCAGAAGTAGGGAATCAGAGGCCGGGAATCAGAGGCCGGAATCAGATGCCGGGAATAAGAGGCTGGGAATCAGAGGTGGGGAATCAGAGTCCGGGAATCAGAGATGTGGATTCAGAGGCGGGGAATGAGATATGGGGAATCAGAGGCGGGGAATCAGAGGCGGGGAAACAGATGTGGGGAATCAGATATGGGGAATCAGAGGTGGCGAATCAAAGGCGGTGAATCAGAGATGGGGAATCAGAGGCCGGAAATCAGAGGCAGGGAATCAATCACGTGGAATCAGAGGCGGGGAATCAGAGCAGGGGAATCAGAGGCGGGGAATCAGAGTTGGGGAATCAGAGGCGGGGAATCAGATGCAGGGAATCAATATGGGAAATCAGAGGCGGGGAATCAGAGGTTGGGAATCAGAGGAAGGGAATCAGAGGCGAGGAATCAGAGCTGGGGAATCAGAGGCGGGGAATCAGAATTGGGGAATCACAGATGGGGAATCAGAGATGGGGAATCAGAGGCGGGGAATCAGACGCGGGGAATCAGAGGTGGTGAATTAGAGTTGGGGAATCAGAGGCGGGGAATCAGATATGGGGAATCAGAGGCGGGGAGTCAGAGGCGGGGAAACAGAGGCGAGAAATCAGATATGGGGAATCAGAGGTGGGGAATCAGGGGCGGAGTATCAGTGGCAGGGAATCAGAGGCGGGAAATCAGAGGCCGGGAATCAGAGGCGGTGAATCAGAGGCGGGGAATCAGAGGCAGGGAATCGGATGTGCGGAATCAGAGATGGGGAATCAGAGGTGGGGAATCAGAGGCGGTGAATCAGACATGGGTAATCAGAGGCGGGGAATCAGAGGCAGGAAATCAGACACGGGGAATCGGAGGCGGGGAATCAGAGGCGGGGAATCAGATATGGGGAAACAGGGGCGGGGAATCAGAGGCGGGGAAACAGAGGCGGGGAATCAGATATGGGGAATCAGAGGTGTGGAATCAGAGGTTGGGAATCAGAGGCGGGGAATCAGAGGCGGGGAAACAGAGGCAGGGAATCAGATATGGGGAATCAGAGGTGGGGAATCAGAGGCAGGGAATCAGATGTGCAGAATCAGAGATGGGGAATCAGAGGCAGGGAATCAGAATCAGAAGCAGGGAATAAGACGCGGGGAATCAGAGGCGGGGAATCAGAGCTGGGGAAGCAGAGGCAGTGAATCAGAGGCGGGGAATCAGAGGCAGGGAATCGGATGTGCGGAATCAGAGATGGGGAATCAGAGGTGGGGAATCAGAGGCGGTGAATCAGACATGGGTAATCAGAGGCGGGGAATCAGAGGCAGGAAATCAGACACGGGGAATCAGAGGCGGGGAATCAGAGCTGGGAAATTAGAGGCAGGGAATCAGAGTTGGGGAGTCAGAGGCGGGGAATCAGATATGGGGAAAGAGAGGCGGGGAATCAGAGGCGGGCAAATAGAGGCGGGGAATCAGATATGGGGAAACAGAGGCGGGGAATCAGAGGCGGGGAAACAGAGGCGGGGAATCAGATATGGGGAATCAGAGGTGGGGAATCAGAGGTTGGGAATCAGAGGCAGGGAATCAGAGGCTGGGAATCAGATGCAGGGAATCAGATGCGGGGAATCAGAGGCGGGGAATCAGAGCTGGGGTATCAGAGGATGGGAATCAAAGTTGGGGAATCAGAGGCGGGGACTTAGATATGGGGAATCAGAGGCATGGAATCAGATATGGGGAAACAGGGGCGGGGAATCAGAGGCGGGGAAACAGATGCGGGGAATCAGATATGGGCAATCAGAGGTGTGGAATCAGAGGTTGGGAATCAGAGGCAGGGAATCAGAGGCGGGGAAACAGAGGCGGGGAATCAGATATGGGGAATCAGAGGTGGCGAATCAAAGGCGGTGAAACAGAGATGGGGAATCAGGGCAGGGAATCAGAGGCAGGGAATCAAACACGGGGAATCAGAGCTGGGGAATCAGAGGCGGGGAATTAGAGATGTGGAATCAGAGGAGGGGAATCAGAGGCGGGGAAACAGAGGCGGGGAATCAGATATGGGGAATCAGAGGTTGGGAATCAGAGGTTGGGAATCAGAGGCATGGAATCAGAGGCGGGGCATCAGACGCAGGGAATCAGAGGCAGGGAATCAGATGTGCGGAATCGGAGATGGGGAATCAGAGGCAGGGAATCAGAGGCTGGGAATCAGAGGCGGGGAATCAGAGGCCGGGAATCAGATATGGGGAAACAGAGGTGGGGAATCAGAGGCGGGGAAACAGAGGCGGGGAATCAGATATGGGGAATCAGAGGTGGGGAATCAGAGGTTGGGAATCAGAGGCAGGGAATCAGAGGCTTGGAATCAGATGCAGGGAATCAGATGCGGGGAATCAGAGGCGGGGAATCAGAGCTGGGGAATCAGAGGTGGGGAATCAGAGTTGGGGAATCAGAGGCGGGGACTTAGATATGGGGAAACAGAGGCGGGGAATCAGAGGCGGGGAAACAGAGGCGGGGAATCAGATATGGGGAATCAGAGGTGGGGAATCAGAGGCAGGGAATCAGATGTACGGAATCAGAGATGGGGAATCAGAGGCAGGGAATCAGAATCAGAAGCAGGGAATCAGAGGCCGGGAATCAGAGGCCGGAATCAGATGCCGGGAATAAGAGGCTGGGAATCAGAGGTGGGGAATCAGAGTCCGGGAATCAGAGATGGGGATTCAGAGGCGGGGAATGAGATATGGGGAATCAGAGGCGGGGAATCAGAGGCGGGGAAACAGATGTGGGGAATCAGATATGGGGAATCAGAGGTGGCGAATCAAAGGCGGTGAATCAGAGATGGGGAATCAGAGGCCGGGAATCAGAGGCAGGGAATCAAACACGTGGAATCAGAGGCGGGGAATCAGAGCAGGGGAATCAGAGGCGGGGAATCAGAGTTGGGGAATCAGAGGCGGGGAATCAGACGCAGGGAATCAATATGGGAAATCAGAGGTGGGGAATCAGAGGTTGGGAATCAGAGGAAGGGAATCAGAGGCGAGGAATCAGAGCTGGGGAATCAGAGGCGGGGAATCAGAATTGGGGAATCAGAGATGGGGAATCAGAGATGGGGAATCAGAGGCGGGGAATCAGACGCGGGGAATCAGAGGTGGTGAATCAGAGTTGGGGAATCAGAGGCGGGGATTCAGATATGGGGAATCAGAGGTGGCGAATCAAAGGCGGTGAATCAGAGATGGGGAATCAGAGGCGGGGAATCAGAGGCGTGGAAACAGAGGCGGGGAATCAGATATGGGGAATCAGAGGTGGGGAATCAGAGGTTGGGAATCAGAGGCAGGGAATCAGAGGCTGGGAATCAGATGCAGAGAATAAGATGCGGGTATCAGAGGCGGGGAGTCAGAGCTGGGGAATCAGAGGTGGGGAATCAGAGTTGGGGAATCAGAGGCGGGGACTTAGATATGAGGAAACAGAGGTGGGGAATCAGAGTTGGGGAATCAGAGGCGGGGACTTAGATATGAGGAAACAGAGATGGGGAATCAGAGGCGGGGAAACAGAGGCAGGGAATCAGATATGGGGAATCAGAGGTGGGGAATCAGAGGCAGGGAATCAGATGTGCGGAATCAGAGATGGGGAATCAGAGGCAGGGAATCAGAATCAGAAGCAGCGAATAAGACGCGGGGAATCAGAGGCGGGGAATCAGAGCTGGGGAAGCAGAGGCAGTGAATCAGAGGCGGGGAATCAGAGGCAGGGAATCGGATGTGCGGAATCAGAGATGGGGAATCAGAGGTGGGGAATCAGAGGCGGTGAATCAGACATGGGTAATCAGAGGCGGGGAATCAGAGGCAGGAAATCAGACACGGGGAATCAGAGGCGGGGAATCAGAGCTGGGAAATTAGAGACAGGGATTCAGAGTTGGGGAGTCAGAGGCGGGGAATCAGATATGGGGAAAGAGAGGCGGGGAATCAGAGGCGGGCAAATAGAGGCGGGGAATCAGATATGGGGAAACAGAGGCGGGGAATCAGAGGCGGGGAAACAGAGGCGGGGAATCAGATATGGGGAATCAGAGGTGGGGAATCAGAGGTTGGGAATCAGAGGCAGGGAATCAGAGGCTGGGAATCAGATGCAGGGAATCAGATGCGGGGAATCAGAGGCGGGGAATCAGAGCTGGGGTATCAGAGGATGGGAATCAAAGTTGGGGAATCAGAGGCGGGGACTTAGATATGGGGAATCAGAGGCGTGGAATCAGATATGGGGAAACAGGGGCGGGGAATCAGAGGCGGGGAAACAGATGCGGGGAATCAGATATGGGCAATCAGAGGTGTGGAATCAGAGGTTGGGAATCAGAGGCAGGGAATCAGAGGCGGGGAAACAGAGGCGGGGAATCAGATATGGGGAATCAGAGGTGGCGAATCAAAGGCGGTGAAACAGAGATGGGGAATCAGGGCAGTGAATCAGAGGCAGGGAATCAAACACGGGGAATCAGAGCTGGGGAATCAGAGGCGGGGAATTAGAGTTGTGGAATCAGAGGAGGGGAATCAGAGGCGGGGAAACAGAGGCGGGGAATCAGATATGGGGAATCAGAGGTGGGGAATCAGAGGTTGGGAATCAGAGGCATGGAATCAGAGGCGGGGCATCAGACGCGGGGAATCAGAGGCAGGGAATCAGATGTGCGGAATCGGAGATGGGGAATCAGAGGCAGGGAATCAGAGGCTGGGAATCAGAGGCGGGGAATCAGAGGCCGGGAATCAGATATGGGGAAACAGAGGTGGGGAATCAGAGGCGGGGAAACAGAGGCGGGGAATCAGATATGGGGAATCAGAGGTGGGGAATCAGAGGTTGGGAATCAGAGGCAGGGAATCAGAGGCTTGGAATCAGATGCAGGGAATCAGATGCGGGGAATCAGAGGCGGGGAATCAGAGCTGGGGAATCAGAGGTGGGGAATCAGAGTTGGGGAATCAGAGGCGGGGACTTAGATATGGGGAAACAGAGGCGGGGAATCAGAGGCGGGGAAACAGAGGCGGGGAATCAGATATGGGGAATCAGAGGTGGGGAATCAGAGGCAGGGAATCAGATGTACGGAATCAGAGATGGGGAATCAGAGGCAGGGAATCAGAATCAGAAGCAGGGAATCAGAGGCCGGGAATCAGAGGCCGGAATCAGATGCCGGGAATAAGAGGCTGGGAATCAGAGGTGGGGAATCAGAGTCCGGGAATCAGAGATGGGGATTCAGAGGCGGGGAATGAGATATGGGGAATCAGAGGCGGGGAATCAGAGGCGGGGAAACAGATGTGGGGAATCAGATATGGGGAATCAGAGGTGGCGAATCAAAGGCGGTGAATCAGAGATGGGGAATCAGAGGCCGGGAATCAGAGGCAGGGAATCAAACACGTGGAATCAGAGGCGGGGAATCAGAGCAGGGGAATCAGAGGCGGGGAATCAGAGTTGGGGAATCAGAGGCGGGGAATCAGACGCAGGGAATCAATATGGGAAATCAGAGGTGGGGAATCAGAGGTTGGGAATCAGAGGAAGGGAATCAGAGGCGAGGAATCAGAGCTGGGGAATCAGAGGCGGGGAATCAGAATTGGGGAATCAGAGATGGGGAATCAGAGATGGGGAATCAGAGGCGGGGAATCAGACGCGGGGAATCAGAGGTGGTGAATCAGAGTTGGGGAATCAGAGGCGGGGAATCAGATATGGGGAATCAGAGGCGGGGAGTCAGAGGAGGGGAAACAGAGGCGAGAAATCAGATATGGGGAATCAGAGGTGGGGAATCAGGGGCGGAGTATCAGTGGCAGGGAATCAGAGGCGGGAAATCAGAGGCCGGGAATCAGAGGCGGTGAATCAGAGGCGGGGAATCAGAGGCAGGGAATCGGATGTGCGGAATCAGAGATGGGGAATCAGAGGTGGGGAATCAGAGGCGGTGAATCAGACATGGGTAATCAGAGGCGGGGAATCAGAGGCAGGAAATCAGACACGGGGAATCAGAGGCGGGGAATCAGAGCTGGGGAATTAGATGCAGGGTATTAGAGGCGGGGAAACAGAGGCGGGGAATCAGATATGGGTAATTGGATGCGTGGAATCAGAGGCGGGGAATCAGAGCTGGGGAATCAGAGCCGGGGAATCAGAGTTGGTGCATCAGAGGTGGGGAATTAGATATGGGGAAACAGAGGCGGGGAATCAGAGGCGGGGAAACAGAGGCGGGGAATCAGATATGGGGAATCAGAGGTGGGGAATCAGAGGCAGGGAATCAGATGTGCGGAATCAGAGATGGGGAATCAGAGGCAGGGAATCAGAATCAGAAGCGGGGAATCAGAGGCCGGGAATCAGAGGCCTGGAATCAGATGCTGGGAATAAGAGGCCGGGAATCAGAGGTGGGGAATCAGAGTCCGGGAATCAGAGATGGGGATTCAGAGGCGGGGAATGAGATATGGAGAATCAGAGGCGGGGAATCAGAGGCGGGGAAACAGAGGTGGGGAATCAGATATGGGGAATCAGAGGTGGCGAATCAAAGGCGGTGAATCAGAGATGGGGAATCAGAGGCAGGGAATCAGAGGCAGGGAATCAAACACGGGGAATCAGAGGCGGGGAATCAGAGCTGGGGAATCAGAGGCGGGGAATCAGAGTTGGGGAATCAGAGGCGGGGAATCAGATATGGGGAAACAGGGGCGGGGAATCAGAGGCGGGGAAACAGAGGCGGGGAATCAGATATGGGGAATCAGAGGTGTGGAATCAGAGGTTGGGAATCAGAGGCAGGGAATCAGAGGCGGGGAAACAGAGGCAGGGAATCAGATCTGGGGAATCAGTGGCGGGGAAGTAGAGTTTGGGAATCAGAGGCGGGGAATCAGAGGCGGGGAAACAGAGGCGGGGAATCAAACACGGGGAATCAGAGGTGGGGAATCAGAGGTTGGGAATCAGAGGCGGGGAATCAGAGGCGGGGAATCAGAGGCAGGGAATCAGATGTGCGGAATCGGAGATGGGGAATCAGAGGCAAGAAATCAGAGGCGGGGAATCAGAGGCGGGGAATCAGAGGCCGGGAATCAGATATGGTGAAACAGAGGCGTGAAATCAGAGGCGGGGAAACAGAGGCGGGGAATCAGATATGGGGAATCAGAGGTGGGGAATCAGAGTTTGGGAATCAGAGGCAGGGAATCAGAGGCTTGGAATCAGATGCAGGGAATCAGATGCGGGGAATCAGAGGCGGGGAATCAGAGCTGGGGAATCAGAGGTGGGGAATCAGAGTTGGGGAATCAGAGGCGGGGACTTAGATATTGGGAAACAGAGGCGGGGAATCAGAGGCGGGGAAACAGAGGCGGGGAATCAGATATGGGGAATCAGAGGTGGGAATCAGAGGCAGGGAATCAGATGTGCGGAATCAGAGATGGGGAATCAGAGGCCGGGAATCAGAGACCGGAATCAGATGCCGGGAATACGAGGCCGGGAATCAGAGGTGGGGAATCAGATTCCGGGAATCAGAGATGGGGATTCAGAGGCGGGGAATGAGATATGGGGAATCAGAGGCGGGGAATCAAAGGCGGGGAAACAGAGGCGGGGAATCAGATATGGGGAATCAGAGGTGGGGAATCAGGGGCGGGGTATCAGTGGCAGGGAATCAGAGGCGGGAAATCAGAGGCCGGGAATCAGAGGCGGTGAATCAGAGGCGGGGAATCAGAGGCAGGGAATCGGATGCGGGGAATCAGAGGCGGGGAATCAGAGGTGGGGAATCAGACTCCGGGAATCAGAGATGGGGATTCAGAGGCGGGGAATGAGATATGGGGAATCAGAGGCGGGGAATCAGAGGCGGGGAAACAGAGGCGGGGAATCAGATATGGGGAATCAGAGGTGGGGAATCAGAGGTGGGGTATCAGTGGCAGGGAATCAGAGGCGGGAAATCAGAGGCCGCGAATCAGAGGCGGTGAATCAGAGGCGGGGAATCAGAGGCAGGGAATAGGATGTGCGGAATCAGAGATGGGGAATCAGAGGTGGGGAATCAGAGGCAGTGAATCAGACATGGGTAATCAGAGGCGGGGAATCAGAGGCAGGAAATCAGACACGGGGAATCAGAGGCGGGGAATCAGAGCTGGGGAATTAGATGCAGGGAATCAGAGTTGGGGATTCAGAGGCGGGGAATCAGATATGGGGAAACAGAGGTGGGGAATCAGAGGTGGTCAAATAGAGGCGGGGAATCAGATATGGGGAAACAGAGGCGGGGAATCAGAGGCGTGGAAACAGAGGCGGGGAATCAGATATGGGGAATCAGAGGTGGGCAATCAGAGGTTGGGAATCAGAGGCAGGGAATCAGAGGCTGGGAATCAGATGCAGGGAATCAAATGCGGGGATCAGAGGCGGGGAATCAGAGCTGGGGAATCAGAGGTGGGGAATCAGAGTTGGGGAATCAGAGGCGGGGCTTAGATATGGGGAAACAGAGGCGGGGAATCAGAGGCGGGGAAACAGATGCGGGGAATCAGATATGGGGAATCAGAGGTGGGGAATCTGAGGCAGGGAATCAGATGTGCGGAATCAGAGATGGGGAATCAGAGGCAGGGAATCAGAATCAGAAGCAGGGAATAAGACGCGGGGAATCAGAGGTGGGGAATCAGAGCTGGGGAAGCAGAGGCAGTGAATCTGAGGCGGGGAATCAGAGGCAGGGAATCGGATGTGCGGAATCAGAGATGGGGAATCAGAGGTGGGGAATCAGAGGCGGTGAATCAGACATGGGTAATCAGAGGCGGGGAATCAGAGGCAGAAATTCAGACACGGGGAATCAGAGGCGGGGAATCAGAGCTGGGAAATTAGAGGCAGGGAATCAGAGTTGGGGATTCAGAGGTGGGGAATCAGATATGGGGAAACAGAGGCGGGGAATCAGAGGCGGGCAAATAGAGGCGGGGAATCAGATATGGGGAAACAGAGGTGGGGAATCAGAGGCGGGGAAACAGAGGCGGGGAATCAGATATGGGGAATCAGAGGTGGGGAATCAGAGGTTGGGAATCAGAGGCAGGGAATCAGAGGCTGGGAATCAGATGCAGGGAATCAGATGCGGGGAATCAGAGCTGGGGAATCAGAGGTGGGGAATCAAAGTTGGGGAATCAGAGGCGGGGACTTAGATATGGGGAATCAGAGGCTGGGAATCAGATATGGGGAAACAGGGGCGGGGAATCAGAGGCGGGGAAACAGAGGCGGGGAATCAGATATGGGGAATCAGAGGTGTGGAATCAGAGGTTGGGAATCAGAGCTGGGGATTCAGAGGCGGGGAATTAGAGTTGGGGAATCAGAGGAGGGGAATCAGAGGCGGGGAAACAGAGGCGGGGAATCAGATATGGGGAATCAGAGGCGGGGAATCAGAGGTTGGGAATCAGAGGCAGGGAATCAGAGGCGGGGAATCAGAGGCGGGGAATCAGAGGCAGGGAATCAGATGTGCGGAATCGGAGATGGGGAATCAGAGGCAGGGAATCAGAGGCGGGGAATCAGAGGTGGGGAATCAGAGGCCGGGAATCAGATATGGGGAAACAGAGGCGGGGAATCAGAGGCGGGGAAACAGAGGCGGGGAATCAGATATGGGGAATCAGAGGTGGGGAATCAGAGTTTGGTAATCAGAGGCAGGGAATCAGAGGCTTGGAATCAGATGCAGGGAATCAGATGCGGGGAATCAGAGGCGGGGAATCAAAGCTGGGGAATCAGAGGTGGGGAATCAGAGTTGGGGAATCAGAGGCGGGGACTTAGATATTGGGAAACAGAGGTGGGGAATCAGAGGCGGGGAAACAGAGGCGGGGAATCAGATATGGGGAATCAGAGGTGGGGAATCAGGAGCGGGGTATCAGTGGCAGGGAATCAGAGGCGGGATATCAGAGGCCGGGAATCAGAGGCGGTGAATCAGAGGCGGGGAATCAGAGGCAGGGAATCGGATGTGCGGAATCAGAGATGGGGAATCAGAGGTGGGGAATCAGAGGCGGTGAATCAGACATGGGTAATCAGAGGCGGGGAATCAGAGGCAGGAAATCAGACACGGGGAATCAGAGGCGGGGAATCAGAGCTGGGGAATTAGATGCAGGGAATCAGAGTTGGGGATTCAGAGGCGGGGAATCAGATATGGGGAAACAGAGGTGGGGAATCAGAGGTGGGCAAATAGAGGCGGGGAATCAGATATGGGGAAACAGAGGCGGGGAATCAGAGGCGTGGAAACAGAGGCGGGGAATCAGATACGGGGAATCAGAGGTGGGGAATCAGTGGTTGGGAATCAGAGGCAGGGAATCAGAGGCTGGGAATCAGATGCAGGGAATCAGATGCGGGGATCAGAGGCGGGGAATCAGAGCTGGGGAATCAGAGTTGGGGAATCAGAGGCGGGGACTTAGATATGGGGAAACAGAGGCGGGGAATCAGAGGCGGGGAAACAGAGGCGGGGAATCAGATATGGGGAATCAGAGGTGGGGAATCAGAGGCAGGGAATCAGATGTGCGGAATCAGAGATGTGCAATCAGAGGCAGGGAATCAGAATCAGAAGCAGGGAATAAGACGCGGGGAATCAGAGGCGGGGAATCAGAGCTGGGGAAGCAGAGGCAGTGAATCTGAGGCGGGGAATCAGAGGCAGGGAATCGGATGTGCGGAATCAGAGATGGGGAATCAGAGGTGGGGAATCAGAGGCGGTGAATCAGACATGGGTAATCAGAGGCGGGGAATCAGAGGCAGGAATTCAGACACGGGGAATCAGAGGTGGGGAATCAGAGCTGGGAAATTAGAGGCGGGGAATCAGAGTTGGGGATTCAGAGGCGGGGAATCAGATATGGGGAAACAGAGGCGGGGAATCAGAGGCGGGCAAATAGAGGCGGGGAATCAGATATGGGGAAACAGAGGCGGGGAATCAGAGGCGGGGAAACAGAGGCGGGGAATCAGATATGGGGAATCAGAGGTGGGGAATCAGAGGTTGGGAATCAGAGGCAGGGAATCAGAGGCTGGGAATCAGATGCAGGGAATCAGATGCGTGGAATCAGAGGCGGGGAATCAGAGCTGGGGAATCAGAGGTGGGGAATCAAAGTTGGGGAATCAGTGGCGGGGACTTAGATATTGGGAAACAGAGGCGGGGAATCAGAGGCGGTGAAGCAGAGGCGGGGAATCAGACATGGGTAATCAGAGGCGGGGAATCAGAGGCAGGAAATCAGACACGGGGAATCAGAGGCGGGGAATCAGAGCTGGGAAATTAGAGGCAGGGAATCAGAGTTGGGGATTCAGAGGCGGGGAATCAGATATGGGGAAACAGAGGCGGGGAATCAGAGGCGGGCAAATAGAGGCGGGGAATCAGATATGGGGAAACAGAGGCGTGGAATCAGAGGCGGGGAAACAGAGGCGGGGAATCAGATATGGGGAATCAGAGGTGGGGAATCAGAGGTTGGGAATCAGAGGCAGGGAATCAGAGGCTGGGAATCAGATGCAGGGAATCAGATGCGGGGAATCAGAGGTGGGGAATCAGAGCTGGGGAATCAGAGGTGGGGAATCAAAGTTGGGGAATCAGAGGCGGGGACTTAGATATGGGGAAACAGAGGTGGGGAATCAGAGGCGGGGAAACAGAGGCGGGGAATCAGATATGGGGAATCAGAGGTGGGGAATCAGAGGCAGGGAATTAGATGTGCGGAATCAGAAATGGGGAATCAGAGGCAGGGAATCAGAATCAGAGGCAGGGAATCAGAGGCTGGGAATCAGATGCAGGGAATCAGATGCGGGGATCAGAGGCGGGGAATCAGGGCTGGGGAATCAGAGGTGGGGAATCAGAGTTGGGGAATCAGAGGCGGGGACTTAGATATGGGGAAACAGAGGCGGGGAATCAGAGGCGGGAAACAGAGGCGGGGAATCAGATATTGTGAATCAGAGGTGGGGAATCAGAGGCAGGGAATCAGATGTGCGGAATCAGAGATGGGGAATCAGAGGCAGGGAATCAGAATCAGAAGCAGGGAATAAGACGCGGGGAATCAGAGGCGGGGAATCAGAGCTGGGAAGCAGAGGCAGTGAATCAGAGGCGGGGAATCAGAGGCAGGGAATCGGATGTGCGGAATCAGAGATGGGGAATCAGAGGTGGGGAATCAGAGGCGGTGAATCAGACATGGGTAATCAGAGGCAGGGAATCAGGGGCAGGAAATCAGACACGGGGAATCAGAGGCGGGGAATCAGAGCTGGGAAATTAGAGGCAGGGAATCAGAGTTGGGGATTCAGAGGCGGGGAATCAGATATGGGGAAAGAGAGGCGGGGAATCAGAGGCGGGCAAATAGAGGCGGGGAATCAGATATGGGGAAACAGATGCGGGGAATCAGAGGCGGGGAAACAGAGGCGGGGAATCAGATATGGGGAATCAGAGGTGGGGAATCAGAGGTTGGGAATCAGAGGCAGGGAATCAGAGGCTGGGAATCAGATGCAGGGAATCAGATGCGGGGTATCAGAGGCGGGGAATCAGAGCTGGGGA
Organism: Narcine bancroftii; assembly: GCF_036971445.1. NCBI lineage: Eukaryota > Metazoa > Chordata > Chondrichthyes > Torpediniformes > Narcinidae > Narcine > Narcine bancroftii. Next base: position 127,666,838 of record NC_091470.1, read on the forward strand.
ATCAGAGGTGGGGAATCAAAGTTGGGGAATCAGAGGCGGGGACTTAGATATGGGATATCAGAGGCGGGGAATCAGATATGGGGAAACAGGGGCGGGGAATCAGAGGCGGGGAAACAGAGCTGGGGAATCAGAGGTGGGGAATCAGAGTTGGGGAATCAGAGGCGGGGACTTAGATATGGGGAAACAGAGGCGGGGAATCAGAGGCGGGAAACAGAGGCGGGGAATCAGATATTGTGAATCAGAGGTGGGGAATCAGAGGCAGGGAATCAGATGTGCGGAATCAGAGATGGGGAATCAGAGGCAGGGAATCAGAATCAGAAGCAGGGAATAAGACGCGGGGAATCAGAGGCGGGGAATCAGAGCTGGGAAGCAGAGGCAGTGAATCAGAGGCGGGGAATCAGAGGCAGTGAATCGGATGTGCGGAATCAGAGATGGGGAATCAGAGGTGGGGAATCAGAGGCGGTGAATCAGACATGGGAAATTAGAGGCAGGGAATCAGAGTTGGGGATTCAGAGGCGGGGAATCAGATATGGGGAAAGAGAGGCGGGGAATCAGAGGCGGGCAAATAGAGGCGGGGAATCAGATATGGGGAAACAGATGCGGGGAATCAGAGGCGGGGAAACAGAGGCGGGGAATCAGATATGGGGAATCAGAGGTGGGGAATCAGAGGTTGGGAATCAGAGGCAGGGAATCAGAGGCTGGGAATCAGATGCAGGGAATCAGATGCGGGGTATCAGAGGCGGGGAATCAGAGCTGGGGAATCAGAGGTGGGGAATCAAAGTTGGGGAATCAGAGGCGGGGACTTAGATATGGGATATCAGAGGCGGGGAATCAGATATGGGGAAACAGGGGCGGGGAAGCAGAGGCGGGGAAACAGAGGCGGGGAATCAGATATGGGGAATCAGAGGTGTGGAATCAGAGGTTGCGAATCAGAGGCAGGGAATCAGAGGCGGGGAAACAGAGGCGGGGAATTAGATATGGGGAATCAGAGGTGGCGAATCAAAGGCGGTGAAACAGAGATGGGGAATCAGGGCAGGGAATCAGAGGCAGGGAATCAAACACGGGGAATCAGAGCTGGGGAATCAGAGGCGGGGAATTAGTGTTGGGGAATCAGAGGAGGGGAATCAGAGGCGGGGAAACAGAGGCGGGGAATCAGATATGGGGAATCAGAGGTGGGGAATCAGAGGTTGGGAATCAGAGGCATGGAATCAGAGGCGGGGAATCAGAGGCAGGGAATCAGAGGCAGGGAATCAGATGTGCGGAATCGATGGGGAATCAGAGGCAGGGAATCAGAGGCGGGGAATCAGAGGTGGGGAATCAGAGGCCGGGAATCAGATATGGGGAAACAGATGCGGGGAATCAGAGGCGGGGAAACAGAGGCGGGGAATCAGATATGGGGAATCAGAGGTGGGGAATCAGAGGTTGGGATTCAGAGGCAGGTAATCAGAGGCTTGGAATCAGATGCAGGGAATCAGATGCGGGGAATCAGAGGCGGGGAATCAGAGCTGGGGAATCAGAGGTGGGGAATCAGAGTTGGGGAATCAGAGGCGGGGACTTAGATATTGGGAAACAGAGGAGGGGAATCAGAGGCGGGGAAACAGAGGCGGGGAATCAGATATGGGGAATCAGAGGTGGGGAATCAGAGGCAGGGAATCAGATGTACGGAATCAGAGATGGGGAATCAGAGGCAGGGAATCAGAATCAGAAGCAGGGAATCAGAGGTCGGGAATCAGAGGCCTGGAATCAGAGGCGGTGAATCAGAGGCGGGGAATCAGAGGCAGGGAATCGGATGTGCGGAATCAGAGATGGGGAATCAGAGGTGGGGAATCAGAGGCGGTGAATCAGACATGGGTAATCAGAGGCGGGGAATCAGAGGCAGGAAATCAGACACAGGGAATCAGAGGCGGGGAATCAGAGCTGGGGAATTAGATGCAGGGAATCAGAGTTGGGGATTCAGAGGCGGGGAATCAGATATGGGGAAACAGAGGTGGGGAATCAGAGGTGGGCAAATAGAGGCGGGGAATCAGATATGGGGAATCAGAGGCGGGGAATCAGAGGCGTGGAAACAGAGGCGGGTATCAGATATGGGGAATCAGAGGTGGGGAATCAGAGGTTGGGAATCAGAGGCAGGGAATCAGAGGCTGGGAATCAGATGCAGGGAATCAGATGCGGGTATCAGAGGCGGGGAATCAGAGCTGGGGAATCAGAGGTGGGGAATCAGAGTTGGGGAATCAGAGGCGGGGACTTAGATATGAGGAAACAGAGGCGGGGAATCAGAGGCGGGGAAACAGAGGCAGGGAATCAGATATGGGGAATCAGAGGTGGGGAATCAGAGGCAGGGAATCAGATGTGCGGAATCAGAGATGGGGAATCAGAGGCGGGAAACAGAGGCGGGGAATCAGATATTGTGAATCAGAGGTGGGGAATCAGAGGCAGGGAATCAGATGTGCGGAATCAGAGATGGGGAATCAGAGGCAGGGAATCAGAATCAGAAGCAGGGAATAAGACGCGGGGAATCAGAGGCGGGGAATCAGAGCTGGGAAGCAGAGGCAGTGAATCAGAGGCGGGGAATCAGAGGCAGTGAATCGGATGTGCGGAATCAGAGATGGGGAATCAGAGGTGGGGAATCAGAGGCGGTGAATCAGACATGGGAAATTAGAGGCAGGGAATCAGAGTTGGGGATTCAGAGGCGGGGAATCAGATATGGGGAAAGAGAGGCGGGGAATCAGAGGCGGGCAAATAGAGGCGGGGAATCAGATATGGGGAAACAGATGCGGGGAATCAGAGGCGGGGAAACAGAGGCGGGGAATCAGATATGGGGAATCAGAGGTGGGGAATCAGAGGTTGGGAATCAGAGGCAGGGAATCAGAGGCTGGGAATCAGATGCAGGGAATCAGATGCGGGGTATCAGAGGCGGGGAATCAGAGCTGGGGAATCAGAGGTGGGGAATCAAAGTTGGGGAATCAGAGGCGGGGACTTAGATATGGGATATCAGAGGCGGGGAATCAGATATGGGGAAACAGGGGCGGGGAAGCAGAGGTGGGGAAACAGAGGCGGGGAATCAGATATGGGGAATCAGAGGTGTGGAATCAGAGGTTGCGAATCAGAGGCAGGGAATCAGAGGCGGGGAAACAGAGGCGGGGAATTAGATATGGGGAATCAGAGGTGGCGAATCAAAGGCGGTGAAACAGAGATGGGGAATCAGGGCAGGGAATCAGAGGCAGGGAATCAAACACAGGGAATCAGAGCTGGGGAATCAGAGGCGGGGAATTAGTGTTGGGGAATCAGAGGAGGGGAATCAGAGGCGGGGAAACAGAGGCGGGGAATCAGATATGGGGAATCAGAGGTGGGGAATCAGAGGTTGGGAATCAGAGGCATGGAATCAGAGGCGGGGAATCAGAGGCAGGGAATCAGAGGCAGGGAATCAGATGTGCGGAATCGGAGATGGGGAATCAGAGGCAGGGAATCAGAGGCGGGGAATCAGAGGTGGGGAATCAGAGGCCGGGAATCAGATATGGGGAAACAGATGCGGGGAATCAGAGGCGGGGAAACAGAGGCGGGGAATCAGATATGGGGAATCAGAGGTGGGGAATCAGAGGTTGGGATTCAGAGGCAGGTAATCAGAGGCTTGGAATCAGATGCAGGGAATCAGATGCGGGGAATCAGAGGCGGGGAATCAGAGCTGGGGAATCAGAGGTGGGGAATCAGAGTTGGGGAATCAGAGGCGGGGACTTAGATATTGGGAAACAGAGGAGGGGAATCAGAGGCGGGGAAACAGAGGCGGGGAATCAGATATGGGGAATCAGAGGTGGGGAATCAGAGGCAGGGAATCAGATGTACGGAATCAGAGATGGGGAATCAGAGGCAGGGAATCAGAATCAGAAGCAGGGAATCAGAGGTCGGGAATCAGAGGCCTGGAATCAGAGGCGGTGAATCAGAGGCGGGGAATCAGAGGCAGGGAATCGGATGTGCGGAATCAGAGATGGGGAATCAGAGGTGGGGAATCAGAGGCGGTGAATCAGACATGGGTAATCAGAGGCGGGGAATCAGAGGCAGGAAATCAGACACGGGGAATCAGAGGCGGGGAATCAGAGCTGGGGAATTAGATGCAGGGAATCAGAGTTGGGGATTCAGAGGCGGGGAATCAGATATGGGGAAACAGAGGTGGGGAATCAGAGGTGGGCAAATAGAGGCGGGGAATCAGATATGGGGAATCAGAGGCGGGGAATCAGAGGCGTGGAAACAGAGGCGGGTATCAGATATGGGGAATCAGAGGTGGGGAATCAGAGGTTGGGAATCAGAGGCAGGGAATCAGAGGCTGGGAATCAGATGCAGGGAATCAGATGCGGGTATCAGAGGCGGGGAATCAGAGCTGGGGAATCAGAGGTGGGGAATCAGAGTTGGGGAATCAGAGGCGGGGACTTAGATATGAGGAAACAGAGGCGGGGAATCAGAGGCGGGGAAACAGAGGCAGGGAATCAGATATGGGGAATCAGAGGTGGGGAATCAGAGGCAGGGAATCAGATGTGCGGAATCAGAGATGGGGAATCAGAGGCAGGGAATCAGAATCAGAAGCAGGGAATAAGACGCGGGGAATCAGAGGCGGGGAATCGGAGCTGGGGAAGCAGAGGCAGTGAATCAGAGGCGGGGAATCAGAGGCAGGGAATCGGATGTGCGGAATCAGAGATGGGGAATCAGAGGTGGGGAATCAGAGGCGGTGAATCAGACATGGGTAATCAGAGGCGGGGAATCAGAGGCAGGAAATCAGACACGGGGAATCAGAGGCGGGGAATCAGAGCTGGGAAATTAGAGGCAGGGAATCAGAGTTGGGGATTCAGAGGCGGGGAATCAGATATGGGGAAAGAGAGGCGGGGAATCAGAGGCGGGCAAATAGAGGCGGGGAATCAGATATGGGGAAACAGAGGCGGGGATTCAGAGGCGGGGAAACTGAGGCGGGGAATCAGATATGGGGAATCAGAGGTGGGGAATCAGAGGTTGGGAATCAGAGGCAGGGAATCAGAGGCTGGGAATCAGATGCAGGGAATCAGATGTGGGGAATCAGAGGCGGGGAATCAGAGCTGGGGTATCAGAGCTGGGGAATCAAAGTTGGGGAATCAGAGGCGGGGACTTAGATATGGGGAATCAGAGGCGTGGAATCAGATATGGGGAAACAGGGGCGGGGAATCAGAGGCGGGGAAACAGATGCGGGGAATCAGATATAGGCAATCAGAGGTGTGGAATCAGAGGTTGGGAATCAGAGGCAGGGAATCAGAGGCGGGGAAACAGAGGCGGGGAATCAGATATGGGTAATCAGAGGTGGCGAATCAAAGGTGGGGAATCAGAGGCGGGGAATCAGAGCTGGGGAATCAGAGGTGGGGAATCAGAGTTGGGGAATCAGAGGCGGGGACTTAGATATGGGGAAACAGAGGCGGGGAATCAGAGGCGGGGAAACAGAGGCGGGGAATCAGATATGGGGAATCAGAGGTGGGGAATCAGAGGCAGGGAATCAGATGTACGGAATCAGAGATGGGGAATCAGAGGCAGGGAATCAGAATCAGAAGCAGGGAATCAGAGGCCGGGAATCAGAGGCCGGAATCAGATGCCGGGAATAAGAGGCTGGGAATCAGAGGTGGGGAATCAGAGTCCGGGAATCAGAGATGCGGATTCAGAGGCGGGGAATGAGATATGGGGAATCAGAAGTGGCGAATCAAAAGCGGTGAATCAGAGATGGGGAATCAGAGGCCGGGAATTAGAGGCAGGGAATCAAACACGTGGAATCAGAGGCGGGAAATCAGAGCAGGGGAATCAGAGGCGGGGAATCAGAGTTGGGGAATCAGAGGCGGGGAATCAGACGCAGGGAATCAATATGGGAAATCAGAGGTGGGGAATCAGAGGTTGGGAATCAGAGGAAGGGAATCAGAGGCGAGGAATCAGAGCTGGGGAATCAGAGGCGGGGAATCAGAATTGGGGAATCAGAGATGGGGAATCAGAGATGGGGAATCAGAGGCGGGGAATCAGACGCGGGGAATCAGAGGTGGTGAATCAGAGATGTGGAATCAGAGGCGGGGAATCAGAGGCAGGGAATCAGACGCGGGGAATCAGAGGCGGGGAATCAGAGGCGGGGAATCATAGCTGGCGAATCAGAGGTGGGGAATCAGAGGCGGGGAAGCAGAGGCGGGGAATCAGATATGTGGAATCAGAGGTGGGGAATCAGAGGTTGTGAATCAGAGATGGGGAATCAGAGGCGGGGAATCAGAGGCCGGTAATCAGACGCGGGGAATCAGAGGCGGGGATTCAGAGCTCGGGAATCAGAGGCGGGGAATCTGAGTTGGGGAATCAGAGGCGGGGAATCAGATATGGGGAATCAGAGGCGGGGAGTCAGAGGCGGGGAAACAGAGGCGAGAAATCAGATATGGGGAATCAGAGGTGGGGAATCAGAGGCAGGGAATCAGATGTGCGGAATCAGAGATGGGGAATCAGAGGCAGGGAATCAGAATCAGAAGCAGGGAATAAGACGCGGGGAATCAGAGGCGGGGAATCAGAGCTGGGGAAGCAGAGGCAGTGAATCAGAGGCGGGGAATCAGAGGCAGGGAATCGGATGTGCGGAATCAGAGATGGGGAATCAGAGGTGGGGAATCAGAGGCGGTGAATCAGACATGGGTAATCAGAGGCGGGGAATCAGAGGCAGGAAATCAGACACGGGGAATCAGAGGCGGGGAATCTGAGCTGGGAAATTAGAGGCAGGGAATCAGAGTTGGGGATTCAGAGGCGGGGAATCAGATATGGGGAAAAAGAGGCGGGGAATCAGAGGCGGGCAAATAGAGGCGGGGAATCAGATATGGGGAATCAGAGGTGGGGAATCAGAGGCAGGGAATCAGATGTGCGGAATCAGAGATGGGGAATCAGAGGCAGGGAATCAGAATCAGAAGCAGGGAATAAGACGCCGGGAATCAGAGGCGGGGAATCAGAGCTGGGGAAGCAGAGGCAGTGAATCAGAGGCGGGGAATCAGAGGCAGGGAATCGGATGTGCGGAATCAGAGATGGGGAATCAGAGGTGGGGAATCAGAGGCGGTGAATCAGACATGGGTAATCAGAGGCGGGGAATCAGAGGCAGGAAATCAGACACGGGGAATCAGAGGCGGGGAATCAGAGTTGGGAAATTAGAGGCAGGGAATCACAGTTGGGGATTCAGAGGCGGGGAATCAGATATGGGGAAAAAGAGGCGGGGAATCAGAGGCGGGCAAATAGAGGCGGGGAATCAGATATGGCGAAACAGAGGCGGGGAATCAGAGGCGGGGAAACAGAGGCGGAGAATCAGATATGGGGAATCAGAGGTGGGGAATCAGAGGTTGGGAATCAGAGGCAGGGAATCAGAGGCTGGGAATCAGATGCAGGGAATCAGATGCGGGGAATCAGAGGTGGGGAATCAGAGCTGGGGTATCAGAGGTGGGGAATCAAAGTTGGGGAATCAGAGGCGGGGACTTAGATATGGGGAATCAGAGGTGTGGAATCAGATATGGGGAAACAGGGGCGGGGAATCAGAGGCGGGGAAACAGATGCGGGGAATCAGATATGGGCAATCAGAGGTGTGGAATCAGAGGTTGGGAATCAGAGGCAGGGAATCAGAGGCGGGGAAACAGAGGCGGGGAATCAGATATGGGGAATCAGAGGTGGCGAATCAAAGGCGGTGAAACAGAGATGGGGAATCAGGGCAGGGAATCAGAGGCAGGGAATCAAACACGGGGAATCAGAGCTGGGGAATCAGAGGCGGGGAATTAGAGTTGTGGAATCAGAGGAGGGGAATCAGAGGCGGGGAAACAGAGGCGGGGAATCAGATATGGGGAATCAGAGGTGGGGAATCAGAGGTTGGGAATCAGAGGCATGGAATCAGAGGCGGGGCATCAGAAGCGGGGAATCAGAGGCAGGGAATCAGATGTGCGGAATCGGAGATGGGGAATCAGAGGCAGGGAATCAGAGGCTGGGAATCAGAGGCGGGGAATCAGAGGCCGGGAATCAGATATGGGGAAACAGAGGTGGGGAATCAGAGGTTGGGAATCAGAGGCAGGGAATCAGAGGCTTGGAATCAGATGCAGGGAATCAGATGCGGGGAATCAGAGGCGGGGAATCAGAGCTGGGCAATCAGAGGTGGGGAATCAGAGTTGGGGAATCAGAGGCGGGGACTTAGATATGGGGAAACAGAGGCGGGGAATCAGAGGCGGGGAAACAGAGGCGGGGAATCAGATATGGGGAATCAGAGGTGGGGAATCAGAGGCAGGGAATCAGATGTACGGAATCAGAGATGGGGAATCAGAGGCAGGGAATCAGAATCAGAAGCAGGGAATCAGAGGCCGGGAATTAGAGGCCGGAATCAGATGCCGGGAATAAGAGGCTGGGAATCAGAGGTGGGGAATCAGAGTCCGGGAATCAGAGATGTGGATTCAGAGGCGGGGAATGAGATATGGGGAATCAGAGGCGGGGAATCAGAGGCGGGGAAACAGATGTGGGGAATCAGATATGGGGAATCAGAGGTGGCGAATCAAAGGCGGTGAATCAGAGATGGGGAATCAGAGGCCGGAAATCAGAGGCAGGGAATCAAACACGTGGAATCAGAGGCGGGGAATCAGAGCAGGGGAATCAGAGGCGGGGAATCAGAGTTGGGGAATCAGAGGCGGGGAATCAGATGCAGGGAATCAATATGGGAAATCAGAGGCGGGGAATCAGAGGTTGGGAATCAGAGGAAGGGAATCAGAGGCGAGGAATCAGAGCTGGGGAATCAGAGGCGGGGAATCAGAATTGGGGAATCACAGATGGGGAATCAGAGATGGGGAATCAGAGGCGGGGAATCAGACGCGGGGAATCAGAGGTGGTGAATTAGAGTTGGGGAATCAGAGGCGGGGAATCAGATATGGGGAATCAGAGGCGGGGAGTCAGAGGCGGGGAAACAGAGGCGAGAAATCAGATATGGGGAATCAGAGGTGGGGAATCAGGGGCGGAGTATCAGTGGCAGGGAATCAGAGGCAGGAAATCAGAGGCCGGGAATCAGAGGCGGTGAATCAGAGGCGGGGAATCAGAGGCAGGGAATCGGATGTGCGGAATCAGAGATGGGGAATCAGAGGTGGGGAATCAGAGGCGGTGAATCAGACATGGGTAATCAGAGGCGGGGAATCAGAGGCAGGAAATCAGACACGGGGAATCGGAGGCGGGGAATCAGAGGCGGGGAATCAGATATGGGGAAACAGGGGCGGGGAATCAGAGGCGGGGAAAGAGAGGCGGGGAATCAGATATGGGGAATCAGAGGTGTGGAATCAGAGGTTGGGAATCAGAGGCAGGGAATCAGAGGCGGGGAAACAGAGGCAGGGAATCAGATCTGGGGAATCAGTGGCGGGGAAGTAGAGTTTGGGAATCAGAGGCGGGGAATCAGAGGCGGGGAAACAGAGGCGGGGAATCAGAGGTGGGCAAATAGAGGCGGGGAATCAGATATGTGGAAACAGAGGCGGGGAATCAGAGGCGTGGAAACAGAGGCGGGGAATCAGATATGGGGAATCAGAGGTGGGGAATCAGAGGTTGGGAATCAGAGGCAGGGAATCAGAGGCTGGGAATCAGATGCAGGGAATAAGATGCGGGTATCAGAGGCGGGGAATCAGAGCTGGGGAATCAGAGGTGGGGAATCAGAGTTGGGGAATCAGAGGCGGGGACTTAGATATGAGGAAACAGAGGTGGGGAATCAGAGTTGGGGAATCAGAGGCGGGGACTTAGATATGAGGAAACAGAGGCGGGGAATCAGAGGCGGGGAAACAGAGGCAGGGAATCAGATATGGGGAATCAGAGGTGTGGAATCAGAGGTTGGGAATCAGAGTTGGGGAATCAGAGGCGGGGAATCAGACGCAGGGAATCAATATGGGAAATCAGAGGTGGGGAATCAGAGGTTGGGAATCAGAGGAAGGGAATCAGAGGCGAGGAATCAGAGCTGGGGAATCAGAGGCGGGGAATCAGAATTGGGGAATCAGAGATGGGGAATCAGAGATGGGGAATCAGAGGCGGGGAATCAGACGCGGGGAATCAGAGGTGGTGAATCAGAGATGTGGAATCAGAGGCGGGGAATCAGAGGCAGGGAATCAGACGCGGGGAATCAGAGGCGGGGAATCAGAGGCGGGGAATCATAGCTGGCGAATCAGAGGTGGGGAATCAGAGGCGGGGAAGCAGAGGCGGGGAATCAGATATGTGGAATCAGAGGTGGGGAATCAGAGGTTGTGAATCAGAGATGGGGAATCAGAGGCGGGGAATCAGAGGCCGGTAATCAGACGCGGGGAATCAGAGGCGGGGATTCAGAGCTCGGGAATCAGAGGCGGGGAATCTGAGTTGGGGAATCAGAGGCGGGGAATCAGATATGGGGAATCAGAGGCGGGGAGTCAGAGGCGGGGAAACAGAGGCGAGAAATCAGATATGGGGAATCAGAGGTGGGGAATCAGGGGCGGAGTATCAGTGGCAGAGAATCAGAGGCGGGATATCAGATATGGGGAAACAGAGGTGGGGAATCAGAGGCAGGGAAACAGAGGTGGGGAATCAGATATGGGGAATCAGAGGTGGGGAATCAGAGGTTGGGAAACAGAGGCAGGGAATCAGAGGCGGGGAGTCAGAGGCGGGGAATCAGAGGCAGGGAATCAGATGTGCGGAATCAGAGATGGGGAATCAGAGGCAGCGAATCAGAGGCGGGGAACCAGAGGCGGGGAATCAGAGGCGGAGAATCAGAGCCTGGGAATCAGAGGCGGGGAATCAGAGGCGGGGAAACAGAGGCGGGGAAACAGATATGGGGACTCAGAGGTGGGTAATCAGAGGTTGGGAATCAGAGGCAGGGAATCAGAGGCAGGGAATCAGAGGCAGGGAATCAGAGTTGGGGAATCAGAGGCGGGGAATCAGAGGCAGGGAATCAGAGGCGGGGAATCAGAGGCAGGGAATCAGATATGGGGAAACAGAGGTGGGGAATCAGAGGTGGGTAAATAGAGGCGGGGAATGAGATATGGGGAAACAGAGGCGGGGAATCAGAGGCGTGGAAACAGAGGCGGGGAATCAGATATGGGGAATCAGAGGTGGGGAATCAGAGGTTGGGAATCAGAGGCAGGGAATCAGAGGCTGGGAATCAGATGCAGGGAATCAGATGCGGGTATCAGAGGCGGGGAATCAGAGCTGGGGAATCAGAGGTGGGGAATCAGAGTTGGGGAATCAGAGGCGGGGACTTAGATATGAGGAAACAGAGGTGGGGAATCAGAGTTGGGGAATCAGAGGCGGGGACAGATATGAGGAAACAGAGGCGGGGAATCAGAGGCGGGGAAACAGAGGCAGGGAATCAGATATGGGGAATCAGAGGTGGGGAATCAGAGGCAGGGAATCAGATGTGCGGAATCAGAGATGGGGAATCAGAGGCAGGGAATCAGAATCAGAAGCAGGGAATAAGACGCGGGGAATCAGAGGCGGGGAATCAGAGCTGGGGAAGCAGAGGCAGTGAATCAGAGGCGGGGAATCAGAGGCAGGGAATCGGATGTGCGGAATCAGAGATGGGGAATCAGAGGTGGGGAATCAGAGGCGGTGAATCAGACATGGGTAATCAGAGGCGGGGAATCAGAGGCAGGAAATCAGACACGGGGAATCAGAGGCGGGGAATCTGAGCTGGGAAATTAGAGGCAGGGAATCAGAGTTGGGGATTCAGAGGCGGGGAATCAGATATGGGGAAAAAGAGGCGGGGAATCAGAGGCGGGCAAATAGAGGCGGGGAATCAGATATGGGGAATCAGAGGTGGGGAATCAGAGGCAGGGAATCAGATGTGCGGAATCAGAGATGGGGAATCAGAGGCAGGGAATCAGAATCAGAAGCAGGGAATAAGACGCGGGGAATCAGAGGCGGGGAATCAGAGCTGGGGAAGCAGAGGCAGTGAATCAGAGGCGGGGAATCAGAGGCAGGGAATCGGATGTGCGGAATCAGAGATGGGGAATCAGAGGTGGGGAATCAGAGGCGGTGAATCAGACATGGGTAATCAGAGGCGGGGAATCAGAGGCAGGAAATCAGACACGGGGAATCAGAGGCGGGGAATCAGAGCTGGGAAATTAGAGGCAGGGAATCAGAGTTGGGGATTCAGAGGCGGGGAATCAGATATGGGGAAAAAGAGGCGGGGAATCAGAGGCGGGCAAATAGAGGCGGGGAATCAGATATGG